>NC_058135.1:87305192-87379049 GCF_016433145.1 Gracilinanus agilis
AAAATATTTATAGCTGTGCTTTTTGTGGTGGCAAAGAACTGGAAAAGGAGGGCATGTCCTTCAATTGGGGAATGGCTGAACAAACTGTGGTATATGCTGGTGATGGAATACTATTGTGCTAAACGGAATAATAAACTGGAGGAATTCCAGGTGAACTGGAGAGACCTCCGGGAACTGATGCAGAGCGAAAGGAGCAGAGCCAGAGGAACATTGTACACAGAGACTGATATACTATGGTAAAATCGAATGTAATGGACCTCTGTACCAGCAGAAAGCAATGACACAGGACAATTCTGAGGGATTTATGGTAAAGATGCTACCCACATTCAGAGGAAGGACTGCAGGATAGGAAACATAGAAGATAATCAATTGCTTCAATGCATGGGTCGGGGTGGACATGATTGGGGATGTAGACTCGAAACTACCACACCAATGCAACTAACAACAATATGGAAATAGGCCCTGAACAAGGATACAAGTTACAACCAGTGGAAATATGCGTCAGCCATGGGTGGGGGGAATGTGGGGGGTGAAGGGAAAAGTAGGTGTATGAAGCATGTAAACAGGTTAAAATTGAATATTAATAAATGTTTTTAAAAAATGAATGGCCAAACTACACTGAGAGAAGCAGCAGAGTATAGTGGATAGAGAGCAAGTCAGGATGACTTAGATTCAGTTCTTGCCTCTAACAGATACTGCCTGGGTTAGCCTGAACAAGTGATTTAGCCTTTTAGTGCTCTCTGCAACTCTCTGAGGCTTTAAGTTGAAAAAAATTGGTAGTCTTTGGCCCAAGGGATTTTTTCACCCAGGAGTTCCTGGTGCCAATGAAATCATAAGTCTAATATCTATCTTTTTATGCCTAGAAAATGTAAAATCTTAAGAATAGAATGATGAATTGATCCTATCATCACTTCTGTATTGATGGATGGGAATGTGAAAATGAAACACCCTTAAAACAAGCTTTCCAGGATCAGGTTAAGTTATACTCTCTCTGAACTTGGCTTTTCTGATTTTCAGACTTAGGCATATTTTTGTATGCTTATTGGTGTTTTGTTGTTCTTGTTATTAAAAGGCACATTCTAGATTTTCTGACCTTCCTTCCTAAATGAGTGTCTCCTTTATACAATCTACTACTATAGCATTTGGGAGGGGGGTCTTGAGGGGGTATTTATGATTCTTTTCAGTATCTTTATGGTCTGTTACATAACAGTCATCTCCAATGTTTATACACCATCTTTAGCATGCCAAGTATTGTGGGAGGATAAAAAAAGAAATAGAAAATGTGTCCTCTGACCTCAAGAAGTATGTAATCAACTTGTGGGTGTGGGGTATTTTTAATTGAAGGCTATAATTAGTTCTCTATGCATTTGCTTCTGGAATGCATAGAGGATGGAACTAAAAGGAGAGATTTGTCCTCTTGTTGTGCACTAAGGAGAAGAATGAATTCTCTCTCCCTCATGTAACCTTCAATAGGACATTCTTCTTGAGGTTGGTGACAGCCATTCTCTGAATTTAGTTAGAGATGTTGGTCCCTTAACAAATAACATTAAGCTTTTGCAGAGACTCTTTTCAGATAGACAGTGCTTCAGAGGAATTATCCCAACATGATCACAGTTTCTTAAATTATAGTTAAGACTGATTTTTTTTTCCAACTTTGGTAACATATTTAAGTTCTTTTAAGGTAAGGAAGCAGAGTAGATCTCACTAAGCTTAACTTTGATTATTCCATTTTGCCATAAAGATGCTAAGATTTATCTTCTTGTTTCCATAACCATGAAAATCTGACAGTGGTTTAGGATTAAAGGACCTGTGAAATCATTATTTTCATGGTTACCACTTTGTGTCAATGACTAATTATGATTTATGTACATAACCATTCTTATTCTACAATATAATTTATTCTCAATGCCTACATGTTGGCATAAGCTATCAAAAGACACAATGACAATCTAGTTTTGCCTGGGCAAGAAAATCTGGCAGAATTTAGTGCAAATATTCTATGATGCTACTCAGCCAGAACTTTTGGGCTGAGGCTTTTCAAAAAAGAATGATGTTATCCTGGATACCAGATGCTCCGTGCTAAAGCTGTTGGACCAAGTAATGCTTTATAGGAAAGCCAAGATGTAGTCCCTGTATGTTGCAATAAGCTGGGATTTTCTACAGTAAGCATTCTACCCTTAGGTGAACTTTTCGAAGACCTTACCACAAGCAAAGCACCACATGCCAATAGCATTAGTATGCTAAAATTAGAAGGGAATGATAGTGTGGTAACTGCAGTAGAATAACTGTGGTCAATGGGATCAAATTTCCTAAGTTTTGAAAAGTAGACATACATCAAAAATATCATGTAAGATCATTATATTATATTTTATAAGACATTTGAGTTAATGAGAAATCCTGTTCTAGGAAAGAAAGGCCTTTATAATGACATTTCCATTAGATTCAAATAGTTAAAAGTTTATTTTCTCAATGATCACATCCCACACTATTTCATCTTAGCTAAATTCCATCTACTATTTTAAATTAGTGGAAATCCCTTCTCTAATTGGTTTTCATTGCAATTTTCTCATAATGACTTTGTTTTTATTAAGAAAACTAATAATAATTTAAATTTGTGAAATAATAAACTATCTTAATTTTAAAAGGTGATAGAGATATTAATAATATTAGGTATCTTACATGATGCAAAGGACATCATGCATGCATATGTCTTTTCTATTTTGATAATGACTAAGGTAAAAGCTTATACCAGTTAATATAAACTGAACTTTATAAATTACCATATCAAAGAATCAGATAATTTAATAGCTTTAAAAGCAACTTCTTATCTTTTAAAAAAATCCCAGAGGCATAGAATATTGTCAGAATTTCCTTAAGAAATTATGTAATCTAATACATACTAAACAGAAAATTTCTTTACAGTATTCCAAACAAGTAATCAACTCGCTCATGCCTAAAGAGCTCCAGATGTGGCAAGCTCACTCTTGCAAAGTTGCCCATTTAATTTCAAGCATTTGAAGGGACATAATATAATGAGGAAAACAGATTAGACTTATGTTTTTTCCTTATATTATACCTGTCTCTGCAGTGTCTACTCATGGCATTTATTTCTGTCCACTGGGGCTGAGTAGAATAAGTCTAATCTGTTTTCCTCATTATATCCCTTCAAATGCTTGAAAAGAGTTAAAATATCCTTCCTAAGTCTTCTTTCTTTTGGACTAAATACCTCTGCTTCCTTCAACTAATCTTTACATAACATGATTTCCAAACACTTATGAGCCTTGTCATTCTCTTTTGAATGAATTTTCTCTCATCAACATCATCCCCAAAACACACTGCTCAAAAGTGAGCATAATGGCCAAAGTAAAAGTAGCATGAGTAACACAAAACAAAGGATTTCATAGTTGAAATGTTTAGAAAAATGTCAAAAGCAGATTTTTATGTAAGACAATTTAGGTAACAATCTTACTACAAAACCCAGGTTAGTTCTTTACTTCATAAGTATAGAAACCAGTTCTAACATCCTTACCTAAGATCATAAGATTTTAAGACTTTGAGCTAGAAGCGACCTCACAAGTCCAGTTACAATCACCCTCCTCCCCATCTCCATTTTTACATTATGAATCTTAAATCCAGAAGTCAAGTGATTTTTCCAAGGTTATACACATATTATCTATTAGAGCTATCATTAGAACCCAGGATCTTGGATTCCAAATCCAGTGCTCTTTTCATTGTACCTTGGATTCATTGTGGGGATAAGAAAGGTTTCATGATTTTTAATTTGAATTCCACTTAACTAATCAGACTCCGGGGAATCAATTCACACTAACCACATTCACAAGAAAGAACTTTAGGGAGTAGAATATAAAAATAAGCTTTCTAATTCAGAAAATAGAGTTGTTATTTGCCAATAATCAATAAATAGACTTATAGGAATAACTTGGAATACATCCTTCAATCAATGCTGTTTGGCATCTTATATTGTTGACTTCTTACTATCATACTGTAGTGCCCAGAATTTTAACCAAGAAATGATATGAAGCCATTTTGCCAAGAATAGCATCAATTATTAATAAAGACATGTGATCTAATAATAAATGATCAGTCAATCACACACAGACTCTAAGTTGAAAGATGCTCTGTGAGTAGAGATAAAATGGTGGAGCCAGTACACAGAACCACCTGATCTTTACAAAATTCCCCTCCAAAAATACACATAATGCCTCAAAATGAATTCTAAACCAGTATAACTTTTAAAATTGTTTTTTTTTCAGTCTAAAACTATTTAGAAGGTCAGGTTGAAAGATCTATTGCCCCAGGGTGTATATGAAACACAAAAGAGCACACCAAAGCAGACACTGCCATGGTAATGAGCCTTGGGGTGGCTAAATCAGGAGCAAAGACTTCCTGAGCTCTCAGATACAAAAATGTAAGGATGGGGGCAAGGGTCCGACTGCTTCTCAAAAGGGGATAACAGGGTATCTTTTGCTGACTCTAGGTACAAGACTCTTGTCATATTGCCCATATGCAGATCCAGGTCTCAATACTGAGTCATGGTCTCAGGATGAGGAGAACAGCTAGCACACACTAGATTAAGGGCCCTGGGTCCCAGTTTTTAGGCAGAAAAGAGTGTCTGTGATTAGTCACAGATCAAAGTACTGGGTTGGAAGAGTATTAAACACATCTTTCTTCATATCATACGCTTTGGAAGAACTGAAAGCTTATAGCTATGCCTCAAGGTTGCTTTAAAGACAACTGCACAAGGAATGTGATGTCTAAAACAGAATTCCCCATTTGCCACAGTTACAGTGTCCAACTTTAGCAGTTTTTAAGTTAGAAGAAAAGAAGAAGCCTGGAAAAAATAAGTTAACAAAGAAAAGAAGAAACTCAGGATAGAAGTTAGTTTGGTCACAGGGAAGACCAAAACACATAATCAAAAGAGAACAAAGTCCATACTGCATCCAAAGCCTCCAAGAAAAGCATTAGTTGCTCTCAAGCCCAAAAATAATTAATGAATGAGTTCCAAAACTGTTTTACAAATCAAATAAGAGAGATGGAAAAAATTCAGGAAAGAAATGAAAGTAGTACAGGAACATCATGAAAAGAAAGAGTCAATAATTTGGTAAAAAAAAAAGGCACAAAAATTAATGAAGAAATTAATACCTTCAAAAAACAGAATAGACCAGTTGGTAGATGAAGAGCAGTAATCCAATGAAGAGAAGAATGTCTTAAAAGGCAGAATTAGCCATATGAAAAAAGAGGTATAGAAATTCACTGATGAAAAACTCTTTAAAAAGTAGAACTGATACTCTAGTTGTCTTGAATTACCTGAGTGGCCGATGGGCCTGCTGGACTTCTTTCTTGCCAAACACATCCCTACAAATCTTTTCAGTATCCAGTTCCTTTTTGGACTTCTACCTCACCTCCTGTGGCAGTCTTCCCATACTAGCATCATGCCAAGCAAGGAAATGCTTGATAAGACCCCCATCCATGCCTCATTACCAGCCAAGGGGGAAGATTTGGTGAGTCTGTTGCAGCTCTGTCTTGCTTAAGATCCAGGTAAAGGTGTTCCTTCCCTGCCATCATATCCCATCCTGCTGTTTTCAGTGACATCTGTGTGACACTCTGTGTGACACCAGGTTGTGCTAGCTAGGGAAGCTGGTCTTTTCATCAGGAATGTTTGAAAGTTCTCTATTTCATTGAATTCCCATTATTTTCTCCTGAAGGATTATTCTCAGTTTTTCTGGGGAGATGATTCTTGTTTGAAATCCTAGCTCCTTTGCCTTCTGTGGAATACCATATTCTAGACCCTCCAGTCATTTCATGTAGAAGTTGCCAAATCTTGTGTTATCCTGAATGTGACTCCAAGGTATTTGAATTGCTTCTTTTTGTCTATTTGCAATATTTTCTCCTTGACCTGGTTCTGGAATTTGGCTATAATATTCCTAACAGTTATCCTTTTGGAATCTCTTTCAGGAGGTGGTTGGTAGATTCTTTCCATTTCCATTTTACTCTATGGATCTAGAATATCAGAACAATTTTCCTTGATAACTTTTTGTGGGTGCAAAGAATTGGAAAGTGAGGTGATACCCATCAATTGGAGAATGGCTGAGTAAGTTATAGTATATGATTGTAATGGAATAAAACTGTGCTGTAACAAATGAAGAGCAAAATGAGCTCTGAAAAATCTGGAAATACTTACATGAACTGAAGCAGAGTGAAGTAAGCATAACCAGGAAAATATTGTACATAGTGACAATAATACTGTACAATAAACAACTATGACTAACTTAGCTAGTTTAAGCAAAACAATGATCCAAAGCAATTTCAAAGGACTCATGATAAAAAGTCATATGTTTCTTTTTTTTTTAAACCCTTACCTTCCACCTTAGAATCAATACTGTGTACTGGTTCCAAGGCAGAAGAGCGGTAAGGGTACGCAATGGGGGTCAAGTGACTTGCCCAGGGTCACACGGCTGGGAAGTGTCTGAGGCCAGATTTGAAGCTAGGACCTCCTGTCTCTAGGCCTGGTTCTCACTCCACTGAGCTACCCAGCTGCCCCCAAGTCATATGCTTCTAAACAAAGAACTGATGGAGTCTAAATCCAGACCAAAGCAACCTTTTTTCACTTTCTTTCTTATTTGTTTTTTGTTTGAGTTTCCTTCCACAAAAGGATTAATGTGGGGAAATGTTTTGTGTGATTACACATATAGAATCTATATCATATTACTTATCTCAGCAGTGATTGGAGGAAGGAAAGAGGAGAGAATTCTAGACAGAAAATTCTTTTAAAAGTGTTTTTATATACAAAAGGAAAAATTTAATTGTAATTTTTTAATAATACACTCTGTGAGCCTCTCTTTTATAAAGATTCATATCTTCTTTCTGATTGCCCTGACAATTCATCATTGGGTTCTTGCCTGGTATAATGTTAAGGTGTTACATATGCAGCTACTCTTACAGATTTGCTCCTACAATAAGACACATTTCTCCACAGCATTTTAAAGTAAAATGGTAAAAGAAATAAATTACTATTATTATTATGCAAAGATCCAGCAATTTAGCTTACAACAGAAAACACAAATGAAGATAGATAGATAGATAGATAGATAGATAGATAGATAGATAGATAAGAACAACAGCAATAATAAGAGAGAGTTAGAAAAGAAAGATCCATCACTGAATGGGGGATGCTCCAATACCTGAATATTCTTAGTGGGGAAGTCCCTTGGTTCAGTATTTCAGGGTCCCATTCAAGAAAGCCCCAGGCAAAGCATCCTTTCCATGGGTGAGACTTTGAAGTCTACTTTCCAGAAGAGAATTTTTATTGACCTCAAAACAAAGAAAGGATTTTGCCAACTATACTTTGCATCACTGCTTCCAGGGTCCCAGTTACCTAGTGAAGATTCTGAGCCCCAAGAAGCAGCCAGGGAAAGCATGTCTCAAAACTTAATCGAGGGGCAGCTGGGTAGCTCAGTGGATTGAGAGTCAGGCCTAGAGACAGGAGGTTCTAGGTTTAAATCTGGCCTCAGACACTTCCTAGCTGTGTGACCCTGGGCAAGTCACTTGACCCCCATTGCCCACCCTTACCACTTTTCCACCTAGGAGCCAATACACAGAAATTAAGGGTTTAAAAAAAAAAAGGAAAAAAAAACTTAATCAAGAGTCATGAAGACAACACTTTCTGTGAGACAAAAGTTGTTAATCTCACATAAGTATCTTTATTTTCCAGACAGAGATCTTGGGAAGCTGCTGAGCACTCTGGCCAAAGTTCAGAGAAGCCCCCGTCTCTGCTTGATAAATGTGAGGCCTATGATATACAACAGGGAAGATTTACTAAAATTTTATTTTTATCATTCACCCGGCAGTCCCAAAGGGTGAATTTTTTGAAAGAGGAGGTAGACTTAGAGAGCTCACTTCCTCCCCATTACTTTATTTTAGGAGGTTTGGAGGGCTACTGTTTAGGTGGCTGGATCACTGCAGGTTCACTAGGTAGGGAACCAGTGAGCTTACAAAGCCCAGCTTCTTTTAGCAAATTTTTCATTAGAAAAATATGCCATCTCAAACATGTCTTCAGTGGTTCTTTCCACTATTTGTGTACCTAATCACCCCAAATCTAGATAATATGTTTAGCAATGATAAAGTGGGCTTATGCTTCCAAATGCCTTGGGGAACATTCTTGTTTACAGATAAAGAAGGAACAGGTTCCCACCCTGCTTTATATAAAAATGGGCCCAATCCAAGTTAGATGCTTTGGGGCTTGGAAGTAATTTTACTAGCTGGGGAACTGACTGACCTCAGGTAGGGGTTTTAGAAAATGAATGATGTCATAAAAATATTACTAATAAATAAAATTCAACTATAATTATTACCCCCTCTGATCCACTGGAAGAAACATTCTCCTCAATGAATCACTAATTGATATGATAATTATGAATTTCTGGACTAACTGACCAGGATACAAACAGACTTACTATACATTTCATAGAGGCTTTACCTCTGATGTTTGGGTGTTTTCAACACAATATTAAAGAAGTGATTGATTGATGCATTGACAAAGGGCCATTTAGGAGCACTCCCCTCTGGTAAGCAGGTCTTACAAACAAAATAATGGTGTGTGAGGAAGAAAAGAAAAGGATGGGTAATCCAACCCGATACTGTTCAGTCTATCATATCCTAGGACTCAGAGTCTTAGGATGCAGCTTTTTTATTTCTGGGGACCTTTTTCCATTGTTATCATCTTCCCTTTTTTATGCCTTCTGAAATTATGTTGGCTCTCAGAGCACTTTCTCTGGCAGATCTAACTTTCTTTGTCCAGGTCACTGGTAACATCATCCTCTAAAATTTTCTTGACAAACAAATCTTAATATAATTTAATATGATCATTCTAATTTTACTTTGCCAATATCAAGGTGATATGATGAGAACTGATTCAAACTTTAATTCCTAATCTAATTAATAGGAAGTGCATCTAATTAGGAACCTCTGCACTAAAGAATTTGTATTTCTTATACTTCTTGCTTCTCTTTATGTCTATATAAACCAGGTATTTGATTTAGAAATTGCTGATGACAGATGAAAAGGAGAACTTGAAAGGATCTAACCTTTAGAGTCAGCTCTTCTAGTTAAAAATTTTTATTTATAGGGGCAGCTGGGTAGCTCAGTGGAGTGAGAGTCAGGTCTAGAGACAGGAGGTCCTAGGTTCAAACCCGGCCTCAGCCACTTCCCAGCTGTGTGACCCTGGGCAAGTCACTTGACCCCCATTGCCCACCCTTACCAATCTTCCACCTATGAGACAATGCACCGAAGTACAAGGGTTAAAAAAATTTTTTTTATTTATACCTAAGTTTTCAACTTAATATTAGCACATGCTCAATGCCTTTGCATGGTGTTAGAAATTGCTTTATATGACATAAATAATCATCTGGTCTTTCTGCTTCTTCACCTTTAGCTGCTCATTCTCCCCTCAGGAAGGTGAGATGCTACTAAGAATCTAATCCTATACATAAACACATAGAAAATACATTTTGCAAACAAGTGTCATCTGTGCATACGTTTTATGGCCACACAAATTCATTCACATTAAAGATTTTTATCTTCCTATTATAATAATAGATGGGTTCAGATACATATAATGTAAGCCATCTAAAGTAAAAGATATATTGTTACTATGTTCAAAAGAACTAGGTATTACTCCCACATAGACTACTACTCTTAGCTACCTCGTTTACAGATTATATTCCATATACAAGAATTCGTCTCATATTAAATAACAAATCCTAAGTAGAATTAGATGTCTTTTAGAGATAACAAAGGATGACTATAAATCGTTTTTTGTAGAAATAAGTAATTGCTCAAAAATTCTTTAGCCTGGGCTAGAAAATATTTCTGATTTAGCCAAACTAAAGAGTGTATTTTTTCCCCTAATTTTATATATTCTTATATCATTATCCAATAATCTCCATACTATTTTTGGAATCTTTTTAGGATCTCCTTATATACACAGATATATAATTAATAACAGGCAGATAGCAAGTCCAAGTACTCAACCACTTAATTATATTTAGGCATATGGAAAGAACTCTGATTTCAGGTTAAAAAGCTTAGATCTTACAAACTAGTAGTTTAGATGTTTCAGCATTAGTATGAGATAGGATTTAATATCGTTTTTATATATTTCTCTGATCACTTCACTTGACTATAGAAAGTTGTTATAAAAGCAAAAGAAGAGGCACAGTGCTGTAGTAAGAAGAAAATGTTTCTTTAGTTTTAAATCAATCCCAGACAAAAGTCCTGATATAGATTTCTGGGCTGCAGAGTAGAAGCAAGTTACTTGCTCTCCTCACCACTTACCAATATAAAGTTATCTCAGAAGGACAAAAAACAAAAAATCAGAAGAGTGAAGGGGCTCTTCCAAAGGGCGCAGCCTTGAAGGTAGGCAGGGTTTAGGCATTTCCACTCTACTAGAGGTTAAATTGAAAGCATGAGCTGATCACCCCTACCCCTCTCCACCTATTACACCAGTGGAATTGCTCCTTGGCTAAAGGTGGTGGGTTGAGGTGGGGAAGGAAACAACATGATTCATGCAATTATTTAATTGATTAACAGTTAATTAATTAATCTTGATTAATTGATTAATTGAGCTTATCTTTAAAAAGGTTCTGAGATAGCCAATTGTACTGACAAAAATTCCACAAGTCTGGCTCAAAATCAGCTAGGTGGGAATATTTTCCATTCAAGAGTAAATATCATACTTACGGGGAAGTAAGGGCAAGAGAGTTCTAAGAAAGCCCTTACCAAAGGAGGTTGCAAAGCTTCTCCCTTGCCACAGACTTCTACCTTTAGTTAACAGATGTCACCCCAATATGGCTGTTGGCACTATGAAGCATTGGCTTAGTAGCAGTTTTTGATGATCATTCCTGAAATCAGACTCAGAATAATATGAGTTACATTCCTTTAAATTTTCACCTCAAATGGCAAGTCTCACTTCCTGCAACTCAGGGTGAAATTATTATTTCTTGCCTCTTGTTGTAATAATAAAGTTTTCCAGGCCTTAAAATCTTACTCATATCTTCTCCTAAAGTCTAAACTCAATCTGGTATAAAATCTATCGCTAGAAATCAAGAAATTAACTATATTTTGGCATTTCTAATAAATAGTGAATATATGATAGATTAACAGTAGAAAGACATTGGCTAATTGCTGTAAATCTCCAGATGATATATATACATATATAGCTCCAGAATTATAATTATGTATGTATAATTTTATATTACTATATCATATACATTGTGTATTATAATTATATATAACAAAATTAATAAGATTACAATAATACATTACATATAATTATAATTCCACTGCCAATTTAACTTTATCATTAATAATAAAACAAGTTCCATGACATGCTGACTTTTTTTCTTATGTTTAGCCAAAATATATCTCTGCAATTTCAACAACTGGACTTACTTTTTTTCCTCCTGAGATGAAACTGAAAAAGTCGAATACCCCTTCCATGTGGTAGTCTGTTAAATACTTGAAGATTACTGACATGTCTCAGATAGAACTTACCTTCTATAGCCTAAATATTCTCAGTTTCTTCAAATGATTCTCATATGACATCTTTTTTCCATTTTTTCACTCACATTGTCCCCTTCTGAATGTATTCCACTTTGTCTATATCCTTTCTAAAATGTGACACTCAGTGACAAGCATGGTAAACAAGACTAAAATCAGCCCATTTGAAAAGGCTCTAATATTCCTAAATAAGATGCTGAAAACTAACAGTTGAGTCTCAATACTTTTCCTCCATTGTTCCTTGGCAAATTTTGACACTTAGATTATTTTCACCTACTTCCTCCTACAATGGCTTCTCTTATATTGCCCTTTTCAGATTCTACCCTTGCTAATTTTACTACTCTTTGTTAGATAAACATCTATATCTTTGCCCCTTAATGTAGGTATAGCCTGTGGCTCTATCTTTGACATTGTCTTCTCTCCTACACCCTATGTTGACAATCTAATCTGCTGCCATGAGTTCAATATAATCTAGACAAAAATGATTTGTTAATGCATATGTTCAGCACATCTCTCTTTATAAAGAAATTTATGACATATAGGTGTGAGGTGTCTCAGTAATCTATAAACCCTTAAGCTCTTTTATTTCCTAATCCTGAATCATAATTTTCTTTTTTTCTTTCATTATGGGTTCATAAGAACCATTTTTAAATATTACATTTTCCCAATTACTACCTGTAATAACAATTTTCAACATGTTTTCCAAACTTATAAAATCTAAATTGCCTCCTGCCACCCCTCTCCTATCTCTCAGAGATGGTAAGCAATTTGATCTGGGTTTTACATGTATGAGCATGTAAAACATACTTCCATCTTGACCAGTAATACTACAAAATAGTCATATAAAACCAAAAATCACAAATAAGCAAAATGAGAAATAATATTTCTTTCTCTGGAGTTGACTAGCATTCATTGTCATGAGTCCTTTGAAATTGTCTTGGATCATTGTGTTACTGAGAGAGGCTTAGTCTTTCACAGTTGATCATTGTGCAATATTTCTTTTAGTGTGTACAATGTCCTCTTGGTTCTGCCTATTTCACTCTTAATCAGTTCATGTAGATCTTTCCATCTTTTTCTGAAATTATACTGCTCACCATTTCTTATCGCACAATTATATTCCATCATGATCATTTACCACTATTTGTTCAGCCATTCTCCAATTAACAGATATCCCCTGAATTTCCAAACCCTTTCCACCACAAAAAGACCTGCTATAAATGTTTTTGCACAAGTAGGTCCTTTCCGTCCTCTTTTTACCTCTTAGAGATATACACCCTGGAGTGAAATTACAGGATCCAAGGGTATGCACAGGTTTATAGCCCTTTGACCATAGTTCAAAATTATCCTTCAGAAGATTTGAATCAGTTCACAACTCTATCAACAAAGTATTAGTGTATCAATTTTTCCATATCCCTGTAATATTTATCACTTTCTTTTATTGTCATATTGGTCAGTGTGATAGGTGTGAGTTGGTATCTCAGAGTTGTAAGTTACATGCCTCTCTAATCAAGAGTTATAGAATATTTTTTCATATGGTTTTTGATAGCTTTGATTTCTTTATTTGAAAACTGGTTATATCCTTTAAACCATTTGTCAATTGGGGAATGATCTGTGTTCTTATGAATTTGACTCAGTTCTCTATATATATGAGACCATTATCAGAGAAATGTGTTGTAAAAAAAATTTTCCCCAGTTTGTTGTTTCCTTTCTAATCTTGGTTACATAGGTTTTGTTTGCAGAAAAACTTTTTAATTTAATATAGTCAAAATTATTCATTTATATCTTGTAATATTATCTATCTCTTCTCCATAGTTCTGACTGATAAATTATTCTACGTTCCTCTAATTTGCTTATAGTATCGCCCTTTATGTCTGACTCATATATCCATTTTGACCTTATCTTGCTATAGGGTGTATGATATTGTTCTTTATTTAATTTTTGCCTTAATGTTTTCAAGTTTTCCCAGCAGTATTTGTTTTCTTTCCAGATAGTGAGTTCTTATCCCCAAAGCTGGGATCTTTGTGTTTATCAAATACTTGGTTGCTATGATCATTTACCTCTGTATGTTATGAATCTATTAATCCTTCATTCTATTTCTTATCCAGAACCGGATTGTTTTGATGGTTACTGCTTTGTAGTACAATTTAAGATCTGGTACTGCTAGGTCACTTTCATGTTTTTACTCCGTTAGTTCCCTAGATATTCTTGACCTTTTGTTTTTCCAGATGAATTTTTGTTATTATTTTCCCTAGTTCTAAAAATTATTTTTGGTAGTTTGATTAGTATGGTACTGAATAAGTAAAGTAATTTAGGTAGGATTGTCATTTTTATATTAGCTTGGCTTATTCATGAGCAATTAATATATTTCCAATTGTTTAGATCTGACTTTATTTCCATGAAAAGTATTTTGTAATTGCCTTCATATAATTACTGTATTTGTCTTGATAGCCAAGATATTTTATATTGTTTAAAGTTATTTTAAATGGAATTTCTCTTTCTATCACTTGCTGCTGGACTTTGTTGGTTTCATATAGAAATGCTGATAATTTATGTTTCTTTATTTTGTATCTTGCATCTTTGCTAAAATTATTATTTCATCTAACTTTTTAGTTGATTCTCTAGGATTCTCGAAGTATACCATCATACCATCTGCAAAGAATGATGGTTTACTTTTCTTATCGCCTAATTTAATTCCTTCAATTTATTTTTATTTTTGCTAAAGCTAGCATTTCTAGTAAAATCTTTTTGGGAAGGCTTCTAGATTATCCCATTATGGAAGATGCTTGCTGATGGTTTTAAAAAGACACTACTTATCATTTTAAGGAAATTCCCATTTATTATTCTGCTTTCTAGTGTCCTTAATAGGAATGGGTGTTGTATTTTATCAAAAGCTTTTTCTGTATCTATTGAGATAATAATGTGATTTTGGTTTGTTTTATTATTGATATGGTCAAATATGCTGATAGTTTTCTTGATATTAACCTAGCCCTGCATTCCTGGTTATAGTGAATGATGCTTATGATGTATTGCTATAGTCTCCTTGCTAGCATTTTATTTAAAAATTTTGCATCTATGTTCATTAAAGAAATTGGTCTGTAATTTCCTTTCTCTGTTTTTGCTCTTCACCATATTTATGTCATCATAAAAGTTACTTGGTAGGACTCCTTCTTTGTCTATTTTCCCAAATAGTTTATATAGTGCTGGGATTGTTTTTTAAATGTTTGATAGAATTCACTTGTGAATCCATCTAGCCCTGGTACCTTTTTCTTAGGGATTCATTGATGGCTTGTTCAATTTCTTTATCTGAGATGGGATTATTTAAGTACTGAATTGTAATTTTCAATACATTTTTACATATTCTCTTCTCTTCTTCTATTCTCATCTTTCTTTTGAAATTGCTAACAGTCTGTCAACTTGGAATCTAGAAACCCCAATCTTGAGAACCCCAAGTTTGTAGCAGCATGAGGTCTCAGACCTCACCCTTGACCTTGTCACATGAGAATTCCTTCCAGATGGAAGTCCCAACTTTAGAAGTTTCAGACTAACAATAGACTTTAATTTAGGTAGAGGGGCAGCTGGGTAGCTCAGTGGATTGAGAGTCAGACCTAGAGATGGGAGGTCCTAGGTTCAAATCCTGCCAGGTGTGTGACCCTGGGCAAGTCACTTGACCCCCTTTGCCCACCCTTACCACTCTTCCACCTAGGAGCCAATGCACAGAAGTTAAGGGTTTTAAAAAAAAGTAATTTAGGTAGAGCTAGCAGTCTTAATCAGGTGTGAAGTGCCCTTCTTTTTGTCTTAGTGGTTTCTCCCTTTTTTTCAAAGTCCTTTCTAAAATAGCCCTGCCCTTGGCTGGACCTTTCCCTTTTGCTCCATTATAAAGCATCAGTCTCTTCCTGATAATCCTGTCTAGGACTCCTTTTTTTCTTTGTAGCCACTGTAAAGCCAATCAACTATACTCTCCCTTCCTCTGGTCCCCAAGAGGTATATAAATCCCCCAGATTATTTTGTCCTTCAGAGCTATCAATCTAACCCCGTTGGCACTCCCAGGGATCAGTAGCCAGAGCGACCAGAGTCTCAGGGCTCTGTGTAGATTTTGAGTTCACAACTCTGTGTGGCGATCTGAGGAAAAATTCTTGATTACAGAAGTGGTTTTTCTGACTATTTAATAGTTCTGTGTTTCTTCCAGTTTAACAAATCAAAGTACATAATAACTTGGTTTGGAGGATCTCATCAACTTACATAAGAATGTATTGACTTTATTCTCTACAAGAGGTGTTTGTCCATAATCTGGAGCTATCTTTATTGTGTTCTGCTTGACTACCCTAATCATGAGCACAGTCAGGTGAGATGGCCAATTATCCCACGAAGTTATATCACTCAATACTCTTCAGTATACAATAAATTCCGCTTTATGTAAGGCAGAAAGCATCCTTTTTCTATTAAGTAACAATTATTTTATAGCTCAGTGTTTTTTTTAATGGCATTATTTATATTGAAGTGGTTTGTGTATTCTACAACCATATCAAATTATTGGTCATTGGACAGTGCAGAGTATCATAGCTCTGGATTTCAAAGGAAACTTAGAAACTATTTAATTCCCTCATCTTGTACAATCAAGGAAACTAAGGCTTAAGCTATAGTGCTATATACAAAGTCACATAGTTAGCAAGTGTTTAGAAACAGGGCAGATCTTGAATGCAGGTCCTCCAACTCCAAAGCACTTTCTCAGTGCTCTTTCCAGGAATAGGTAAGGGCTGATAACAGTATTAACAATTAACTATACTCTACTGTGGGGGGAGGATATAAATTGTGTAACTAATCACCTGGTCTCTTTTCTGCCAATTTACAAACATCACTATGGATTAAATTGGGATGTGCACAGGACAAAAGGCAATTTTATGTGTTGTGTTTTCATTAATTTATTGAGCCACATTGGCTAAAATTTTCATCATCTTGTCACCAACCTACTGGTGATTAAACCCTCTGCATCTATCTAAACTGATCTTCAGATAACAGCTATACTCTTCTATTTTCAGGAGTGTACTTGAAGCTTTATTTGCTTTGTTGAACCTACTAGACCATTAATGAAAATAGAATCTTCATTTTGGAAAGAATCCTAGAGACTGTCTAGTCTAGCCCCTTTTTACAAAATCCAGACGATCCATTCTGTGCTCAAATACCTCCAATGACAATAAAGTGAATTTCATGTTTGGATGGTTGTGGTTTTTTGTTACACTTAGTGTATTGCTAATATAGACATCCAAGGTATTATTTCTGAATTTTTCCACAGACATATTTCATTTAAATTGCCGGGCATCTAGTCCACTATTATTTTTCTTTCTACATGTACCCTTATTGCCTTTAGGATAAAACAGAAACTTCGCTTTTGCATTCTAGTCCACTTATTTTTTGCTGGTCTATATGGTGCTTTTTCATAGACTGGCCCCCATGCCTGGAAGGCTCTCTATCCTCATTTCTTTTTTGGAATTTCTAGCTCACTTCAAGGCTTAGCTCAAGTACCACCTTCTACATCAGGCTATTCTAGACCTCCAACATTAGTGGTGCCAGTTTCACAATTATTTTCTGTTTATTTTGTCGATTAATTACTATGAAGGTCAGTTTTGGGGACATTTCCTCCTACCTTCTCTCACTGCCACCTACAACTTGTTGAGGTCCCCTACCCACCTTGATGGGATTACAGAGTTCAGGCCTTCATTTTGAGCTATCCAAGTAACATATTACCATGAAGAGTATGGATATAATCATTCTTGAATTTTGAGAATCTTAGGGGACAGATCTAGATAAGTCCCGAGTAAAATGACTTCCTTTCAAGATAATTGTGAATGACAGACTCATAAAGATGGACTTTTTCCAGAAATGCTATCCCCTTAATATCTTTAAAACTGAGGTAACAGACTATGTTACTCTTTTGGACCTCTATTTTACTTTTTCTGTCCAGAATATAGGCCAGCAGAGTGAGGTTGGGCCTGGGAGGAGGAAGTCTAACATGGAACACGGTGCCTCACAACCTTGAAGTTGGAAAAAAGTTGCATGTTGCAAATTTAGCAGAGTTACATGTGTTTGCATTTGAGAGTTCTTTCTTTGATGATAGCATCTGGATAACTGCAAGATTCTCCCAGTAAATACATTACAAAATGGATCTGCTAACTTTGCCCAAAAGAGGAGGCCCAGTTGTGGAGATTATCTTCCACATGTCTGACCACTCATTCTGCATCTCTCTTTTGATTGCTTGTGAAGCAATTTGAGCCATATTACATATACCTCCTAACTGGGATATATTCCCAAAGGTTCCATCATAGACGTTCTTCTCTTCTTCTGTCTTGGTCTTTTTCTCTCACAGTTTGTCTGTCTCTGTTTCTTTCTCTCTGTCTCTCTCTTCATTAACTCTCATATTTCATTAACATCTCTATGAGGATGACAAATAGATCTACATATATATGAAACCAAGTTTAATCCTTCAGTCCTAATTGCCTATTTTTAAACTGGATATCTTGGAGATGTCTCAAGCTCATTGTGTTCCATACCGAAATCCTTCTCTTTCTCCAAAATTGCACCTTCTTCCAAACTTTTGTATAACTTTTAAAAAATCCCAGCAGCTTTCCAGGCTCCAGGGTTCATAACCTCAAGCTTATCTTTAATTCCTCATTTACTCTCATTTCCCATAGCCAATCAAAATGCCACATCTTGCATTTATTTTTCCACAGTATCTCTCACATGAGATACTTTCTCATTTCTCAAATCTCAACTACTTTAGCTCAGGCTTTCCTCACCTTTCCTTCAGATTATTCTAACAGTATGCTATTTGGTGTCAGGAACTCATTTTCCTTCTCATTCTAGTCCATGTTTTGTCATTTGTATTTATATCTCCAGCACATAGCACAGTGACCAGCACAAAGTAGGTACTTCATAAATGCTCACTGATTGATTTAAGATTTATACCTCCTTTTTTATATTTATACCTAAGGATTTAAGAATTATACCTTCTCAGGGGAAGGACAACTAGGTGGTTCCATGGATTGAGAGTCAGTCCTAGAGGTGAAAGATCCTGGGTTCAAATGTGACTTCAGACACTTCCTACCTGGATGACCCTGGCAAGTCACTTAACCCCCATTGCCTAACCCGTACTACTCTTTTGCCCTGGAACCAATACACAGTATTGATTCTAAGATGGAAGGTGAGGTTGTTGTTTTTTTTTTTTTGAAAGGATCATATCTTCTAAAGCAAAGGTGTCAAACACATGGCCCAAACCAGATTATGCTGCAATTAGGAAATATTTTTAAAATGTATTTATTTTTTATATTAAGATACTCAGGTAACTCCCTCCCTCCTTTCCCCACATTAGAGAAGGCATTATTTGATTAAAAAATATATGTGTATATATAAAATTATATCTTGCTTATTTCTATTTATCAGTTCTTTCTCTGGAGGTGGACACACACAAGCCATTCTTCAAACAATATTTCTGTTTCTGTATATAATATTCTCTTGGTTCTGCTCACTTCACTCTTCATAACTTCATGTATGTCTATTTTTTTAATTAACCTGTTCATCATTTCTCAATGCACAGTTTTATTCCATCACAATTATATGCTTGTTTAGCCATTCCCCTGTTAATGAGCATTCCTTCAATTTCCATTTCTTTACTATCACAAAGAGAGTTGCTGTAAATATTTAACAAAATGAATAAAAATACAATAGATCTTGGATAATGTTAATACATGATTTACTAAGTAAATATGCTGATTTTCCCCTCCCCCCAGGAATCCTTATGTAAGGGTTAGTGGCTCTCATTTCTATTTGAATTTGGCATCTGTGGTGTCAAGAAACCAAAAATCCTAGTAGAAAGAGATTTCCCAAAGCTGAATAATCCTAGGAAATAAAGATGAGCACCAACCTAATTTCTAAGCACCATCCTATTGGAAAATCAAATGAGGATATTACCTGAACAACATAAATCCAATGATAAGGGGATTGCTTGCACAGCAGCCTCAAAATGTAGTTACCTTAGGAAGGGAATCAAAATTCTAAGATAACATCAAATGTGTGGGAGGACTTAATCATATAGGACCCAGTGAGGGACAAAGAATCCACCTGAATGGCCATTAGTTGCCTTTGGGCAACTACAGGTTCAGTTCTCATCAAATGGAAGCTAGTGAGCTACTTTAGTGCTTGATAAGTTTCTGTATCTATTGGAAAGCTCCTGTGCATTATTAGTTTTCTGCATTTTTTTGTGGCAGTGAATAAAGGTTGTTCTGTCTATGTTCCTTTCTACTTTGAGTGCTGAGGAGGATCTAAAACCATGCAAATTTTATTTCAAGATCTTCCTGGATTACCTCTATTTGGAGACAATAAACCAAAGATTTAAAACAATTACTCCCTTGGATCAACCCTCTGGATCAGACTCTGTCTCTCTGTGTCCAGAGGCTGATTATACATGAAGAAGTCTCATGTCAAAATAAAATACATTTAGGACATTTGCAGAAATCAACTTCCATTTCTTAGTCCACTAGTAGGCATGTCGTTGAGGCACTTTGCTTTTTAAATAGAAAAAAATTTCTCCTGATAAGAAAAAATGAATTATACACTAAATAGGAATATAAGATGGAAAAATAATGAAAATGAAAAGACAAAAAAATCCTGAAAGGGACTTAGAAGAATTGAAAAAGTTTTATTATATTTTATGCTTCAGAAAAACATAATTTAAAAGTTTATAATTACTAAGCAAGAATCATTGATTGCATTTCTTTGTTGTTTCTACTGAAATATTTAGCTAAAAAATAAGACTTCCTTAAAAGACTGAGATCATCAATAATGCATGTTCATATGATTATTTAGTTTGATTAATGAGAATATGCCAATATATTTTTTTTAAGTTCGTCCTTTTCAAATGAAAATATCCATCCCAGTTCCAGAAGCTACTTTAAATGGCAGGCAGGGAGGGATATAAAATTAAAAGGTTATAAAACAACAGACACTCTGTAATGTCAGAAAAGAGAAAGAGACAGACTGGTTGATCCCAAAGAGAGATAACAGGACCACAGAAGAATTCCCAGCTGGAGAGAAAGAAAGGATAGGCAGCAGGCTGGGGTTGGGTTGGGGGTTGGGGAGGAGACCGGGACTAGGAACATACAAGTAATGTGACACTTTATGAGTAAACACCACTAACTCTAGTCTTTTGAGGTTACTTGCTCCACAAAGGCTACCTTAAAGGTCCATGTCTCCAACTGCAGAACTTTATTCTTTTGAGTTCTATTGCAGAAATGTTTCATTTTACTGTTATCTTCAATGCTATCTTTTGAATCAATCAAGACCATGACCTCTTCTAAAGATAGGCTCCACGTGTTCTCAGAGACCCATTATGAGAGTGCCCTATTCCAGGGTAGCAGCCTGGTTCTCATTAGGGGGAGTAAATAGGAGTGTGTTTACATCCTTGCCACAGACATTAAAGAGGCTTCCCTTGGAAGGAAAGCCAGGTCCAGGAATTAGCATGGCTATAACAAGTCTGGAGTCAATTAGAAAGGCCAGCTGTTATGTAGTCCTCAGTATTGATAGGCTGATATTGATATGACTATTGATAAGCAAACTCCAGGCCTCCTTGGGATGTATAGCTAGGTCTGCTTTAGCTTTATGCTCCATTCTGAGCAAACTGAACGAATGAAAATCCAGATTGACAAATGCCCTAAATAGGAGACTCTTTTCAAAAGTCTTTACAAACTTTTAAAAAAGGACTCATCACTTTTACAAAATGAGCCATTATAGGAGCCATTAAACCTTCATTTAAACAAATGAGGATGTGAAATAGAGAGATGAAGTAACTTGTTCAAAGTTATCTAACTAGTTAATGGCCAAATTTTGAGGTTCCTGCTCCAGGGCTCTTTCTACTAAGTCAAGCTATGTCTTTGGCTCAACTTACTAAAAATTAGGATCTTAGAGCCCATCTAGTTTACATTATGAATCAGGCTGAATTTTCTAATGGTGTACATTGTTGATTATCTCTGTCCAAACCCATCTAGAGACAAGGAGCTCCATATTTTCCAAGACTATTCATTCTATTATTGCAAAGGAATAATTGTGTGAGACAAAATCTGTCTCCATTAACCCCCATTTATTGATGCTAATTCTGCCCTCTGAACCTACACCGAGTAATTCTAATTCTTCATCTTCAACCCTTCAAACTTCCATAAGAGCTTTTATATATCTTCCTCACTCACACACACACACCAATTGATCTTTCCTCCAGTATAAGTAGTCCTAAATCTTTCCCTTGTTCCTCATGTGACCCATTTTCAAGCCCCTTCACACCACAATGACTGTCATCCTCATATTCTCATTCATCAGGGATTCTTTTTTGAAAATGAATGCAATGTTTGGACTACTATAGAATACAAATACTTATTTAAACAGCTTTCATCAATGGAATTATGGAATTCAGAACAATTGGTTGATAGACCCTTTGATGAATTGGTATGGGGGTGAGTGAGAACTTTGTCCCATTATGAGAAAAGACATTCTGTTATCTACAGTAGATGCCTTCACTTTCTCTCCTCTTATTCTTTTTTTTTTTTATTCCTTATAATCTGGATTCTAAACTTACCATGCCACAGAACTGCTCCCTCTAAAGTTACTAATGATTTCTTTGCTGCCAAACCCAATGGACTTTTCTCAGTCTTCCTTCTCCTTGACCTCTCCTTTGACATTTTGATCACTCTCTCCTCCTTAATACTCTCTTCTCTCTAAGCTTTTGGGACATCACTCTTGGTTTTCCTCCCACTTATCTCACTACTCCTCCTTAGTGTCCTTTGCTGGATCCTGTTGTGTGCAGATGCAAAGCATGGAATCCCTGCAAAGGTACAGGGATAGCCTCACCCAGAATTTCAGGGGATCATACCTTCTAATTGTTAGGTGTCCCTCAGGGTTTTGTCCTGGGCTCCCTTTTCTCCTTTCCATACACTACTTCACTTGATGATCTCACCAGCTCCCATGAATTTAATTATCATATCTATGCTGACAATTCTTAAAACTATCAGTCCCATTTCAACCTTTCTGCTGATCTAGCAACCCCAAACCCTTTTAAGACATTTGAAATTAGATGTTCTTCAATAGAGTTCTTCTGTATTCCACCTCTCCCCTTGAGAAAATCTAGGCTATGTTCCCTTTTCAGAGGTTTTGTTCATACATGTTTCAATTGTTGTAATTGAGTCATTTTCAGTGATGTGTAAATCTTTCTGACCTTATGTGAAGTATTCTTGGCAAAAATACTGGAGTGATTTGCATTTCCTTCTCTGTATAACTTAAGTGACTTACCTAGGGTTACACCTAGTAAATATCAGGGGCCAAGTTTGAACTCAGGAAGATAAATCTTCCTGACTCCAGGCCCAATGTTCTTTCCACTATATCTCCTAGCTGCCCTTTGTTTCAATTACCTTCATATAAATTGGGACTTCTGAAACAAAATCATTTCTGTCTCCTCCTTTGTCCAGATAGGCATTAGATTCCAGCTCCTCCTTGTAGACTTCTTTCTACCTTTTTCATATTTGGACTCTATTACTAGGCAAATGTATTTTTGGAAGAGGAACTGCAGTGCAATGGAAAGAGGATTGGGTCTGGAATCAGACAGAGACAAAAATCTATGTTTTTTCATTGACCAAATTAAAAGTCTTCAGCAAATCATGCCACCCTTATGGTCCTTAATCCTTTACATATATAAGATGTTACATATATAAGCTCAATTCCATCTATAAATATGTTATCTATACATGTAATATCTAAGTTCCCTTTACCATTCAAGTTTATAAGCATATTAATTTCTTCATCTTTCTCGTTCCTTTCTCTTTCTAGTATATTTCCTCTTATCTCTTCCTGGGCTTCTCTTATAAGTGTTCTCTTGTTGTCTAATCAATGGCTTTCAGATAAGAGTAGGAAAGACAGTAGTAGTTTTATCTCTTTTAATAATAATAATAATAATAATAATAACAGTACATAGTGCCTTAAGGTTTCCAAAGAGCTATACAAATATTATCTTATTTTATCCTCACGATAACCCTGGAATATAGATACTCTTATTAGTCTCATTTTACGTATGAGGAAATTGAGGCAGGCAGAGGTTAAATAACTTGCCCAAGGTCATATAGCTAGTAAGTATCTGAGTCAATGTTTGAACTGGGGTCTTCTTGAGCCCAGTGATATGACTACCATATCACCTGACTGTAAAGGTAGATTGATCAGCTTATGCTCTATAGACTATTCCTCTTATTTGAGTTTCTTGTTTGATCCATATGCATGTCAAAAACCCCGACCACCTTTGGTTTTATTTAATTCTTCAAGAGTTGATTCTAATTATTCCCTACCAATGGCAATTCCTCATTAGAGACATTATTAAGTTTAAATGGACACAACATCTCATTTTTCAAATCTATTCTGTGTCTTTAATTTCTCATGGTCAACCATTTGAACACTTTGAATAGTTTTTTTCCTTAATTTTACCCTAATTCCACCAATCTTAACATTAACATAACAAATAACAATAACTCTATTTACCAATCATAACTACTTAACCCTACACACAAATTCACCAAACTTTAACTTTTGTTTTCTCCATAAACAAGTTAAACACAGACTCTGTTCTTTAGTGCACTTAAAGATAGTGCTTATTGAAGTGCCTCTATAACAATGTTTAGAAGTATAGCATATAAGAACTTTTGTTTGTATATAACTTAAAGATGTGGAAGATAAAAACTCTGAAGGAAGTTTCTTTTTTATTGTATTACTGACTTATGTTAAGCATTAAGCAAAAGTCAAGCCCCTAGATGTTGATGACAGTTTTCCAGGGCCCTGTAGTAAAACATCTTAATGAAATAATTATATTATGCCATCTACATTGTTCTAGTCTCAAAAGAGAACAACCTAGTCTTAAAATGTACTTTGGATAGAATATAATGTATCCATTGAATTTTTTAAATGACAACATTCAAGATACCCATGTAAAATTTTAGAATACAATTATCTTTGTGATAAAATAGACTAAAGTCAAATATTTGCAATCATTACTATATACTGGTTTTAAATTCAAAGTCTTTTTCATGCTTGTTGCAAGTGTAAGTTTGGCTTTTTGTATATAAGAATGTATGTATTAATGTTTTAAAGGGTTATTTGGGATATAAAATATATGTTTCTTGGTTAAAGGCACAGATGCAATCTTATTTTAAAAGTAATACCACCAATGATTCAATACTGACTACTCATGGTTACTGAAATGCCTACATAACTTTTCTCACTTATAATAAGGGCAAACCAATTTTTCTATAAACATAGAAAAATAATTTATAGGTCTGGGATAGAAGTAAAAATACATTCTTGATAATGGGTACTTTGTCTCAGGATTGAAATTAAAAGGGATACAAATATATCTGTATCTTATTTTTGGTTACACACATTACATCACTTTATTTTTATGTTCCAGACCTTTAACCAGAGGTCTTGCATAGTTCAATAACTAGCCACAAAATCTATCTTTTTCTGCCAAAACAGGTCTATATGATGTCAAAACAGTCAGCCAAATCAGTTGTGAAATTACATTTCAGAGAAAATAGGATTATAAAATCACAAGAATGGGAACCAGAAAAGATTTTAGAAATTGTCTACTCTGACCCTCTCATATTTACCAATGAGGATACTGAGACTTAAGAGAAAACAAATTATTTATCCAAAGTCACATAGCAAGTGAGAGAGCAAATATTCACAGTCAGACCCTCAGGCTTGAAGTCCAGTGATCTTTCAGGTATCCTGGTATGTTCTAGACACTCATAAATGAGGTCATTCAAAAGAAATTAGCTCACTGGTCCACACAGGAAAAACCAAGTATAATATATATTTGGGTAGACAATCTACAGAGCTGGTCTGTTATGACATTTATATTGGACAGATACTGAAAATGTACAGCTGAGTCCACAATTAAATAAAGAGTGGGCCAGATTCTTATTGGGAAACTTAATAGTGTCTTGAATAAACCTCTTCTCCCACCCCCTTTAAATGCTCAACTTCTTTTTGCAGATCATTTATTAGGTATAAATAAAATTATCCAAAGTCTCATTCTATAAAAAAAAAGTTAAATACATTTTATTTTTGCTTTTTGTTTCTACATCATAGGTATTTCACACACACACACATGTGCGTGCACACATACACATACACATGCACTCCTGACTGAATCTTCCATGGTAACAAAGAAAAAAACAAGTAAAAACATTTGATACAATGGCTACATTTACAAATATATAAAGTATTTCATCCAATGGTTCTTTATCTTTATGCTATGATAGGTAAAGCTATATTCAGTATCTGTTACCTAGAACCTTCACTGTTTTGTTGTGTGTTTTTTGTTACCCAGGATTCAATTTCAAAATACCTATCTTTTTAACTACAATATTTTCTCAGTAATTCTATATGTCTTCAAGTCATGAAATACAACAGTCTCCAACGAATCAAAATTGAGAGCCACCCAAAGGGCAATGTCATGGCAAGCTGTAGATGTGAATTACCCATGACACATTAACAAATGAAGAATGGCACTGAAGCCATGACAAAAGGTTGTAAGTCAAGCAAATTAATGACTGGGGAAAATGTGTGAAAGCAAGGGATAACCAATGTTAGAGAGTTTGTATGTTTCCTTAATATTCATGCAATATCAAAAAGACCCAACAGAAGTCTTTCAATATGTTAAGTGAACTCCTAATAGAGTAATTGCAGAGGGGCAGGGGTAAGGACCATCAATAATGGGCAAAGAAAGATGAATTGTAATGTATAGGAGAAGAGGAAGTGTTCACCTTAATGTGAGCCACTGAAGTATCAATGAAGTTCATGGCTTTCAAAACACTCAATGTGCATTACTTGATTTCATTTGTGAAGAAAAAAAAACCCTACCAGGTAGCACATTAGTGCAAGAATAATTTACCTTCGTTTTACATTAGAGGAAAATTGGGTTTCAAAAATAAAATCGAGCATTTAACTCAAGATTAGAAGCAAAGTTGGAATTTAAGCCTCTTTCTTCCAACTCCAAATCCAGTAGTATTTCCATTATGCCATGAGTACTTCAATAAAGGCACTTAAATCAGCCTCTAGGCTTAACTATTCACCATAACCAAAACATATGTTTAAGATAGTTCACAATTGTCTTAATTATTCAATGGATCACTTGAACATATGCAAAACTATTGTACTCTTAAGAAGTAGGATAGTTGTAGAATAGGGGAAAGTGATACAGGAGGGATTCTCACTAAAGTTGACAGTTAAGCAAACAACTCTTCTTATAAAAAATAGGAAAATATGGTTGCTATTTGTTAGATACCAATTAGGTTAATTCAATTAAAAATGATAATTAATTGCCAATTATATGTCAGGTATTGTGCTAAGGGTATATCAATAAGAAAAAGAAAAACAGTCCCTGTCCCCAAAGAGCTTTTAATTTAACAGGGGAAGACAATACAGAAAAAGAAGCTAGAAAGAGTGAGGCATGCAGGGAGAGGAGTACAAAGAGTACCTATTGGATGAGGGGATGTGACAGCTTTTTCCTGGAGCTGAAACCAGGCAAGTATAGATGGAAAGGGGAGAAGGGGAGTTAGCTGAAAATCCAGTTTCTGTCCTCTATAAAGGAGTCTTAGACTGGTAATAATTAAATATCATAATAAAACCAGTAATACACAACAAAAACAAATGTAGAAACTGATTTGTATACATTTTGTTGTCCCTTAGAAAGATATAAGTTCAGGGCTGCCTCACTTTTATCTTTATGTCTGCAGCACGCATAATAGTGCCTGGTACATAGTAGATATTTCACAAAATGGTTTGTTGATTGATCATTAATATTGATACAAATAAGTTTTTGTCTTTCTTTGTGTACCCAACACTTAGCACAGTGCTTGGCACAGTAAGAATTTAATTAATGATTATTGGCTGACTGGTTCAGCAAGAGTTCTTAACATGGTGTGTGAATTTATATTTTAAAAATTGCTAACTGTACATCAACAGAACTTTGGAATACTGTGTATTTTATTGTATGCATTAAAAACGTTGTTCTGAGAATGAGATCCATTGGCTTCACCACAGTGCCAAAGGATTTCATGAAACAAAAAACGATGATAAATACTCCTGGGCCACTGGAGAAACTTGAAGAGTTGGGTCTCCATTTTGAAAATTACTGCTTTTCATGAGGCTGACGATTCTATATCATAGAAATCCATAAGCATACAACTCTACCTTATTATAATATTCTTGAAACTCTTTAGAAATTATCAGTAAACTTTGTGTCCCCTTAGAGGAGAAAAAAAAGGCTCAAGTAAAATAAAGAATTTTTGATAGATGAATGAACACACACCAGCATTGGTTCTTAAGACAAAGCAATCAATGTGATGGCTACCAGCAGAGTAGGAAGGATCTCTGCAGCTTGGTCCCTGAATAGCCCATTTGGGACTAGACCCAGTTTTGCAAGTGCCTGTGAATGTCGACACCAATTTTATTGGAGTTTGCAAACTCTTCCATGGCTTTCCCAAGAAACATGAAATATGATCATCTGGAAATAATCCCACATGGTTTATTTAGAGTTCTGCAAAAATACTGTAGGGCAAATATCTATTTTGCAAAGTTTGACTGATAGTCTCTTTGGAATGTAGCTATTGACTATAGCCACTAGAGGCTGACATGGTCTCACTGACATTTCATGCTATAGAAGAAGGTGTTTTGGAGGAGACCCAGATCCACTCATGCTGTGAACACTGTCAGGTGGACTGCTTTGATCAGGAGATGGAATAAATACCAAGAGAAGAAAGAAACCATAAGGGAGTTACAGTACTTAAATAGTTTCTCTGGCAGCCATCAAAAAGAACAGTTTAAACTGCTCTGAGATGTTAGTAATACATTTATTTCCTGAACTTAATGAACAACAATAAGGCCTGGAATTTGCTACACTTTTCTGTAAAGTTATTTCTTTCTAATTCATCTCCACAAGATATCACATGATGGATTTGAAGGGGGAAAAACAGAATTTCTCCCTTTGCTGATTTCATAGAATTCAAGCTATTTAGCAATGCAGTTTGCATCTCCAAAGGTTATTAAGAGGATATGTGAGCTAGAATTGAACAGATGGGGAGTTGGGAAAGGACAGAGGACTGGAAAGCACCTAATCTTCAGCCATGTGCAAACTCAATCAAAGTTCTCTATAAGGATTTTTAAAGATTCCATTTCCAGTCAGAACAATTTGCTGAATTGCTTTTTCATTGACTGCCTTGTGAATGGAAATGTAAGGAATAGAAATGTGCCTATTTTCCTGGGTGTCACTAAAATTTTCTGAGATGAAATATTTGATGTGCCCATAAACTTCAGAAGGAATATAAATAGATTCTCTAGCTAAAGACTTCTTCAAGGTGCTAAGTAGGTTTGAAGTGGCCTGAAAAAAGTTCATAAAGTTAAAGATACCTAACTTTCAGCCAGGGAATAGTTGAGACGCTATAGTAAAATCAAGGCTGAGGCTAGTGTTTGGTAAAGTAGGAAGCATGTTAAGGTGCCACCTGCAGGGTGGCACATGGAGGGACTTTTCAATATTATTTCTTTGAAATGCATGTTTTAAAAAAATCATGAATTCTATTCTCTCAGGTACACGAGCAGTCATCTTGTCTTCAGTTGTAAGATTGACTGCAAGTGCTTGTGACCTTCGGCGAATGTGAAGGAAGCACGACTTTCAAGTTCTATCTGGTATGTACACATATATAATCTAACCCGCCATATGCCTCATTGATTATTCTCATTTACCAATTTATTTTTATATTAGGATAACCATTTAACACAAGCCTTAAAATTTACTAAGAGAAGTGAAGATGAACCCCCGCCACATTTTTATAAAAGTAGGTATTATATTTAACATTCTCTTATTTGTATCAATTTCCGAAACTCTTTCCTTATCATCTGTTTTCCAGATAGAAATGGATGAGATCTTGTGAAATAACTGCTTTCCAGCAAAACTGGCCTCTAAGCAAATTTCTGAGGGTAGATCCAATTTTTTCCTCCACTTGTTTGCATCTTGTATTTAAATACGAGGTAGGTTCCCATAGAAAGTACTGGATTTAAAGTCAGAAAACTTAGGTTCTGCCATTTATCAACTATCTTGCCTCAGGCAAGTTGTTTAATCTCTCTAAACTTCATTTTCCTCATCTATCAAATGCAAATAATATTACTTGCTTTACATACTTCATGGGGTTATCATGCATCATATGAGATAATCAGTACAAAATACTTCATAACCATCAAGAACTGTATAAATGTCAGCTATCAATCATTATTAGACTGAATTGAAAACTTTCAGCTGATAGGTGTTAACATGATTTCTAGGTAGTCTGAAAGTCATAGCGTCATAGCATTAGACTATTTGCTCCCTGTCCCTACCTCTTCACTTTACAACAGAAAGCAAAGGCTGTTTTGATGTTTTGCTTTGTATCCCCAGTATTTAGTACAGTGAATTTTTCATACTAACTAAGCATTTAATAAATGCTTGTTGAACTGAATTGAATTTCCTTTGCAGACTTCTGAAATCTTCCAGAGGTCTGACTTTCCTTGAACTATTAAATATGTTTCCTATGCTTGTTAATTCTCTGATAACCATTACTCCCTTCCCTTCTACTACCACCACATCACCTAAAATTTCCAGAACTGCCCCTCCTCCCACCTTCATTTCCTTGGTTTAATGTGTTAACTACTATTAAGGATGAAAAATAGGGGCCAAAATTTAAAGCACAGGCTGGTTTCATCAATTATGCAAAAAAATCTGTGTATCATTCATCAGACACAGAAGTGGAGAAGGGACCTTAGATATCACTGAGCCTGCTACTGTGATTTTACATATAGTCCAGAGAGGAGAAGAGAGATGCCTAACGTTGAATTGGTAGACTGTGGAAGAACTAGGATTTAAACTCAAGTTCTCTGGCTCCAAATTTTGATCATCATGGAGGAGACTATGCTGTAGGCTGCCCTGAGGAATGGTACTCTGTGGATCTCTGACAGGCACTGATCAAAGTTTGGGTGTAGCTGGGATTAATTCATCTATTTGTTAGGACTTTATAGTCTCTAGGACGGGGGTCTGCAACCTTTTTGGCCGTGAGAGCCATAAACGCCACCTTTTTTAAAGTGTAATTTCATGAGAGCTGTATAGTGCTCACAGTGCGTGCTCCTGTAAGTACTTGAAAAAAAATGGACTTTATGGCTCCTGCAGAAAGACCCATATCTGGCCCTCAAAAGAGCCACATATGGCTCTAGAGCCATACGTTGCTGACCCCTGCTCTAGGACATTCCACCTTCTGATTTCTTGCATTACAAGTATTTGAGTATTTGAATGATTTTATGAGCAATGGATGCTACCACCACTGACTCAGAAAGAACTTTCTCCTTGCCTTCTATCTCAAATTCTTATTCCTCTTCTCCCCAAATTCTGTAGTCCTTCAATGCCAGTTTTGTGTGATTTTTATATGTTTGCCTCTCCCAGCCAGCAAGGGTAACCTCCTGACTGTCTTGTCTGCCTCTGGGCAGGCTGAAGTGGGACTTCTTTCCTTCAATCCACTGGGATAGGGGTCAGAACAGGGAGGGAAATTATCTAGCCTCATTGGCCCTTAAGGCAGCCAAAAAAGGAAATACACTGAGTAATTTCAACTTCAAGCTTGGGATCTAAGAGGAAGAAGGAAAGGGAGAAAGGGAGGGAATCCTGTGCTGTCTTTTTAAATATCAAACCAGGAATAAGTTTCTAATTTATATTTCTTTAAAATGTAAAATTTCCTCAGAGCTAGGCAACACAGTGACACTTATTGTTATATTGAAAAAAACCTTAAAATTTTAAGATCTAAATGAATCAAGATTTTTGTTTTCAAATCACCATTGCACAGGGGGAAATCTATGCAATCCATGTAATAGGAATAGAAATCTCTAGTGGGAAAGTAATTCCTTCAGGTATGGGCAAAAAGAAAGAACTAGAGAAGAAATCTTCAGTGCTCAACTACATAATAAATGGGGTGAAAGGCCACAACTGCTCAGTCATGTTTTATCCTGGGTTCAGTTCTGTAGTGGCTTATGCTTATGACTCCTGCAGAATTCATTAGCTCTCCATTAGGAATTTTTTTCTCTCTCTGTCCCCAGGTACACCAAACTTCATTGCTGCAGCATCTCATCTCTTTTTGATCCAAACCTCTAGAAGTTGCAATAGATGACTCTTCCTTTCTCCCCTTCCCTTTAGTAAAAGGGAACTTTTATTAGTGGATGTAGGGGCTAAACTTCATATAGGATGTGTTTGGTGAATTCCCAGAGGTTTTTTTCTTTTATTTACTATCTCATTTTATCATGTTTTATTGTGTCATTATCATTAGTATTATAGGAAAACAAACAGAATAATCATCACCGTGTAGGGGGAGTGAGCTGACCTTTTGCTAGCCTATATTTATTCTGTTTAAGAGAATATGAGGTTCAATAAATAAGACTTTTACAGTCACAACAACTTTCCTACATGATATGAACCTCCTCTCTTCTACCTCTTTTTAGACCATTTTTTCTTTACTCATAAAAAAATAAATATTCATAATTACTTTTAACTCCTTTAACACATCTATCACTATTTAGCAACCATTCGTTGCTTTCCATATTAATTGTGTCTTATGTAATTCTAGTTGTCCCTGGCATATTTGATTCTCTACCATCATTCTTGTCCATCTGGACAATGTCCAATGCCTGAAGAGGTGTTTCTAAACATTTGTTGTCAAATATTTATCTAATATTTATTGCGGCTCCTCCTTGTTGATCTCTGCTCCCATGGTTAAATCTACATCTTTACGGAGATTACTTACATATCTCCATAATTAGCCTTAGTTTCTTTCCTGAGTTCCTCATGTCACCAGTTGCTTATTAATTACTTCTAAATGAATGTGCTACAGGCATCCCACAATCAATATGTATGAAATAGAACTTATGTCTACAAAAGGACTTGTCTTCCTCTTCCCCTCCTTCCTAATTTTCTTGTTTCTGCCAAGGGCATCAAAGATCTTGAAGCCACCCAAGTTTACTTCCTGTGACAAACTCAATTCCTTTCTCTCTTATTCCCTTTATGTAACATGTTGCAAAAATCTTAATTGCAGTTCCATCTCTCTCACTTCTGACTCCTTCTCTCCACTCATATGGCCGTTAACCTAGTTCAGCACTTTTTTGCCTCTTACCTGGATTATTGAAATAGCATTATAATGAATCTTTCTAATTAAATTCTTACCTCTGATTCAGTCTCCACACAGTTGCAAAAGTACTATTCTTAAATCACAGGTCTGGTCAAGTTGTTCACTGGCTTAAAAAACCCCCAATGCCTCTATTTTGCCCCTCAGATAAAATACAATTTCTTCATTTTAGCATATGAAGCCTTTCACTATATGGCTTCTGTCCACTCTTCCACAATTATGCCACATTATTCCCTATAACACACTCTACTCTCTAGCTAAATTTTCCTTCTCATTCTTCACTTGGAAAAAAAAAATTCCACCTCCCATTTATCTCCATTAGCTTAGTTTGGACTATGCTTGGTGCATAGAAACTGCTTCTTCATCATCTTTGCTTCTTCAATTCTCTAGTTTTCTTGAAAGTTTAGTTCAATTGAGATTTGCTTTTTGTGGCTTTTTGTAATTCTCTCCACTCTTAGTGATTTCACCTTCCCCCATCTCCTAAATATTTTCTTTGTAGAGATTTTGTATTTACTTCTAGATATAAAACTCTTAATCATTCATGGTTACAAAAGAGGGAATACTTTAGATTCTCCAAATACTTCTAGTACTGACATACAACCACCATCCTGGGGACAAACAAAGCATTATTTAACTCTTTCATAATATAAGGAACAATACTCCTAAGTGATTCAGAGGAACAAAATTTTAATAACTTGATGTCTCAGTGATACTAGGATATCTGCAGGCACAGTTCAACTTGGGAACTTGGGTATGTACCCCTATAATTTCCTAGGATTCTATTAGGATTCCATGTATCCCTAAACTAATTTTTAAAATATCAGTTTTTAAAATCAAGGAAGTTGACTTTCCAAACCAAGAACATCACAGGAGCTTAATTTGATTTGGGGTTATGTTATTTGTATTCCAGATAAAGAGAAAAGATCTTTATTTAAAAATTCACATATCTAAAATAGAACCATGAATAACCTAATAAAAAGTAAAAAATGAGATCCAATTTTCAAATAAATCTAAAAATATATTCTTTCCTTTTGTATCTGTAGCAATGTTTATCGATTAACATGACTTATTTTTCTTTCTGGTTCATACAACTTTTGCTATCTAAGTTCATACTTCTTTAAACCTTAAAATTGAATCACTTGAGAGTGCTAAGAGTGAAGCCAAGATGGCAGAGTAAAGAAAGCTTTCAGAACAATCCCCTCCAAACAAATTTAAAATAACATCTTAAATGGAAGTCTAGAGAAGCAGAGCCAACAAAAGATCGGAGTGAAACATTTTTCCCTCACAAGACAACTTAGGAGGTCAGAAAGAAAGATCAGTAATACCAAGGTAAAGGCTGAACCAAAGCCCATGTAAATGAAAAACCAGGTGGGACCAGGTAATGACAACAGTAGCAGGAACAACTACAGGAGCTCTCAAGCTAGAGATAGTAAGAGGACTTGGCAATTGGTCATAGAAAGATTAGGGGAGACCCTTGTATTGGCAAAGGTTCAAAGCATCAGGTATTGTTCCATTGCTCTTAGTTCAAGGGCAGAGAAAAGCAGTTTCAGTCAGGAAGGAGCTGAACTGCTGAAGGGCATTATCCTTTTGGATCACAAGGAATTCTGATAAATGGTATCATTTCCAGTCTCAAATGAAGAGGATCCTTGAAGAATAATATCAATTACAATCCCAAGGAATCAGGGGCCCTTTCTAGATAAGGGTAGGAGAGCAGAACAGGAGAGCAATGATCATACCTCTTCTGAGATCACTTCATCTTGGAAGCACAGAAAACCTGCAAACTCCTAGAACTGTCTCTGAAAATAGAGCCTAAAGCATAACACAGGCTCATATCATTAACAGAGCTCAACTTAACATGAGATACAGCTGCTGGTGTTCCAAACTCAGTGGGCAAACAGTGACTGAATCTGACAAAGGCCAGTACAACAGACCCAGATTCTAGGAAAGGGCTAGAGGACAGAGTGATGGGAGGGAAGTACCTGTGTTCTGAAAATGAATGCTATTGAGAAGAGTGTCACAGTAGGTGAGCAAGGAAAGAGGGACTAGCTTCTCCAATTCCTTTGATATTACTTTCCCTGATTGCAATTTGTGATCTGTAAGTGAAGTCCCTGAAGACGCCTTTCCCTTTATTCCTTTTCTATGAGCTACAGGTGTGGGACTTATCACTTGCTCCTCTTCCATCTGCTCCTATCAAAAGTTGGGAGGGAAAGAAAAAGTAAATTTGTGGCTCCATATAGAAGCTTTTAGATTGTTGGGGGTTGGGGCTGGGGGAGAGTGCTGGTCCCTTCCATTTTCACCATATTAAATAAGCTTTATAATAATAGCATATTGCATGTCTGAATCCTGAGAATGTGGATGGTCATGACTAGAAGTAAAATATCTTTTTTTTTAAACCCTTACCTTCCATCTTGGAATCAATACTGTGTATTGGTTCCAAGGCAGAAGAGTGGTAAGGGTGGGCAATGGGGGTCAAGTGACTTGCCCAGGGTCACACAGCTGGGAAGTGTCTGAGGCCGTATTTGAACCCAAGACATCCCGTCTCTAGGCCTGGTTCTCAATCCACTGAGCTACCCAACTGCCCCGAGAAGTAAAATATCTTAAGCTGATGGTATGGAATCTCTAACATTATAGATTTTATATTTATAATATTTTAATTACTATTCCATTGAATTTCATAAATAAATCTGAAGAGGGGGCAGCTGGATGGCTCAGTGGATTGAGAGCCAGGCCTAGAGATGGGAGGTCCTAGGTTCAAATCTGGCCTCAGATAGTTCCTAGCTGTGTGACCCTGGGCAAGTCACTTAACCCCCATTGCCTAGCCCTTACCACTCTTCTGCCTTGGAGCCAGTACACAGTATTGACTCCAAGATGGAAGGTAAGGGTTTAAAAAACAAACAAACAAACAAACAAACAAACGAATGAATGAATTTGAAGCTAGACAGTATGAGCTGGGGATGAGGAAGGGAGGCTGGAAATCAGCTTAGGAATTTGCCATTTGAGAACTTTCTGATGGGCAGTTTGATATTTCAGTCTTTAGGGAAACTATTCTTTTCCAGAGAGGGATGAAGACTAATCTGGCTGGTGGTTTGAGAAGAGTGTCATCTACTGGGCCACTCTGATATTGCACTCCCCTGCTGGATAAGTTACACAGTATCACGCTTTTCTTTTTTCATGTTTATGTAAAATACCACAAGAACCAACCTACACTTCTTTTACTCCCAGAAAGTGTCACAAGATGAGAACAATGATAAATAAAATTGTTTCATTGGTATAAAAATGATATACTTGATATATATTTGGTTCCGAGTAATAATAATTTAGGTGGATTGGTGATAGATTTAGCTCTAGAAAAACAAAACAAAATCCAAACAAACAGCTTTCTCACATATCTTCATAAGAGAGCTATACGTATTCATAGCACCAACCCATATAAGTGAGACTACATTTCTTCTCATCATTTGAATGAGAAGAAGAGTTTGAACTCCATTAAAGGGAAAGAGGGGAGGGAGCACTCTTATCTGACAGCACTTTCTTGGGATATTTCTCTGTGCTTTTCTCCTCTCATTTATATATAGCACTTTGGTTTACAAAACATTTCTTTCACAATAACCCTTGTGAGGTAAGGAGTGCAAACATAATTACTCCTACTTCACAGAGAAGGACGCAGCGGCTCAAAGAAAAGTTACTTCTTAAGATTTCACAATTAGAAAATAGTGGAGCCTAGGTTTTTGAACCCATCTTTTGACTCTAAGTTGAGTGTTCATTCTACTAACCAGAGTACAAGTATAATGAACCTATTTAGTGTTATAGTTCCCTCAGTCAGCAGACTATGTTGTAATGGCCAACTTCCAAAGTATCAGATAGATTCTGTACATTCCTCATCTTCTTGTCCAAGTTCCAAATCATTGGTCTGATTATGTAGTCCACAGCTAGACTCTGTAGACTAGCAGATTCTAACGAAAATACTTAACAGGTTCCACATTTGTGATAACTAAGCAATAATGTAGAACTAAATTCAACTTGCATATGTCCCTCATATAATTCAATATGTGAGAGTAGATTCCAAATCCCCTACCACTACCCCAATCTCCATAGCTTTGCTGGGGACCCTTTTCTTTTCTGTCTTTTATCCTTTCTTCCTTGATGAGTTTATTCACTCCCACTAGTTCATCAAAATCTCTATATAATCTATGTATTCAGTTCTAAATTTTTTCATAAATATTAATTTAGCAGTCCCAAATGTCTTCTGAATTTATTTTTGAACAAATGGGAAATTTTCCTCTTTCTTTGATCTTTTTCTTGAGTATAGGCTTAAGTAGTTCTCTTAATCAGGTGAAGGGTAAGAACACTTTAGTGATTTTTAGGCCATTACTCCTCATCATTTGCCAAAATGGCAATTCACAAATCTAAAAGAGTATTAATATGCCTGTTTTCCCATAGCTCCTTTCCCCCTTTTGTGTTCTTTGATTATCTGATGGGTGTGAAAGTAGAAACTCAGGGATGCTTTAATCTGCATTTGTCTAGTGATCTGGAACATTTTAAAGCATGGATTTGGCAAATTATTTAACCCCAATTGCCTAGCCCTTACCACCCTTTTGTCTCAATACCAATAATTAATATCAGTTTTGTCAGAAGGTAAGGGCTTAATTTTTTTTAAATACAAGAAATTAAATTAATTAATTGCAAATTAATTAAATTACAAATTAATTAAATACAAGAGTCAGGCCCAGAAATGGGAGGTCCTGGGTTCAAATTGGACCTCAACCACTTCCTAGCTGTGTGACCCTGGGCAAGTCACTTAACCCCCATTGCCTAGCCCTTACCACTCTTCTGCCTTAGAACCAATACCTAGTATTGATTCTAAGATGGAAGGTAAGGTTTTTTTTTTATTAAATACAAGACAAATAACAGTTCCGTTGCTCACCAATGCCTAATCATGCTTTCCTTGATGAGCTTCTAAAACCTAAAAGAGATTGTTCTACCTATGGTTTATTAATTTTTCATCACACATTATACATCTGTTTTGTAAAAACATATAACAGCTTTATAAACTTAGAGGTATTTTGTTTGTTTTAGAATGAATACATGGTATGCTGGATTAATTTTTTAAAAATCCTTACCTTCTGTCTTGGCATCAGTGCTAAGGGGGGCAGCTGGGTAGCTCAGTGGAGTGAGAGCCAGGCCTAGAGACGGGAGGTCCTAGGTTCAAGTCTGTCCTCAGACACTTTCCAGCTGTGTGACCCTGGGCAAGTCACTTGACCCCCATTGCCTATCCTTACCACTCTTCTGTCTTGGATCCATCTTTTAAGTCCTAACATGCCTTTTACAATATAGTATTTCCTGATAACACCAACCAAGATTTTCTCTCCTTTATTATTGCATTATCTGTTATCTCAGCTAGTTACTGGCAATCCATTTGAATCTGCTTTGGTTGTCTTGCATTACTTTTTAAACTTGGTATTGTTGTCTATTTTTTGTGCATTTTTTATTTGACTCCGCATCTGAACAATAAGCAATTTGAGGTCAAGAAACTTTCTTTTCTCCTTTGTGTCAGAAAATAGTAAGTGTTCAATAAGTGTCCATTGATTGGACCTGATATGCTGTAGAGCAGGATAGGCATGCAACTCTCTCATGTATATAAAGCCACAATTTTCTGTGGTCACTATAACGGAGACAAGGGGGAAACTACTCTGACAGAATCTTATTCTGGGCTCTACTCTAATGCTCTGAAAACCTCAAGTGGTTTTAATACTATCTTATCATGGCTGTTTATTTCACTTGATCCTTCAACTTGGAGGTAAACACAATGTTTTCAAGGGTTTTGAAAGGTTCCTTTTCCATATTGTATAGAAAGTCAAAGCTGAAAGGAGAAACCTTTCCAGCAACTAAGTGAAATTTAAGTCCTAGATTGACTTGTTTGATTTCGGAAGTATTTGAGGAGCATGTCTTTGGCAGATGGAGCTTTGGGCTGTCATTTACAAATGATGAACTAAAGTATTCATCAACCATTAATAAAAGATCTGTCCTAACATTCTGATATTTAAAAATGAGCAAAAATTAGTTGATTCCACTATGTTATAGACTGCCAAAATGGGAAGCACACTTAAAAAGGCAGTACTTTGGCATTTTTTTAGAGGTTTTAGTATATGTTTCCATTTAAAATTCACCAGTGTTTTGTGACAGCATTTCTAATGCAGAGATGAAATATGGTCGTGTCACTAAGACTGTATGTTATAAGAGAACTGATGCCACTATGGGGGGAATGACATTCGGTGAATGTTTTGTGGCCTTTCACTTATCTGACTTCGGGACACAATTAGGATGACACTGATGTATTCTGGACCATTGTGTTTGTCGCTCTAAAAAGAGACACTTTAGAATGAGATATTCTATTTAAGAGATGGGACAAACTGGGAGGTAAAGCTGCCTGGGAAAATAAGATTTAAGTGTCTAGAAAATGAGATTAGCCTTCTCCACTTGATCTTTGGTGAAACAGGGCTGAACTGAGATGTTTCAAAGCTGACAGGTTCTTGTGAATTCCCCTTTCTCTTTTGCCATCACTGGTTCCAGGAGCAAAGGCCGTAGGCCTTTTCTGCCCTTTCATTGTTTTTCAGTTCCGTTGTGTTGATTCCCGTGTGGGAAATGGTATAACATGTAGCTAGAGAGTAGCTAAAGCTTCACTAAAGCCAGAGCACTTTATAATGGCCCTGCAGCTAATCCTATAGATTCTTGCCAATAGCTGCTGGAGAGGTTCCATCACCATGATTAATAGCAGGTGACATTTTATACATTTTTTGTAAGTGTTCAGTGAAGTGAGAAGGATGCCAGTATGATAATTTACAAGTCCCAAGCATCAAATGCCACTTCACCATTGGAGGTGGGGGACAGTATTAGCCATGTGGTAATTATAAAATGATTCCAAAAAATTACAGGGTCAATTATGAGCTAGTGTTTGAACTTTTTTTTTGTTTAACAGACTCAGCTGCTCTGGCTATTGAGTTAAGTAGGTGATTGAATTTATAATTCACTGTCTATTGGATGAGCCACAAAATTCTACAAAATAAGTTCAACATCGGGTAAGTGATCAAAATGGATCAGAGGTATTCCTCAATAACATTAAATCAGAAAGATTAGCCTCTCTGTTTTGTCCAGTTTATTACTCGACATATGCAGCTGACCCCAGTCATCCTAGCACAAATCTTACCATTCTGCCCAAGACTACCATTCCTAGAACTGTACCCTTCTAACAGGGATCTAGGTGGCAAAATGGTTAAAGCACTCTGCCCAAGACAAAAAAGGCTTGCGTTCAAATCCAATCTCAAACCTCTTTAGTTTTTTACATGAGCTTTTTTTTAGTTATATAATGAGGGGCAAATCATTTAAGCTCTGGCTGCCTCAGTTTCCTTAACTGTGAAATGGCAATAATAATAGCACATGCTTCCCAGGGTTGCTATAAGGATCAAATGAAATAATATTTGTAAAAAGCAATTAGCAAAGTGTCTGGCACATAATAGGGACTTAGTAAATAGTTCTTTACTTTCTCTTCCTCTCCTAATAGCTCCTCCCCATATCGGGGCTATGCTAATTGATAAACATTTAGTCAGGTACCAATCACATCTTCTGGTCATACCCATAGGCAGTTACCTCCTGCAGTGACCATCCATTCTCAGGAGAAGAGCCACTTCCTTTAGCACTTATTGTTCTGGGAACAGTAATCACATCAATGATACCAGTACTTCTGGAAAGGTCGGATCAGTTGATTGCCCTATGGCTCCACTCACCATTCCTGTGACTTAAGTTTTCTCTACTCGCTGCTTCTTTATGTGTGATGAATCCCTGGCCATTTAGCACAGTGTACCTGGCATAGAGCAAGGACTTAATAAATGTTCTTTCATTCATTATCCTGGTAAAAAATTCATTTTCAAATTGATGTCTGTGGAATTGTTAAATCACTTGCATGCAGAATAGTTCTATGTGCAACTGAAATGTCTAAACATTTCATCTTTTTAGAAGTAGTCTCAAATCATACATATACATATATATATACATGTCTATATAAAATAATCCCAAAGTAAAATTTCAAATAGATTTAATGTTTATTTTTTTTTCCTTTCTAAGCCTATCTAGCTCCCATATTTAACTCAATGAACAGCTTCTTAAGCATTTGTTTTGTGTAGATCTCTCTGCTAGGTTCTGGGAGAGATTATAAAAATGATAAAGCAGTTCCTGCCTTCATGCACTTATCATGAAGTAGCTGTAAATGACACATAGATAACTACAGTTAAAAGTTAAGTTAGTTACTCAAGGTCATGCATAATTTCTGAATTATTTTAGACAAGTTACTCATATATATGCCTCATTTTCTTCATTGTAAAAGAGAAGAATTAGATGAGATGACCTCTGAAGTCCCTTCCAACTATAAAAGTAAGGTGTTAGATAAGTTCATCATCAATTGACAGAATAAGGGAAGAATTTCTCCAAAGAAGGTTAAATTCCACTTAGGCATAGGGAATGAAGAGACTAGTCCAGGCATAAAGCTGTCATAAAACAAGACACAACAATAGACCACATGGAGAGAGTGTTAAGTAGTCCCAGTAGAATAGAACATAGAACAGTGATGACAAACCTCTTAGAAACTGAGTGCCCAAATTGCACTCTCACAGGCATCTGAGCTGCCTCCTTACCCCAGACAAGGGAGGGAGGAAGTGTTCCCATTGGGTTACTTGGTAGAGGAGCTGGTGAAGTGAAAAAATGTCCTCAGGTGCAATTGGAGGGGGGAGGGGAGCAGTTGCCTCCAGAACAGGTACCATAAATTCCCCAACAGGGACATATAATATTTATGGGGAGAAGTATGAGATAAATTTGTAATATTAAGTGGGTAGTAGAATTTGAGGGACTTTCCATGCTAGGCTTAAGATTTTACATTTTATTTGCTGGGCAAAAGGAAACCACTGGATTACTTTGAGCCTAGGTGTGATAAAACCTAATCTAAATACAGGAATATTTATAATAGGATTGATGTGAAGAAAGGTTTAAAAGGAGAAAAGGGAGAGGCAAAAGACTTGCTATAAATCCATTGTAGTGGCCCAGGCAGGTGACAATGAGGATATGTACTTCAGTGGTAGTAAAAGGAATAGAAAGTATGAGGAGAAAGTCCAGAACAGGACCTTGCAACTGAATTTCCAATTAGTTACAAGAGGTAAAGAATAGAGAAGAGACACAGAAAACCCTGAGGATTTTAAACTGGCTTATTATTGAGGATTGATGCAAGTTTTTTTTTAATTTAGGGGGAGAGGAAAAAGAAGAGAATTTGCACAGTTCCATTTGGGAAATGTTTAATGTGTGTGGGCATGTACGTACAGATATTAAGCAGACAGCTGGAAATAAATGACTTGAAGCTTTTGGAAGAAATTGGGATGGCATTGGGAAGACACACCTCCACAGAAGTGAGAAGTCAAGTCATGGGGCTAGAAGTGGTCACCAAAGAAGGAATTTGGAGAGGAAAGAGGACAAAGTCAGAATCTCAGGCAGCACTCATGTTGAAGGGGTTAGAGGGGATGAAGGGAGTCAGAAGGTAGAAAGACAGGGAAGTCATCAGAAGTATAGATGGAGAAAAGGGGTGAGTACTGCAGAAGCCAGGGAATACCAAGAAGACTGAGGAGTTTTTAAAGTCAGAAGCTAGGGAGAGCCCAAGGAAAATGAGAACAACAACAACAACCAAAAATAAATAAATAAACAGGCATAGCTATTATAGTTGATTTTCAAGAAATATTACTTTTCTTTTGTAAATTATTTTTGATAGTTTTGTTTCCCAAAATATTTTGAAAGAATAAATAAAACTCAAAGTTATCTTCAAGTAAGAGAAGATGAAAAGAACATCACTCTTTCCTATGCAGAAACAAAAATGTTGTTTATTTAGAGATCATGTCAAGTATCCAGTAACAAATGATTCATGGCCATCATAGATGTGCATACTCAAAATGCCTCAAATTCAATTCCTACTTTAACATTCATAGGAAAAATAAGGGGAAAGGGAATGTTTGCAAAGGAAATTCAGAAAACAATTATCACAAAAGAATCTTAATATAAAACTACTGTGGGGAAAGTTTCCATTATGGCCAGCTAGCTAAGTGTTCAAGGCTTGCTTGCAAGTCATATAGCCTCAAAAATATGTCAGCCATTGGGAAGCCTGTCTTATAATTGGAATTTACAAAAAAAAAAAAAAAACGTGTTTTTTTTTAACATTGCATATTCCAATATATCCCCCTACCCACACCTGCTTTCTAGAAAGTCATTCCTTATTATAAATAATAAAAATGCAGTTCAGCAAAAACAACCAACATATCAGGAAAGTGAAATGCTGTATTTACTCTTCTACAGCCATAGTCACTCACTTCTAGAAAGGTACATTCTTATATCTGTGATTTGAAATTTAAACTATTTCAGAATGCTTGCATTTTTTTTAGCCTGAACCCTACCTTAAGCCCAACTGCAATCAATTCTCAGCAATTTCAGCAGGAATGTCAGTTTCTAAAACTAGAGAAGCCTCAGAAAGCCTATGAGTCCTATTTCCTGAGAGTCAAAGTCTGGGAGATTGTCCAGTCATAGCTCTGGACCTTCTGAGTTTCATATACTAGAGAATGAGGCCAATTTTAGCTTGAAGTTTGTCTCTCCCTCAATGTTTCCCCGATGCAATTTCTTTTCTCCTTTCCACAGTATGGAAAGGCTTTATGTTAAAAAAAAAAAAAAAAAGACAAAATGGCCCCAGGACTTGGTGGGTCTGAGCTTCCCTGATCCAACTTCCTTGTCAACTAAGTAAGGGCATTAAGAACTCTCAGTCACTCGATCTCTGTGCCCTTCAGACTTGCTGTTTACCTAAAACTAGATAGGTTGCCATACCCTTACTCTTATAACTACTCCCCACTGATATTTTGAGATGGAGATGAGAAGAACAGTGTCCAGAGAAGTTGTGTCATTAGTCTTGTTGCATCTGCTTGATGTATCAGAGTAAAATAATCCTCTTCCTTTTTAAAATGTTCAATGATTTATGGGATTATAAAATAATGATTTATGAGATTATGAAAAATGACATTTTTGTACCAACACCAAGCCTGAACTAATATAGAATTGGCATTAACTAGTACCTATAGTAGTGATGGTGCATGGAGAGGGGAAGGGGAGCAGCCAGGTCGTGCATCCCTCTAGCTTTCTAGTAATGAATTCTGATGAACTCTGTTTTGGTGTGACAGTGGGCATGCCCGTAGAGAGGGCTCCGAGTGCCCCCTCTGGCATGCATGCCATAGGTTCACCACAATAGGCCTGTAGTATTCTCCCTATTTTCAGCATCCTTGCTTCCTAAGGACCTAATATCTTCAATTCATTTTCTGGTTGTTACCTAAGCTGGACTTGGTCTCCTTGAAATGATTTCATATTCAAAGTATTTTTCAATCTTTAGCCACAAAAATTTACCCATTCCATTATCACAATACTCCTCAATTCCCCTTTCCTTTACCAAGTTATTTCACAGCTAATCTGATAGACTAATCTTTTTAGAATATGAATTGTTGCTAATAATTTAGTGAATTATCTTTCCTATATAACCTATTTACATTTTAATTGAGGTTTTTACAAGATATAATGCCTTAACTCAAATAAGCAAATCTAATGGTCTCAGAAAGAATTCAGAGAAAATAAATGGAGTTTAGGAAAGAAGGCTTGTTAAAAAACCAAGATAACTGCTATTATCACAAGTAGCTAAAAGGCTAATAAATTAATATTTTTACACTCAAATTAAATTATAATGTCAAAAATTTTGACAAAACTAATTCTGCATAGAGAGAAGGGTAGAATCTTAAGAAAACAGGAAGAAAAAACATATATTTAAATTTTGAGATACAATTTAATTATTTAAGGAGAATTATGGCAAAAATTACCAGAGTGTAGCTATTCTACAAGATATTGAAATGTCCAAATAAAAATGAGAAAAAAATAAGAGTATCTTATCCAGATACTTCCAAATATTTCAAATTTGATATATGCCGAATATCTGAATGATAGAATTTTAAACTTTAAATTCCTATGTTTAGATATTATATGGATGTATCCAGCATACATACTATTAATAATACCCCTGTAAGGAATATATGAGAATTCAGGTTATACTAAAGGTTTATATGCACCCATCAAGTCACAGCTCTGAACATATTTTGCATGTTTATGTTGTGGCCTATGTTTATATTTCAATTGTCTCTATCACTGCAGAACATAAGCACTTAGTCAAAGGTGCCACTTTTTTACAGACACCACCCAGTGACAAGGAAGAGATATCCTCCAAACTTGTAAAGTTGCTATAAAAAGACTAAAATAAGAGAACTGTATAAATAACAAACCAATGTATATTATATACTATTGCTAAAAATTCTCAGAGAAAATACTTTGAAATCTGTAAAGTGAAGAATATTTTCCCTGTATTTTTGGCTAAACTGATTTCAAATTTGGGGACTTTCCTGGGGAGGGGGAGAGAGGGAAATAATTTATGGCAGAATGTATGAATAATATCAAAACTCATGATTACACTGTTAAATCTCAAGTTTCTACCCTGCTTTTCTTCCCATCCATTTCAGGGATAAATTTTGGTTTAAAAGTGTCATAAAGAAAATATTAAAATCATAAAATGGTTAAATTAACCTTTGGCAAGTAAAGATTACATAACATCCTTCCATTTTCGGATACTTTAATGTTCTTATTTTAATTAACTATATAACCTTCACTTGGCTTGAGTACTGGAGATATATTTCAGCACCTTCCCTCCCTCCTTCTCATCTAGGTCTGATTTGGTGCAGGAGTTAGAGAACTAGGCCCCTTTGACCACATTTGGCTGACACACTGAGTGCCTTCATGTCTCTCCCTTTAATAAGCTCCTCCTCAAAGTGCTCCTTATCTAAGAGAAGGATGTCATGCCATGTCAAAGATCACTTCACAGCTGTTCTGGTATATTAACTTGATGTTTAAAGTATAGATGTTGACAGTCCCAATTATACACATAACTAAATACATGACTCCCAGGCAATTTGGCTTCAAGAGACATCAAGAGTTGTTGCAAAGGGACTTGAGTTGACTGTTCATTCATTTGCAATTCCCCCACCCCTAAATAGCCATGGATTTTCAAAACAGCTCTCACAATTAATATTCATGGCTCATATTCACAGGAGTTGGAAGAAGACCCTTATTTTATTCCTTTGTCAATTTTAATCCTTTGTCAATAAGGATTCTTCTTTTTAACACAGTTGGCATTATTTTTAAAGTGGTAGTAGATTTTCTCCAAGGGTCATTTTATGTTTTCTTGGCTTGATGTGTACGTACTGAAACAACATGAGGTTATATTGAGTGATGACATCCATCCTTAAAAAGCCTATCAATTAAACCTGCTTTCTTCCCTTGTGCTGTTTTGGGGCATCTAATCAGATTTCATAGTTTTATTTACATGTGTAGTAGTCCTTCTGCTCTTCAGATATAAGCCCAGTTTAAATGTAGATGGGATTCTGTTGGCATGCAATCCATAGAAAGCTTCAAGTGCCAACTGTGCTATGTGCCAACCTATTTGGGAGAAATATTGGCTCCCTGCACAAAGGAGGAAAAAATGAGGTATGAATGTTTCCCATTAGTCTTAATGGGATATTAATTTGAAGATTTATTCTAACATGCTAATGATAAATCAGCTTAAATTCAACTCCAACACATTTAATAAGGAGAGTAATGTTGATTCATCTCTTGGCACCTGTCCTTACAAATAATTCAAGTCTAGTACAGCAGCCAAAAGTCAAAGAAAGTATGAGAGGTTCCTAAGGAAAAAGACAAAATTAATGGATTGAGAAGGAAGTAGACATCTTAGAATAAAATTTGAATCATCTGGAGAATAATATGTGGGTCTTGTCTAAGAGACCCAACCAATGAGTAGAGAAGACAAATAAAAACTCAAGAGAGATTTCATGCTGAGTTCGAGATGGAGATTCACTAATGGATTATCTAATGAAGTCTTTTCTGTGAAAAAAAATCTCATGATCTTTTATGGAAATAGCAATGTAAGATAAATGATAGTGCACCTAGGTAGATATGGAAATTGTTTATATAGCATCTTTGTAAACTCAATGTTGAGAACTGTAGAACAGATAAATGATAGAGAGTTCAGAATTGATTAAATGGCCGGACCTAAAGAATGGTCCTCCACCTGAGGAGACACTTTTGGGGACTACCCTGGGGATCTCTCCTTTAATCTATTTTGGTTAGCATTTCTTTCCGTGACTTGGTTGAAGTGACTTGGCATGCTTATCAAGTGTGTAAATGGCATAAAGCTAGTAATGACTGATCATGTGTTATATTGGCATACATAAGTAAAAAGTTGTTGATAGACGGGATCAAAGGGACAAATCTGGTAGCACAGCGTCTTACACATATTAGGTACTTAAGGGCATTTGATTGTAATCGAGTAGGTTAAATTTATTTGGAATAAATATAAAAGTCCATATGGATGGAAAAAAAATATTTCACAAGTAAAGACCTAGTTCTGCATAGCTAATAAAGATTTACATGGAGGTGTGAGATATTTTTGTTTTGTTTTTGTGGTTTGGAAACTTAAGATCTATCAGCAGTGTGATACTGAAGGGAAAAAAGTGATTTTAAAGCTCCATTCATTGTCTGTCTAAAATAAGGACAGTACAAAACACATTTTATGGTACCCTGGTTAGAATACATCTGAAAGATAATGCCTGGTTTAGTCAATCAATATACATTTATTAAGCTCCTACTGTGTGCCAGCCACCTAGAAACGCATATTGGAAAATATGTTAACAAGCTATAAAGCATCTAATTTTCTGAGGGTTCCTCAATATGAGACCCACTAAAGTGAAGATCATATAGATTATTCTCATAAACCATTTATCTTTTAAAATTTTTAAAAAGGGATTTATTAAGAAATCTGTTGGTTCCACAGGCATCCATACATTATTAAGAGAACATGAAAATCTCCAAGATCCACATTATGTGTACCTACCATGGCAAATTTATGGAAGCAATGGGCAAGAGTTGCAAAGGATGTAGCCATGGTTAGATTGCATGATAGATCAAATCACAGATCCATTAGAGTACTGGAGTGTTATCAAGAGCCACTAAGTGGACAACTTACAATTGGGGTAGAGGGTTCAGTAAAATATGAAAAGATGAACAGTGTATGACTTTTAGAAGCCTGAAAAAGCTCACTTAAAGCTTAACACTGGCTATCCATACCAGCTTCACACCATTTCCTTTTTTTTATAATTTCCTTCTGCTTAATTTGATATTTACTCAATTATAATTTGATTGTCATGGAACTGATTTTCCTATGGAATTTACTCTTTTCAATACACTATACAAATGTTTAGAACAGCTAGATTGTACAGTAGATAAGGTACCAGGCTCCAAATCAAGAAGACTTATTTTCCTGAGTTCAAATCTAGTCTCAGTTGTTTACTAGCTATGTGATCCTGAGTAAGTTGCTTTTACCCTGTTTACTTCAGTTTCCGCATCTAAAAATGAACTGTAGAAGGTAATGGCAAGCCAATCCAGTATCTTTGCCAAGAAAATCCTAAGTGTGGTCAGGAAGAGCTGGACATGATTGAAATAACTGAACACAATGACAAAATACAGAAATCTAGAATCTAGGAACTATAGTTCCTATGTTAGAAATAGTGTTACAAAGGAATTTTTTTTTTTTTGCAAGAAAGCACTAGTAACTGAAGGGCTCTGAAAGGGCTTCAAGGCATTTGACCTTAAGTTTAGAGACATGAGTTGGAATCCCTTCTTATTCTTTGTAGCTGTGTAGGTAAGTCCCTGAATCTGTCTAGACCTCTCAGTTTCTTCATCTGTAAATAATGCTTTAGATGAGGTAGTTTCTGAGGTTTTCCCCACTATACGTCTATGACCCTATGTAATTTCGTAGCAAGTTAACATTTAGGGGGAAAATTAGGTCAAATGAGACAAATTTATGTGGAACCCTTCCCATATTCCTTAACTCAATAGAAATATCAGCCATGTTACATAGCGACTCCCTTCTTAACTGTCTACAATATCAATCATGTCAACTACTGACCATGACCTGGATTATCCCTTTCTCCAAAATCTCGCCAAGAAAAAAATCTTTCATTAGCTGATGTAACCAGTTAAAAAGACAAAGATCTTAATAATTCAGGAATGCTTTCATACCCAATAACCTTGGTTTTAAGTCTTCAATCTGAGTCTGTTGTATAATCACTGTCTCCAAAATGGCACAAGGATATTCGTATGACTCTCACATCTCACAGGGTCTTAGGAGGGAAGTTCTTTGTAAACTTTGCATAAATGTTTTATATAAATGTGAAATTTTATTATCCATCAGCTGTTAGCCCTAAACCTAGTATTTTAACATTTTAACAGTATATCAAAATTAGACAGCCTCTGGTAGAGGATCATGTTGAAAATCCAAATTATCTTGGCCAGAAACAACTAAAATTAAATCCAGTAAGTGCATATTAAAGGTAGCGCATGTAGGAAGGAAATCCTAAGGATACAATGGAATATAGAAAATGACTGGCTAAATGCAAAAAGGCAAAGAAAATAACAAATTACAGAAAGTTATTTAGAGATGACTTAATATCTTAAGGAAACAGGGCTAGGTTTAAAAACTATATTTGGAAGTTCCACAGAAAGGTTTAAATGATAGGGCTCTAATCTAGGATCTGATGGGTAGAGTGGGTTCCTCAGAAAGAAAGCTCCCTTTATTAGTGCATTTTGGCACCTTCTCTGCCTTCTAGTTGGAAGGGATCATAGGGACATAGATTGAGATAGATGATCCTATAGTTCAGTTTAGAATATTTATGAGGATTATGTGATATGTAATGAATTATACTAGGAAAATCTCTGACCAGGAGGTGCCCTCCTCTAAGCCCACCCTTCTCTTCTATTTTCCCCCTCAACATGTTCCTCTATTTAGCACAAAGCCCAACACATAGTAGACATGTAATAAATATTTATTGACCTACTGACAGTCAAACTGTTAAATTGCTTACACTGCTTAGATGAGATGGGAGACATCAAATTAATTTCTTTGTGAGATAGAAGACCAACCCCTCTTACTATATGTTCTGCTAAAGCCTGGCAAGGTCCCTTAGACCTTAAAAATTTCCCTGCCTTCAGCCTTCTCCTAGCTTGAAGTATTATCTGATATAATCTAAAGATCCCAGAGCTGTCCAATGGCCGCACAGAGAGATCTCTAGGACTTTACTTAACCCTATACTGGGACTCTTTTTTAAAAATCATTTTAGATCCCATGAATTAGTGTAAGCTACTTGAAAGCAAGAACTGCCTCACTTTTTGGATTTATATTTCTGTCATTTGATAAAGAGCTTAACATATAAGAAAGAGCTTAGCAAATGACTTAAAATATTCATCCGTTCAATGTACTGTATGAAGTGCTTAGGATGCAAAGATTAAATCAAAACTAGTCCTTGTACCCACAAAGTTTACAACACAGTAATTATTCAACAAATGTCCAATAATTCAGCATTATATTTCAGTAATTTTGCAGGTATGAAACTAATAGGTGTTTGATCTATTGTATCTTATAACCCAGGAGGAGAGGCTAATCGATTGTGGCAAAAAGAGGTCACAAAGGATGAAGACCAAAAATAAAGTTTATTGGATTTAGCATCCTTCTAAGGGATTATTGGTAAACTTGGGAAAAGTAGTTTCTATTGAGTGTGTGTTAGGACCAGAGGTTCTGAAGTTAGATGGAATACATTGTAAGGATCTGAAATGTGACTAAAAGGCCAGGTAGTGGAAGCAATGATTATAAATACACCTTTCCAGGAGTTTGGCCATGAAAAGAATATATAGAACAATAGCTTGTGGGAATGAATGCTAAAGTCAAATGAAAGAAAAGGTTCTTGTTTTCTGATGTATAAGGAAAATCTGGGAATAATGATAAGCATCTGGGAAGGAGGCAGCATTTAAGAAAAAAAATTGGAAAAGTTTTTGCACAAACAAGACCAATACAACCAAGATTAAAAGAGAAATAACAAAGGAGTTGGGGTTTATATCAACTGTCTCTGACAAAGGCCTCCTTCCTCAAATATAAAATGTTTTCCAGTTGACAAATGGTCAAAGGATATTAACAGGCAATTCTCAAATGAAAAAATTAAAAGGATCTTTAGTCACATGAAAAAATACTCAAAATCACTATTAATTAGAGAAATGCAAATTAAACAACTTTGAGGTACCACCTCACACCTCTCAGATTGGTTAATATGACAGAAAAAGGAAAATGATAAATGTTAACAGGAATATGGAAAAATTGAGACACTAATATACTGTTGGTGATGCTACAATCCTCCGGGTCATGCCCAAAGGTTCATCAAACTGTGCATACCCTTTGACCCAACAATACCACTAGTAGGGCCATATCCCCAAGAGATCAAAGAGAGGGGGGAAAGGTAAGGGTGTTTAATAAAAAGAAAGAAAATGGTACCAACCTGCAATGGGGGTTGGGAAACTTATTTAAAAAAAAAAAAAGAAAGAAAAATGTTGGAGAGAGCTAATTGGAAAGATGGAGAGAATGTGCACTGAGAAGAGACAATAGAAGGATTAGGTAAGGAGAAGTACCTTCGGAAATCTACTTCAAGCTCTGAGCACAGGGACTGTTCTGCATTCCATTTTTCTTCTCCCTTCTAAAATGTTAAACTGATAGCTAGCGCTCAGTAAATACTTCATTTTTGAAAGTAATGAAAATAGCAAAAAAATAAAATAAAATAAAATAAAATAAAGCCAGGGTATAGGGGGAAATGCATTGGACCATGATTCATGAAATCTGGGTTTTAATCTAAAATGTACAACTAAAATAGCTTTTGAAATTTTGGAAGGTCATTTAACCTTTGCCTCAGTCTCTTCTCTTAAATAGGAAGACTAGATTACAGAATCTCAGTACAAATCAGTACATTCTGAGAGTGGGAAGGTATCTCAGCAGCCATATTGTACAAACCATAAATAAAATAGAATCCCAATTATAAAATACCTGACAAATTATTACCCAGCTTCTTGTTCACAAAGCTCCAAGGAGGGGATTATCTCCTTTGACTTATCTTTAAGTCTAAAATTTTAAAATTCTTAAAGTTCTAATCTTCAAGTTCTTAAGTTCTAAAATTCTATGGGCCCAAGGGATTTCTAATTTTTTTTAATGTCATGGACCCCTTTGGCCATTTATTGAAACCTAGGATTCCTTCTCTGAATTATGTTTGTTGCCTGCTTTAACGGTTTTAAAAAATATCAAAGTTCAATGAGAAATTAGTGAAAGATAATTTTTTTCCTATCTGAATTTTGTAGTCTATCTGAAATTGATCTTTGGAATCTTTGGTACTCGGGCTATGAATCCCTGATTTAGGTTTCACTTTTCTAAGAATCTTGTCAGTGATTGTGCCTTAGACAATGTTGGATTAAATTTAAATATTTTAAGTCTTCTGTTTTCCTCTTCCAGTAGGCCATGTAGTACATCACCCCTTGGTTAAGACAATTTTGCTTCGGGTAAGTTAGAAATGTAACTAATTAACTAATTAGGTAACAACTTATGTTATATTAGTTACATTTTAGTCTGTCTGATGAGATCTGGGAACACATTAACAAACCATCAAGGAGAGTAACATTTTTTTTAAACCTTGCTTCTATATTCCTGGAGTACCCATTCTTTAGGAGTTGAATTCCCAAAGGGATTATAGTTGTTAGCCTTATTATTAAACTTAGAATTTCAATGGTCTACATTTGCCCAGTAGTGATTTGTTCCTAGGAAAACTTGATGCCATAATCCCAACATATGGCCTTTTTTTAAGCCAGAAAGACAGTTAAACGAGAATGTGAAAGACGAGTGATTGAATAGAAGGTGTATGAAAGCTGGTAGGGAGGGGAAGGAAAGAAGGAAGAAGAGAGGAGAGACAAGGGCTTGGAAGAAAAGGAGAGGAAAGCTAATTTTTAAGGTCTAGTAGAATACTGGGTTCTGAGATTTGGTAGGTTAACCAAGGAGGCCCCAAATCCTTAAACTTGTGCAAAGATTGTTTTACAAAGAGGCAAGTATGTGACATAGTTTCTTCAGGGAAACCATTAACAGTAAGTGGACAACATTTGAACTTCATTCTTTAGAGTTCTTTTATTTACCTCTATAATGCAGGAAACATGATAGGCATGCTTAAAATATTTCTTCCTGAAGTGTGCAAACTCCAAGTATTTGTATAACATCACTTTACAACAAACAAGACACAATAAATAAAAAACAAAGAACAAATCCCCTAGACTGAGACATTAGGATCTGTATATCATTTTTTTTGTTTGTATTGTATTGTGTATCCAAAGTGCATACTTTAGAAGAAAGTTTTAAACAACTCTCAAGCCTTAGATACAAATAGATTTTTCAGCCATCCTCAACCACATTGTATGTATATTATTGTTTTTAGGGTCTAAAGCATTGCTTATCTGTATAGAGTAGAGGTGCAGAGGGGGAATGAAAAGACCCATATGTGACCTTATCCACACTAACTTTTTGCTACTACTCTTCCTTGGTCTTGAGCTACAGTGATTGTTTGTAAGACCCACCACTGTTGGCATTGCTGTCTTTTTTGTCTCCCAGATAATCTTTTCTCCACTGGTTTCCAACCCCACTCCACCCCCATATTTTGCATCATTTGTTTAGATGCCTCTTCAGTTTCTACAGAAACACTGAAATATCTCCTCGATTGTTTCCCTGAGACTCATCCTCTGACCTGTGATCAGAAGTTTTCTGTAGGTGAAGGGCCATGAAGGAGGATGCCAGTCTCACATGCTCTTTTTTACTACTCCCAACTATTTGTCCCACTCAGTAAACCAATCTCTTAAACAGCCTTCAAAAGTTCTAAGGAAACGAAATCAGTAAGGGATCAGGCAAGTTCCCAATTAAAAAGCAAACTATTTTCTAAAATACATGAATGGAGTTTACTGATGGTGATGTTGACAATGACTACGATGATAATGATGATGTTGATAACATTTGTATCAATCAACCTGTGTTTCTAGAGTGACCTACAAGGTACAGACATTTCATATATTTTATCCTTACAATATTATTCTTACAACCCTATGATATATGGTAAAAGCAATTTGAGCTTCAAAATGAGAAGGGAATCAAGGAAATTAAATCATTATTCTCTCTGTGGATCCACAGGAAGCAAAAGGAAAAAAGTCTACAGGATTCTCTCCAAAAAAAACTTCTTGTGATTATTCCACTTTAAGTTATCCTGGCTTTACACATCCTTGCACATCTTCTTTAAGGAAAAGTCCTGGGGGAGGGGTGTTAAAATCTTTAAGAATAACTTTTGGGGAGTAATTTTGAAGTTAAGTAGCTGACTATCCTCAGCTGCTAATATGCCCTCAGTTTATTCAAGATAATTTAGCTTCTACCCACACTTGTGTTCCCTGGAACTAAGACCTTGAATTTCAGTGAGACTGAACAAATTCAGAGATGAATTAAGAAGGAGGGAAAGAGCTGCATTGTGAAGGAGAATGAGGAAGTGTCTAGTGCTTAGTTTACATATGGGTGTGGAATAGGAGCAGTGGATCTTTGAATAGGAAAGAGAGAGTAAATTGAGATGGTGTATTAGAGGAAGTCAGTCTAGGTTAGTTAATGCTATAGTCTGCCGAATAGGAGTGTATGGAGATTCAGTGACAGCAAGATTATGTACAGCTGGCTCTAGGTAGAAAGAAGTAGGGGCTGTGCTGAGAAAAGTCTATCAAATTCTATATCTAAATTCTTTACCCAATTTCTGTGCTCCACCTAGTTACCCCCACTGAGAAAGGTCAGATTAAGAGGAATGGGGAATTTAAAGCTTTAAGGGTTTATGAAATCAATTTGACTGTACATGAAAGTTTCCTGACTGGAAACATGACTCTTAACATATCTTCTGATGTATCATAAAATGGAAGGACATTGAAGACAGGAAGTATTAATTTTTTGTTTTCATGTACTTAATGCTTACGAAAATTCCTTTTCTCTAAGAGGTCCTTAAAACATGCTTGCTGAGTTTAACTGAAAATAGTGTGCTAGACAGTAATTTCAAAAACAATCATGCAGGTGATATGGTTTCTCTATTCCAAGGAGCTTATATTATATTCAACTGCAGCTAAAATGCTAATTGTAAAGGAAGATTAAGACATTTAGAGAAATAAATCTCCAGAATTAAGAGATGTGGGATAGTGACATTTAACTTGGGAGTCTCTGGCATCATAGGAGTTAAAGCTGGAAGAGACCTTAGAGGATATTCAGTACAAGTGCCTCATTTTACAAAGAGATTAAGAGACTCGGCTAGGATTATACAGAGACAGTAAATATCTGGGGCAGCATTTGAACCCATGCTTTCTTCACTCTATTGCCCTATTCACTATGCTGTGCTCCTTCTTGCCCTTTTTAGAATTGCTTAGGTGTTTTGCATTTCTCTTAAACTCTAGCAGCCATAAACTATCTACTTAAAAATGGAAGGTAATCATAGGCCCATTCCATTCTCCTTATCCTCAGGATGATGCATCTGTAGACTTCTTAGAAAAGTCTTTTATTTTTAGAAAACTCCCAGCTGTCACACCACACATAACACCTTTTAAAATTGTCTCCTCTTCTGATTCAACATTGATACAGGAATATTCCAATAGATAAATAGTATCTCAATGACACATTTCTTTTTTTTTAAAACTTCATAAACAGGGGTAGAAATATAGAAAAATACAGAAGGAAGCATTCTGGGATAATAGAAAAGTTACACATTAAATATCATTAAATATAACTAAAAGAGCATCAGATTACTCTAAAATATTAAATACATCTCAAAGTTTGGAGGGAAATTAAGGAATTACCTTTAGAGTAGATGAAATAGGAAAGAGGAAATGGCATCTCCTTAGTGATATAGAAGTTCTAGAGAGAAAGTATATCGGATACAAATGTTGGACCTGAAGTCATGGGACCAGTGTTTTAGTTCTGTTTCTGAAAGCCATCCCAAGCATCTCTGTGACTCATTTTCCTCATCTTTAAAAATGAGGGGGTTGGATTAGATGACCTCTAAGATCTTTTATGCTACTCAGTTTAAGAACCTATGATAACATATTGGGACCTAGTGATGACTTTGGGTGTTAGAAGACAGAAAAAAGGGACACAAGTTTTTCACTCACCAAAAGTCCTAAAGACTGTCAGCCTCCCTAGAAGAAATGGGATTGTAAAGGGTGGAAGAAATAATAGAAAACTTACACTCCCCATTCTTGCCCCAGATTCATCCTAAAAGAACTAAATCAACTTTCTACTTTCAAAAATAGCTTAGAGGCAGTGGACAGTATGACATAATAGAAAGACCACAATCCTAGAGATCATAAAATCCAGATTGGAAACCTTCCTGCTCATCATTTCTTGTAGCACAATAGTATTTCACCACCATCATATACCACAGTTTGTTCAGTTATTCTTCAATTGATGAACGTTCTCTTCATTTCCAATTCTTACCCACCACACACACACACACACACAAAAGTTGCCATAAAGATTTTTTTAGTTTATATGTCTTTTTCCATTTTCTATGCCTGTTCAAATTCCTTCAATTTATTTTTCTTCTTTTATTGCCAAACCAAAAATTTCTAGTACAATATTGAATAATAGTGGTGGTAATGGGTATCCCTGCTTTACCCCAGATTTTTTGGGAAGGGTTTCTAGCTTATCTTGAGTTCAGAAAATATTTGGTGATGGTTTTAGATAAATACTACCTATCATTTTAAAGAAAGCCCCAATTATTCCTTTGTTTCCTAGTGTTTTTAAAGTAATGATTATTGTATTTTTGTCAAAAGCTTTTTCTGCATATATTGAGATAATCATATGATTTTTATTGTGTTTGTTATTGACATAATCAATTACACTGATAGTTTTCCTAATATCTTCCTAATAGTTGAACTATAGTTCAACTATTGAACTATAGTTCAAGTCCTCCATTCATTCCTGGTATAAATCCCACATCATCTTAGTAATGACATTAAAGTATATAATCTTTGGGAATATTGCTATAATATCCTTGCTGGTATTTTATTTTAACATTTTGCATCAATATTCATTAAAGAATTTGGTCAATAGTTATCTTTTTGCTCTTCTTACTTTGGGAATCAGCACCATATTTGTGGTGTAAAAGAAATTTGGTAGGAATACTTCTTTGCCTATTTTTCCAAATAGTTTATATAGTTTTGGAATTAATTGTTCTTTAAAAGTTTGGTGGAATTCACTTGTGAATCCATCTGGTCCTAGGAGCTTTTATTCTTATGGAATTCACTGATAGTTTGTTTAATTTTTTTTTCAAAAATAAGGTTATTTAAATTGTTATATTTTCTTTTCTTATTCTGGGCAGTTTATATTTTTTACAAATCACTTAGATTGTCACATTTATTGGCATATAATTAGACAAAATAACATCTAATAATTTATTTAATTTCACTTTCATTGATGGTGCAGTTATTGTTTTCATTTTTGATATTAGTTATTTGATTTCTTCTTTCTTTTTAAAAAAAATCAAATTAAGTATTGGGTTATGTTTTAAGTTTTTTCCCCATAAAATGAGCTGGTTTTATTTATTATTTCAATGTTTTTCATGTTTTCAATTTTATTAATCTCTCCCTTGATTTTTAGGATCTCCAAATTTGTATGTTTAATTGGGATTTAAAATTTGTTCTTTTTTCCCCAGTAGTATGCCCAGTTCATTGATCTGCTCTTTTTCTATTTTAATGATATAAGAAATTAGAGTTATATATTTTTTCCAAAGTACTTTTTTTGGCTCCATCCCATAAATTTTGATATGTTGCCTTACTGTTATCTTTCTTTTTAATGAAATTATTGATTCCTTTTTTGATTTGTCCTTTGATCTACTAATTCTTTAGGATTAGATTATTTATTCCAATTAATTTTTAATCTATAATTCCAAGGCCTTTCATTGAATATAATTTTATTGCACCATGGTCTTAAAAGAATACATTTAATATTTGTGTTTTTCTACATTTATTCATATGAAGTTTTTATGCCCTAATACATGGTCAGGTTTCTTTTAAATATACAATGTTTAGCTGAGAAAAAGGTATATTCATTTCTATTAAATTTCATTTTCTCCAGAAGTTTATTGTATTTAACTTTTCTAAAATTCTATTTATTTCCCTAACATTTTTTTCTTATTCATTTTGTAATTAGATTTATGTAGTTGTGAGAGGGTAAATTTGAGGTCTCCCACTAGTATAGTTTTACTGTCTATTTTCTCCTATAACTCATTTAGCTTTACCTTTGAGAATCTGGATGTTATGCCATTTGGTATATATATGTATGTATGTATGTATGTATATATTGATGTTACTTCATTATCAATGTTACCTTTAAGCAAAATGTAGTTTCTTTGCTTGTCTCTTATAATTAAGTCTATTTTTTGTTGTGTCTGAGATCATAATTCCTAGCCCTGTTTTTTTGTTTTGTTTTTTACTTTTTTTTTGTTTTTGTTTTTTTACTAGCTAAAATATAGTTGATTCTGTGCTAACCCCTTATTTTCATTCCGTGTGATTTTGTTTCAAGTGTGTTTTATAGAGAGCCAGCTCTATATTTTGGGGGGTCCTGAGTGGTGTTTAGTGGCGTTGGATTGAAAAGACCAGAAACAGAAAACTGAGAACAGCCAGACTAAATGTTTAGCTCATAGCTGCTCCAACATGCTATGGAGTCAGAGTTTATTATATACTGTCTTCACACAAAGAACACAAAGAAAGAATCATATCTGTGAAGGGGTTACAAATCATATAAAAGAAAATCCTTGGAGGCTTCAAAGGAAAGATAGAACAGGAACCAAGGCTGAATTCCAACGACCAATTAGTAGGGGGTTAATTCTGGGAGCAGAGATATATTTCATAGAGATTTTTACTAATTGAATCCTGTCCTCTTGATTTACATGACTGCACCTGATAAGATAAAGTCTTGTCTAGCTTTGTCTGTATCTGGCCTTGACTATATTTTTTTAGAGTTCAGGCTTCTTAATTATCCAGGAGAAAAATGGTTAACTCAGTAGCTACTGGTCTGCTAAGGACTCAAAGCTTTCCAATAGGAATATTAAGAAAAGGTGGGGATCTGACAATGAGTCAAAAGAGGAGTCTCAGATTTTTACCTTAGATGGTCCATTCTGTCTGGGTCCTGACATGCAGTGCAGAAAAAAAATCATACACACAGTTTTACTTGCCGATGATTTTGTAATGGGATCCAGATAAAATATCTATTATAGACTCTATTTCTCTAAATGACTTCCAATAGCCTCCTGTAGGGGTCAAGTTGTTTTTGGATTAACCAACCTGCCAGTACCAGAGCTTTTCTTGGCTCAGGTGACCAGGACCAAACACAAAGACTGACTCAGCCTGGATTGATCATGTAGGGAATCCAGATAACAGGCCCTATCCAGACCCTATTTCTCGAATGGGCCTTCCACAGTGTTTCTTATAAACTACATATTGTTAGATTCTTATTAATTTTGCCCTCCACTTCTGTTCTAAAGATGAATTCATCCCATTCACATTCAAAGAATAGATACTAACTGTGTATTTCCTACCCATCCTGTTCTCTCTCATTCTCTCTCTGTCTGTCTGTCTCTCTCCCCTCAAGTCTGTTTTGTTTTTGATCACTGCCTCCTTTAAAAAACTATCCCTTCTATCATCCCACTGTGAAGAGTGAATCAAACTGTCTTTGTCTACCAATATCAACTTTTAAGTTAATCAATCTTTTTACTGAGAATACTAAGTATGAGAATTCACAAGTCACTTGCTAGAGTGGATGACAACTCCAGAGGCCACTACTACATCCCTGGGCAGTGTGAGGCAAATTGAAAGACTGTGATTGGTTCCCATAAAGTGGAGAAGGGACAGGAAATGAAGTGGGGAAAAGGACTATAAAAAGTCCTGAACTTCCTGTCCAGGGGAATTCTCCTTTGAACTTATTCTCCTTTGAAGTTCTTCTTTGAATTCTCACTGCATTGGTGAGCTAGACAGGAGGAGGAGACTTTTTCCCTGGATACTGTGTCAGCTTGCTGGGTGAGTAGCTGGCCTTCCTTTCCTGGCTTTTGGAGAGATTGGTTCTGGAGATTCCTGCCTTCGCTTTGGAGGAGGCTGAATTGGTGGAACCCTGGCTGAAGACACTCCCGAGACTTCTGGATGAGGATTAATGGGAAAATCCACATGGAGACAGAATCTTGGGGAATCCCTGCTAAGGCTGAACCTGGTTTCTCAGAAGGGCTGGTAAGCTTATTAGAATCTGTCTCTTTATCTACATTTTTTCCACTTTTACTCTTTCCATCTCTTTATAAATGAAGTTGCTAAAAGTCATTTTGACTTAAGTTGTAATATTTTTTTAATTGGCAACTACAATATTAATCTAGAACTTTCATATTAGCATGAAAACTTAAATTTAAATTCTTACACCACCCTTCTCTTACCATTACCCCTCCTACTTTTCTATGGGATAAAATAGATTTCTATATATAATGAGTATGTAGGTTATTTCTTCTCTAAACCAATTTCAATGAAAGTGAGGTTCAAGTGCTGCCTACCCCTCCTCTTTTCCCCTTTCTATTGTAGAATTTTTTCCATGCTGGCCTCTTTTATTTGAAGTAATTTCTCCTATTCTTCTCCCTTCCCCATTCTCCCCATCTATACCTCTTTCACACACATTAATTTTTATGTGATCTTATCATAGTTAAGTCATGCCCATGTACCCTGTCTATGTAGACTCCTAACTATTATAGTAATGATAAAGTCCTTAAGAGTTACACATATCATATTCTTATATAAGAATTTAAGGTCAGGGTGGTGGAGTAATGGATAGTGTCAGTCACAGAGTCAGGAAGACCTGAGTTCAAATATGATCTTAGAAACTTACTAGCTGTGTGACCCTGGACAAATACTTTAACCCTGCTTGTGTCAGTTTCCTCATCTGTAAAATGAACTGAAGAAGAAAATGGTGAAGCATTCCAAAAAACTCTAAATGGGATTCCAAAGATTCAGACATGACTGAAACAAATGAACAAAATAAATGTGGATGCAAAAATTTTTAACTTTATTGGGTTCCTTATAATGTCTCCTTCATGTTTACCTTTTTATGCTTCTCTTGAATCTTCTTTATGAAAGTCAAAATTTCTATTCAGCTCTGGTCTTTTTATTAGGAGTAGTTGAAAGTCCTATATTTCATTAAATATCCATTTTTCCCCTGAAAGATTATACTAAGTTTTGCTTTAGAGGTTATTTTGGTTATGACCCTAGCTTCTTTGCTTTTGAGAATATTATATTCTAAAATTTCAGATCTTTTAACATTAAAGTTGCTAAATCATGATTCTAGATCCACAATATTTTTGGTTTTTCTTTACTTGACTGCTTGCAATATTTTCTCTTGACTTGAGACTTCCCTGTAGTATTTCTGGGAGTTTTCATTTTGGAGTCTCTTTCAGAATGTAATTGATGGATTCTTTCAGCTTCTACTTCACTCTCTATTTTAGGGATATCAAGACTGTTTTCCCCAATAATTTCTTGAAATATGATAGCTAGACCTTTTTTGCTCATGGCTTTTAGGTAGTCCAATAATTCTGAAATTATCTTCCCTCTATCTATTTTCCAGGTCAGTTAGTTTTCAGATGAGATTTTTCACATTTTTGTATTCTTTTTACTTTGTTTTATTGTTGATGTCTTATTCAGTCATTAATTTCCACTTGTTCAATTCTAATTTTTGAGGAATTATCTTCTTCAGTGAGCTTTTGTACATCTTTTTTTTCCATTTGACCAATTTTGTTTTTAAGATGTTATTTTCTTCAGTGTTTTTGGTGCTTCTTTTAACTCTGTTTTCAAAAATTTCTGGCATTGTCTCCAGCTTCAGGTTTTTCATACAGCTGTTTTCAGAGCTAATTTTTGGGGTCTGTAAGTTTTTGGTATTTCCAAGTTGGTATAAGCTTAGAAGTGTGCTCACTTAGCCTGTCCTGGCCAGTGATCTTTTGCTTCTCTGTCACCTCTAAGGCTAGCATTCCTTTTGGCCTTTGGACCAGGCCCCCCGTCTTCCTATAGCCACATATGCTAGTTCTATGGGCATCCTCCTTTTTGCCTTGGAACTGAAACCAGGTTCCTTGATCCCTTGTGAGTAACCACAAGCACTCTTACCTGCCTTGCCCTCAGTTGTCTATCATCCTAAGAGCTCTTGGTGCCATATCATTCAAGGAAGCCAAAACTCTAAGCCATATCTGTCTTAATTTTTTTAAACCCTTACCTGCCATCTTAGAATCAATACTGTGTATTGGTTCTAAGGCAGAAGAGTGGTAAGGGCTAGGCAATGGAGGTCAAGTGACTTGCCCAGGGTCACACATCTAGGGAGTGTCTGAGGCCAGATTTGAACACAGGACCTCCCATCTCTAGGCCTAGCTCTCAATCCACTGAGCTACTCAGCTGCCAGTCCCAATATCTGTCTTACATAGGGGCATGTAGAGTTTGGCAGGAAGTATCTTTTATGATCTCCATTCTGAAGGAGGATATATGAAACTTAGAACAATATTGGTGATTCAGAGTTGGAGAGAAGATGTAGAGGAAATAAGTTCAGGGATTCATAGCTTTTGAAGATCTTGGGGGTAGAAGGACAAAAGAAACTAGAGTTGAGAGAGGCAGGAGGGATAATGACAGGAGAGATTCAGATATCCTTTTATCACATTTTACCCAGACCCAATAAAATGACAAAATACATTTATCATTAATATTGGCCAGTTAGGAACAATCTGATTTCAAGTATAAGGTCTCTCCATCACTAAGAACTGCACATTATTTCAAATACAAATTACTTTTTTTATAAATATGATTTGTGTTTAATCTATGTATAACATATAACTAGAATCTTAAATATATTCTTTTATTTTTAAATCACATTCATATGTCACTATACTTAATCTAGAAGTGAGGCTTTTTCAAGTTTTTTCAACTTTAGATTATAAGAAATCAATAGAATACAGACAGTCAGGTGAAGTTAGTTGATCAAACAGTTCTACAGAATAATTTATGAGAGTCTATATACTTCAATGGATCTGTGATCTCATTAACATGTTGTTCTCTGTACCAGTTCATATAATGCCCTGATTTCTTCTCATCTTGTGCAAATCTAATCCACATCCTCCCATATATACTTCTCCTTGGTATATTTAAGATCCTGTGGGTACTAAAATACCACTAAGTTTGCATCTCTTTCATTCCATGATCTTGTTCCATGACCAGTCCTCATACTTTTCCGCTCATATATTGGACGTTCTTTTACAGTCCAGTGATTCCCAAAGTGGGTGCTACCACCCCCTGGTGGGTGCTACAGCGATCCAGGGGAGTGGTGATGGCCAGAGATGCATTTATCTTTCCTATTAATTGCTATTGAAATTAGAAAAAATTAATTTCCAGGGGGCTAAGTAATGTTTTTTCTGAAAAGGGGGTGGTAGGCCAAAAAAGTTTGGGAACCACTGTTTTACACTAATGGAATTATGGTGCAATCTCTTACATCTTTGTTGCCCACTGGACCACATGCAATTTTGACTTGTCAGAGATTGTGGTGTTCTTCATATGACTGGATGAGTGAATGAACAAAAAAAGATTTATTAAGTGCTAGCTGGAACCCTCCAGGGAGGAGGAAAGTCAGAAGGCCAAAACAGACCTGGCGAAGATCTGCCGAAAATGAAACAAAGACCGTCGGAATGACATGGGCCCAGCTGGGGGAAGTTGCCCAGAACAGAGTCCTTTGGCGTGAGATGGTTGCGGCCCTATGCTCCTAAGGAGTCAACAGGAATAACTAACGAAGTACAAAGCAATGTACTAAATGATGTAGCTATAACTAGAAAAATAGTGCAGTTTTAGCTCTCAAGGACCTCATATTACTAATGGGGAAGAGAACACATGTAAGACATTTTAGCTAAAAGAAGAATAAAAAAGCTCAGCTGTTTGAACGTTAGAGGCATAGAGGTAGATGGAAAAGTCAAGTGGTTTTCAGGGCACATTGGAAGTAACTTAGAGTCTGAGGGGTAAGCAGCAGGTCAGATAATAATGTCCATAGGATTTTAGGCATTCAGTTGATGAATTAATGGAAAAGCACATATTAAACACTTCTTAAATGCCAACCATTGTACTGAAAACTGGAGCTACAACTAGAAAAGTGAAATTATATCTGTTCTCAAAGAGTTCATTCTTTTAAAATAGGACAGTTGAAGAAAGGTAGGGAAAGACTAAGATAGTTCAAAGCCACAGCAGTAATATAGCAGATGGTAAAGCTTGGAGGTCCTCCCATTTAAGGGGAAGAATTATTAATAGTTCTTTCCTGCTTATCTAAATCTATTCTCCAGGGAAGAGAGTGACCTGGAGGATCCTTGTCCACCAGCATTGGCAAGATTGCCCCAAGACGTGTTCTTGGTCTAGAGTGGGCAAAAGGCAAGAATGGAGGAAAGCCTCCTCTTTTTGGTAGAAAAGTTTCTACCCAGTTCCCTGAAGGTATGTTATTTTTAAATAAGTTTTTGAATCTATGCTTACAAAATGTTCGGTTTTGCAAATGAATCTTTTCATGCTTTTCTATTTAAAATCTATGGGTATACTGATAAATGGTTAATGACATCTCTCCAAAAATAATTGTCTGCATGAGACTTTTAAGCTCAGTCTGCATGATTAACATTTTCTCCATTACTTCTTTAAGTCTAGACGATCAACAAAACTGTAAATCTAGCACTAATGATAGAATTTGCTGACTACCAAGGTGAAAATGTTCATAATGAAAGTTTAACAACTGGCTCTCACCAGCTAGCACAAGCTGACTCCACCACTCTCCTGGTTTGAAGCCAATATAAACTTAACAATTCAGTTTTCCCTGGAAAGTCACCGTGTTATACCATTAGCACATCTTTATTCTTTTTATAACAAGTCAAAGAATCTCAACATTGGAATAGACCTCCAAGTCTATTCAGTTTACGCCTAAACAAAAATCTAGTCTACAGCACAGCCAACAAGTGATCAAACAATTGTTGCTTAAAGTTTTCCACAGAAAGGAAGACACTACTTTTGTGGAAGCCCATTCTAATTTTGGTTAATCCTAAATTTTAGCAAGTTTTTTTTCCCCTTATTTCATTCCTAGTAATGCTTCTCTGCAGTTTCCACAAACTTGTCCTAGTTTTCCCCCCTTACCCCAAAAACAAAACATGTCTCTCTCCTCTGCCATCTGACAGCCTTTCAAAGAGGGTTATCATGTCCCATGCCACATCTTTATCCTGATAATGACTCACTATAATTTTCTCCCATAGTTTTTAGGCCTCAGTTTAGAAGAAAGGAATAGCTATTATGATCTAAAGGACCCAAGGATAGGATGAAAAAATGACTGGATTAGAGGACAAGGGAAAAAAAGGAGAAGGAAAAGTGAAGAGTGTTCTGCTAGGAGTGAGGACAAGAAAAAAATAAATGGAAAATCAAGTTATAGAGCTTTGGAGATGCTGACAGTATAAAGAGCAAAGATTGGTTATGAGCAGCCATAGGCCAATAGAGTATTTTCCAATCAGAAGAGGAAGGAGAATCGAAGAGAATAAAAAGTAGAAGGAGCAAGATATAACAATTAAGTATAAGAATTGATGTATTTACAAGTCAAAAGACAAAGCTTGTGGCCAAGAGGTCCAAACTATATTAAGTGACTATGGCTTTTTGTTGTTTTGTTGTTTGTTCTTTTTGTTGTTCAGTCATTTTTCAATTGTGTCAGACTCTTTGTGCCCCCATTTAGGGTTTTATTGGCAGAATTCATGGAGTGTTTTGCCATTTCCTCCTCCATTTCATTTTACAGATGAGGAAAGGAGGCAAACAAGGTTAAGTGACTTGTCTAGGGTCACATAGCTAAGAGACCAGATTTGAATTCAGGAAGATTACTTCCTGACTCTAGGTCTAACAGCATTCTATCCATGGTGCCATCAAGTTACCCCTTAGACACCTTTGTCCCTTCCATTTCTCTTGTGTGTGTATATTTGATATATGCTTTTGTGCACATAAATTTAGTTATACATCACTTACTTAATTTTTACCTCCGTTAATCAACTTTTTAAAAAGGTTTCAAAATTATAAGGGACACAGTGGCTTTGGATCATAAGACTTGAGCTTGAATTCTGGTTCTGCCACTACATGGATGGCCTGAGACAAATTACTCACCTCTCTCAGACTCAATTTTCTTATCTGTAAAATGAAAGGATTGAGCTAAATAGACTACTGTCCCTTCTTTCTCTAAATCTGTGCTATATGATCAATGGCTTTCTCTGCAGTAATGAATTGTGCTCTCACCTCTTTTTTAAGCAGCTATTCAAGCTATGGTATCTGTCATAATATCTGGCTATAAGAATAATTGAAATTATTTAAATCAAGAGGCCTGGTCAAAAAAGCAGTGCACTGGGAATCATGAGATCTGGGTTCAAGTCAGTTTCAAGTTAAGCTCTGTCACTTACTGGCAAAATGAGAAGTTTAGATCAAGTGATCTCTTGGGTCTCATCTAGCTTTGACATTCTTCTATGAAAGCTCCTTTTAAAAAAAGTAGACTGGAATGTAAAAAAAAAAGCTACCATATATTTTAAATATCGTGATTTTGTGTAATTCTTCTTAAGTGAATATGGCTATTTTTTTTCTTTTTAAAGAGATTTAATTTTGAGAGTACAGACAGCCTGCATTGGGAGTGGTTTATATTTTGACTAGTGTAAAGACAAAGACTTTAATTCCCCAATTCAATTCAGGGTATTTGAATAAATGAATTCAATTTCTACTACAATGAGCAAGGCATTTCATTGGAAATACAAAGCCAAAAATGAAAGGAAAAAAAGCTGTAGCCTTTGAAGAATTTATAGCCTAATTTGTAGGAACAAATATGCACAGAAAAGTAAATATAAGTTATTGATGAATGAACACAGAATATTTTCAATGCTCTGTCATAGCTTTATTTTTCTTAGCTTCATCCTCAAAAACCCAGATGATCCATTATTAGTTAGCTTTTAAAATCCTACTTGTCTTTTCCTTGTCCTCTTAAATAGCTTTGCTCTTTCTTTCTTGTTTCTTCCTCTCCCTCTAGCCAATTAGAGATAAAAGAAACTTTTTGTGTCAAAACCTTTTAAACCAGGGGTGTGATAGAGCCAATTTGGAAAAGCTGGTGAAAGCTAATCGTTAAACTTTCAGTATGAACACTTTCACTTTGGAAGTCAGTAAATTCTATGATCACAATTGGATTTATAGTTCTGTGATTATTCAAGGAAGTAAGGGAGAAAAGGATAATAAGCAGATATAATTTAAAAGTATGTCATGCATACATTTATTTTTGGAGAGCCAATTGTTAAACGTGATATGGATAGATAAACCCTAATCAATAAATGTTTGTTGGTTTGGTTTTCTGGAAAAATTAAAAAATGCAGATAACAGAGAGAGGTAACACACTGGTGTGAAGGAGTTTTAGTCAGAGTGTAAATGATAACACATCTTCTCCAGTTTTGATTGAGAGGGAGAATTAGATGGCAGGAAGGTTTTGGACATTCTGATGGGGTAGACAGTGTATTTCTTGCCACAGAGAATTCGCAGACAAAGAAGGAAGGAAGACTTGGGGAAACTAAAGTAAAAAATTATATGCATCCACAATTCTGAAGCTGTTTATTTTCATTTGTTCACTTGCAAATCCAAGAAGTGAATATGACCTCATTATGGTCATAGCCCACCTATATGCCTTAGTTGAATTGCCATCTACTTCGTGATATCTGAAGTAATAATTTTTTAAGATTGAAGGTGGGGGAGCCTTTAATTTTGTAATTAGAAGGGGCTTTAAAAGCAAATGATTGGTTGGAGAATTAATCTGAGTGTAGAAACTGACGCTTTAGTCAACATGAATCAACAGGGGGGAAACATTAATTATCCTCATTCTTTTCTGATTTGATTGGACAATGGTTACAGGTAGTTGGAAACTTAGGTTGATTCCTGACTCTGCCACTTTAACTAATTGAAAGACTTCCTCTCTTTGAACCTCAGTTTCCTTTCTATAAAATGAGAAGGTTTAACCAAGTCATCTGAACGACTCCTTTCAGTTTTAACATTTGATAACTAAGAGAGGGGATATGGGGGGCATACAGCAGGATCGCCATCCTCAGGGAAAGGGTACTGAGGACATAAGGCAAACTTCAAAGTCTTCACAGCTATGTTTAGGACATGTTCTCTTCACTTTCAATATTGCTGCCCTCCCTGACTCTACAGACCTTTTCTATTATTCATGTCACAGAAATTTCTTTACTTAAAAAAAAAATCCTTACATTCATCTCAGTAATGACCCTAAGACAGAAGGGCAATGGGTAGGCAAATGGGACTAAGAAACTTGCTCAGGATCACACAACAAGGAAAATTCTGAGGTCATATTCGAACCCAGGTCATCCTGAATCCAGGCCTGGCACTCTAGCCATTGTGCCATCTAGCTGTCTCCAAATTTCTTTCTTCTTAAAGATAACTTATCCCTAGACTTCTCCCACTGGGAGGACTCCACTCCCTACAGCCTCTTCCGTTGATGAGCTAGTTCCTCCCAGAGCCTCTTTTTTAAGTAGGATGCCCAGGCTTGCCATGACTTCATTCTTCTCCAGGTGGTTCACCTGACTCTCAGGACTTTCTCTATCTACGATGTCTCTTCAGTTTCTTTTTACATCTTGTCTTATTTTTCCATTAGAATGTAATCACTTTGATGTCAGGGACTTTCTTTCTTTCTGCTTGTATTTGTATTTCCAGAATTTAGCAGACCACCAGGGAGCCTGGCACATTGTGCTTGATAAATAATTGAGAATAGAGAAATGCTTCTATATCCTCTTGAGGCAGCTGCTGCTGGCATTTCCCAACATTTGGCCACTGTGATATAGGATCACATGATGTAGTCCAAACATTTTTTTCAGTATTTTGTCAGACCACCCAGTTTTTAAGTTAGCCTACTTCAGTTTACCATTGAGCAGCTGTTTAGGAAGCTGAATGACATTCTCTACACACATATATCCCACCTAGTAGACTTGTGTTGTCCCCATCAGTGTTTCATTGTTGGTAAACTGACAGCATCCCAGGACCACTCAGACGACTAAGCATATCGTGGAGGTGTTGCTGATGAAACTCTTTGGGATCATACAACTTTAAAACTTGAACCCATTCTTTTAATTTAGCAATGAGAACTGCTAAAATCTAGTTTCTGAGCCTTCTTCAGTGTTCTTTCTTTCTGCTATGATGATTGCCACTGTTTTGCCAAACTTTGAATTTAGTCTCAAAATTGACACTGTATTTATTCTATCCTTAGACTTTCAAAAGACAAATTAATAAAATCAAAAGGCAAATGACAAACTGGAAAAAAATCTTTATTGAAAATCACTGACTATGGCTCAAATATATAGAGAATTGAATCAAATGTTTAAGAATACAAAGCATTTCCTCATTGACAAATGGTGGAATGACATGAACAGACAATTCTAAAGTAAATAAATTAAAACTATCTTAAGCAATATTTAAAAATGCTCCAAATAACTGCTGGTTAGAGAAATGCAAAATAAAACAACTCTGTGGCACCACCTCATACCTATCAGACTGGCTAATATGACTAAAAAAGGAAAATAATAGATGTTGGGAATGTAGAAAAATTAGAATACTGACATACTGCTGATAGAGTTGCAAATTGACACAACCATTCTGGAATGCAATCTGGAACCATACCCAAAGGACCATCAATCTATGTGTACCCTTTGACCCAGTAATACCATAAACAGGTCTGTATCCCAAAGAGATTCAAGATAAGGGGGGGAAACCTACCTGTACAAAAAATATTTATATCAGCTCTTTTTATGGTAGCAAAGAATTGGAAATTGAAGGATTATCCGTCAGTTGAGGAATGGTTGAAAAAGTTGGTGCATATGCTTGAAATGGAATACTATTGTGCCATAATAAATGACGAACAAGGGACAACTGGGTAGCTCAGTGGATTGAGAGCAAGGCCTAAAGATGGGAGGTCCTAGGTTCAAATCTGGCCTCAGACACTTCCCAGCTGTGTGACCCTGGGCAAGTCACTTGACCCCCTTTGCCTACCCTTACCACCCTTCTGCCTTGGACTCCAAGAAGGAAGGTAAGGGTTTAAAAAAAAGAAAGAAAAAAAGAAATGACAAACAAGATGATCACAAATAAACCTGGAAATATTTATTTGAAAGGATGCAGAGTGAAGTGAGAAGAACCAAGAGGACATTATACACAGTAAAAACAGTAATGTATGATGAACAACTGTGAATTAATTAACTATAATCAACAAGGCAAAGATCCAGGACAACTCCAAATGACTCCTGACAAAAATAGAATACCCACTGCCACAGAAGGAACAGATAAAGTCTGAATGCAAATTGAAACATACCATTCTTTACTTTATTTCTTCCATGGATTTTTCTCTAGTGTAAGCAGTATATGTCTTCTTATACCACATAATGAACATGTAAATATGTATTATATAATAATATATTCATAACCTATTGCCAGTCTTCTTTGGGTTGGGGAGAGGTGGGAGGAAGAGAGAATGTGTATTGCAAAAATATCAGAAAATGAATATTTAAAATTGTTTTGACCTGTAATCTGGAAAAAAAGTAACAATTTATTATAATCAAAAAGACATTCTGGCTTTCTTGATTACTTTCCATCTTTATCTTTCTTTCTGGAGAATAGATGAGTTTGGGGAAATAATTAGTCTACCATTGGCTAATTCAATGACACACATCATAATGAATAAATGAAGCATTTATTAAGCGTTTACTATATGCAAGGTACTGTGCTAAGCCTGGGATACAGGAAAAAAAAAGAATTCTTTTCAAGGGGTTCACATTCTAATAATTAAAGGAGAATTTTCATTTCTCTACTACTGACTCAGAAACTAAAGGGTATTATTACTGTTATGAATGAATTCTCTTCTAGATTCTTTGGATCATTAGATTTCATCCTGGAAGACATTTATAAACCATCATTTCTTCCTCATCCTCATTTTACAGATAAGGAAACTGAGCTCCAAAAATATGAATTTCAATTCAATTCAGTAAATATTTCTTAAGTGCCTACTATATGGTAGGCACCATGCAAAGCACTGGGGATACAAAAGAGGCAAAAGACAATCCCTGGAGCTTACAATCTAAAGGGAGAGACAACATGGAAATAAACAAAGCAAATTATATACAGGACTGAAAAAGGAAATAATTAACAGAGGGAAGGCATTGGAATTTAGAGAGGGTAGAGAAAACTTGCTGTAGGAGATGGTATATAGTTAGAACTTAAAAGGCTAGAGACACACAGGTAATAAATGTCAAAACAGAATTTGAATCCAGGTTTTCTGACTTTCCAGATTTGGAACCCCATTCCTAGAAGCATTCTTACAAGACTAAGGTGATTCCAAAGTCCATAGGTTACACAAATAGGCTCTATCTCCAATTTCTGCACAAATGTTTGTAAGTCCCTGAAATCTTTTTTAGCAATTTACTAAGTGTCCTTCTGCTTTAATGGGGGGAAAAGCATCATGGTATTTTGAATTAGAAGACATGATTCAACTTCTAGCCCTGCAATATCCTATCTATGTAACTATGCAAACTCCTTAATGTCTTGGGGTCTCAGTTTTCTTATAAGTAAAATGGGAATTATTTTCACAATATTTCATAGTCTTATTGCAAGGAAATGCTTTGTGAACTATAGAATGTTATGTAAATGCAAGCTATTTACTAGACTATAACTTTATTTAAATTTTATCTCTCCTAGTACCAAATTTCTTATCTTAAATCCCACAAAAATCACTTCATCCTGGTGTGCAGAGAAACTCTTAGGACTTTCCTGGGCATCCTGAGTACATAACCTGTTGTGCCCTTAAGAGAAGCAGAAATCCAAACCTTAGTTTATAGGGCTTTTCCTAAGGATCCCTTCCCTAACTGCCATCTGCTCAAAATATAAGATTTTGCTCATCCAAGTTGACAAAAGTAAAAGTAAGATTCTTCTGTTTGCACTCATTTTGTCTTTATATTCATATAATACCTAGCCAGTACCTTGCAAATAATAACTAATATATACTTATTTTGCTTGAATTTAAGGAATTCTTGTTGAATGAGTGATTGAAAATGGTAACTATGTATACACTATAACTTCCAGAAACATCTTAATAATAGTATATGATAATATTTCTAGTTCATGGAAGCCTAAAGGGCCATGCAATCCATTCCTCTCATTTTATAGAAAAAGAAAGTGAGAATCATTTAAGTGAAATGACTTGCCCAAGTGCATAAACTAGTGTTAAAGTCAGGATCTGAACCCAGGTCCTCTCATTGTGAATGTAGTGTGCTTTCTAAGGCACTGTCAATGTGCCCAAGACTATCTTTTGGATAGGACAAGTACTTTTTTTCTCTGATATTTTTTTAAGTGTGCATGGCCTAGAATAAAAACTGGGGATAATATGTGGGTAAGAGAAGAACTGAAGGGCAGGTGGAAAAGATATGAAGGAAAAGAAGAGGAAGAAAGGAGTGAGAGGTGAGGGAAAAAGACAACAATATATTTGTAAATGTAAATCATTCAACTGAGAGCTTGGACAATCTGTAAACCCATTGTAAAGCAGATTTACTTTTATGAAGGAAAAAAAAAATGACCACACTTTTCCCCAGACTCTTCAAAATGAACTTGGTCAGCTTTAAGGATGGACATAATCAATCAAGCATGGAACATTTATTAAGCGTCTAATTGGTGTAAAGCACTGTACTATACTAGGCACCAGAATCTGCTGTTCACCCAGCAATGGATTCACTCAAATAGTTTTCCAGTGGTGAAAGAGTGTTGTGTCTTTGAAAGTATTGGATTTGTTGTCAAGGGACCTTGACTTAAGGACACACAGAGAACGTCCAAATTCTGTTCTTTTCTGTGTGACCTTGAGCAGTACACAGCTTCTGTGGGCCTCAGTTTCCTCATCTATTAAAGCAGGACATTGGACTAGATGAAATGAAGTCTCTCCTAACTGGAAATCTATCCTAAATCCTACTGCAAAAAACCACTTCATCCTGGTGTACACAGCAGCTCGCAGACCTTACCTGAGGATCCTGAGTACATAATCCGTCGTGCCCTTAAGAGGAAGCAGAAATCCAGACATTGGTTTAGAGGGCTTTTCCTAAGGACCACTATTAACTATCCCTACCCTAACTGCCATCTGCCCAAAGTTTAAGATTTTGCTCCTCCAAGCTGACAACCCTCACCATTGCTTCTCCCTCTCTGCCCTGCAACTCCCTACCCACCCCCAACCCCAATTCTTGCTCTAAGCCCACGACTCCCAATTCCTACAAAGGAGAAGGGCTGGGGGGCGGGAGGGGGGTGTCTCCCGCGGGATCTCCGCCATGCTGGTGATGACTTTCACTTGGAACTCTCACAACTCCCAGGCTGAGCCAAAACCTGTAACTAAGTGAGGCAAGAAGAGGCTTGCAAAGAGCTGGAGGGGCTCCGGGGACTTGCAAAAACCCACAAGGGGTGGGCTCAGATCTCCCAAGTTCACCCATTTCCCCATGCGCGGCCACACAAGTCTAAAGCTCGGGAAGAGAAAATTGCCGCCTTTCCTACTAGGGACCGGCTGAGGTTTCTGCTCTGGCAGCCGGGATGAGGCAAGGGGACTAGAGGGGGAGGGGGGAGGGGTAAGTGTTGGGGGGAGGGAAGCGTGAGCCGGAGAGGTTTCCGAGGGAAAGTGAGAGGGGAGGGAGGACAGGGCTCACCCGCTCCCTCCGTCAGCCGCTTTCTCTCACATAAACGCAGGCAGAGGGCGCATCAGTCATGCCCTCCCCCTGCGACCGCTGCTGCTGCTGCTGCTGCCGCCGCCGCTGCCGCGGCCGCCGCACAGCTCCACGCGCTGAGG
>NC_058135.1:87389535-87429237 GCF_016433145.1 Gracilinanus agilis
TATATCCACATGTACAGGTCTGCACATTTTAGGCAAATACCTTTCTATCAGGTTTTGGTAATGATCATGATCAGAGAGTTTATTAACTAATCCTACAAAATATATGAAAATAAATATTCTGTGGTGAAAACAATAATTCTTTAGGTCACCTGGAAAGATAAGAGTACCATGTAGTCCCAAAGTTATATCAACTTCTTGAAAAGTTCTAACAATAAAAATGTAAAGAAAAAAATCACAAATAGAATCCCTGGAATAACATATAAAAATGAAAGAAATAGTTGAGAAAAACATGTTATCTCTTATTTTATGTCACTCCCATTCACTCTCAACTCTCTTGATTGCAGGTTCAAATCATGGGAAATTTAATTCGTAATTCACCTTATTTTAATAATTTTGTCCCCACTTTGCCCTCACCCACTCATTTTGAAAGGGAAAAACTGTAAACTTGCTTCTAGATATTTGTTTAATACCCATACTTTTAGATACTAGCAATGAATGGAATTGAAATAGTAAAATGTTTAACAAGGACTGAAATGTATGGGTAAGATTGTTGTTGTTGTTGTTGTTCCTTTGTTTTTGAAAAGGACCAATGACCCTCCTGTGAGATAATATTGTACTAGATGACCTCTAACCCCCCTTCCAGCTTAAATTCTGTGATCTTATGATCAAATGCATTCCTGAGCAAATACAACCGCATCTTCCTTCATCCTTGGGTAGTTTGGGAAATAAGTTCCTCCAAATTCACTACTCCAGTAGGAAGGTCCCTTTTCAGCCTTAGGGCAATGAAATTTCACCCCTATAATGCCTATACTTCTGCTGGTGTAATTAGCTAGCCTCTGCAGTTCTTAACTGTCTGCTCCAGGGACTCCTGCATTCCTAGACATACTCATTGGTAGTATCAGTGGTTTCTCTGACTTCTTGACAAAGTCTCCAATCCAACAGAACCCTCTCTTGAAATCCTGTGTCACCTTGCTTCCACTACTTTCTTTGCCATTGGCATATCATTTCGTGGAAAAAGGGGTCTGAGCAATTTTTTTTAATAAGTGATCATTATTAGGGCTCAGTCATGGCAGAAAGTATCATCCTATTTGAACCTCTTCTTATGTTCCTCTATAAAAAAAATAAAAATGGCATTCCATGCAAGTTGTACTAAGTATCTAGAGGAGGTAAACAGTATGTAACAACTCTATTAAAGATGCATCCTGTAAAGATGTATAGAGGTCAGATGTAAGTATTTAATCCATAACATCACTTATCAGAGTTGAATATAGTAGATTTGTTACATGCAGATATTCTATCCATAGCATCATACTCCAAAGTTGTCCATAGCATTATATACATGTATATATACATACATACATGTGTATACTCATATGTGTGTATATATAGTGTATATTATAATTTTTTTCAGCCTGGTCAGTGTCCAGATAAGTATTACCATATTTTTGGTGATCTGCTAGCACCTTTTTTTTTTTTTAAACCACCCTCCTAACTTCAACAGACCACCAGTTAGTAGGCATATTTAGGTTTGCTAGTCTGCAGGCCCATTTTGGGGTCTAGAAATGACTGAAATTGAATAGTCCTTTCAACAGCTCTATAGGTGCCCACTGTTGTGCCCTTATCATGTGTGCAGGAGTGGGCTGCTCCCTTCTTCCTCTTCACTGTACCTGAGAACATTTTTCACATCATTTGCCCCTCTGCTCAGCAGTCCAATGGGAGTACTTCCTCCCTTCACTGTCTGGGATAAAGGAGTGACTCACATGCTACATAAGGATACAGCTTGGGCACTCAGTCTCTAAAAGGTTCGCCATCACTGCCTTAGGACATTGCAGCTGGAGCATCCCTCAGGAAAAAGTTTGTCCATGCATTCAGTTCTTACCCAGCCAGTATTCAAGCAGAGTGTCATTTTCAGGCACAATCCCCATTAGATTGTGAATCAGTTAATGTTGAGTTTTTCTTTTGTATTCTTTTACATTATTTGTTTATGTAATATAATGATTTTTTCCCTCACAGACAATACTCAAATACATTTTTAAATTAGCTTATGTCTTCAGACTTAAAATTTTGCCATCAACTTCTTTTGTTTTAACACCTAGAGAAGTGTTAAGCACAAAATAACTGTCCAGTTCATACTTTCTGATTCACACCTTCTGAGAGTCTTAGAGACAAAGTAAAATGGAGAAGGCAAAGTACTCCAAAGATCTGGATTCAAATCCTGCTTCTGGCTTTCAATAGCTATGTGATTAAAAGCAAGAGCAAGTTACTTTACCTTTGAAGACCTCAGTTCCTTTCTGTTTAAGATGAAAGGATTGAACTAAAATGGATCTGGAATCCTTTTTACTCTCATAGTATGATCCTGTGAATTTTGCAGGTATGTGTGTTTGGGGTGTCCTGAAACTCTTACTTTGGTTTAGAGCTATTTATACATACATATATAACATTTAAGAGTAATAATAAAAGAGAATTGCATAGAATTAGAGAACTGGAAGGGACCTCTGAAGCTACCTAGTGTGAAAGGAACATATATATACATACACACACACATAACTATATGTGAAAGGAATCACAATGGAGATTCAACACCATCCTGATAAGTGATCATTCAGCTTCTCTTTGAGGATTTCTTGAGAAAGAATATTCTGCATTTGGAAGGTTCTGTAATCATTAGTAGTTTTTTCCAAATATCAATCCAAAATGTGTTTCTTTGCAACTCCTACTCATTGCTCCTAGTTCTGCCCTCCTCTGGGACCACAGTTGTTCACTGTTCAGTTGTTTTGAGTTTCTTACCCCAATTTGGGCTTTCTTGGCAAAAGATACTGGAGTGGTCCACCATTTCCTTCTCTGGTTCATTTAACAGATGAGGAATTGAGGCAAACAGGATTAAAATGACTTGCCCAGGGTCATACAGCAAGTGTCTGAGACCAGATTTGAATTTTAAAAACTGAGTCTTCCTGACTCCTAGAAGCCAGGAACTCTATTCACCTTTCTGCTAAGTTGCCCTTGAGGTCTTTCCTAAACATGTCAGACCTATAGATATTTGAAGACAACTGTCATGTTCCTCCTCAGACTTCTCTTCTTCAGGCTAAGTATGCACAATTCTTTGACATAGCTTGTATATGACAGGAACTCAAAGTACCTCACCTTAAATTTAGAGCTTTTCTTAAGGAATCTAGAACCTTCAGAATGACTAAATCACATATTCTAGGAAAGTTCCTAAATTGAATATTGAGTTTTCAATTTGAAACATTAAGTAAAATAGGCATGGGTGAAAATATAGGCAACTAGATGGCTCTGTGTATAGAGTGGTGGGCACGAGGTCAGGAAGACCTGAGTTCAAATATGACCTTAGTTATTGGCTGTGTGACCCTGGACAAGTCACTTAACCCTGTTTGCCTCAGTTTCCTCATCTGTAAAATGAGCTGGAGAAGAAAATGGCAAAAACCACAACAGTATCTTTGCCAAGAAAACCCTAATTGGGGTCACAGAGAGTTGGACGTCATTAAAATAACTGAACAACAATATGGATGAAAATAGATTTAATCAGTGTTTGAACTTTTGGATGTTTATGTCTGGGGGAACCATTCTAATAATTTAAATGTAGAATGTCTCATACTTGATCACAAACCAGAATTTAAAGTGATAATAATCCAAGTTAAACAGCTTACAGGTCTTTCCCTTTCGCAATCTGGCTTCATTTGCATCATTACAGGCAAGATTGTGCCTTGCCTTGGAAGGTGCTGATGGTAATAATGTGATTTTCTGTGCTGGAATTCACACTATCTTCTGAATTTAATTTGGCAACAATTGTAATGACTTATTGCTAAAGGATGCTGAACTCTTGCCCATGAATTAAAACTTACTGGCACAAGGAGTTTGTAGTTAGGGAGTAGAGAATATAGCTACTGGCAGAGGTATCTATGTATGACTGCAAGGGACATTTAATAGTGCACCATCTGTCCATCTTCATGCATGCATGATCATGTTCCTACATATAGGTCTTGAGGAAACAGAGAATGTATCTTTGTAGTATTTCAGAGTGAACTGAGCTCCAGAGAAGTGGGAAACTAAAAATTCTTCTGTGGGAAGGATAATGGAAAGGAGGTGAGGTGGATAAGTTAAGTGTTTGAGATGTCACAGAAGAAGGAAGGACAGACAACTTTGAGCAACAGGAAAGCGGGGAAATTTAGGAGTATTGTAATCCTAGAGTTGCCTTTATAACACTGCACTCCATGTGCCATTTAAGGTGTTCTTTTTTTAATACAATTACTCAATTCAAGATTTGTTTAATTGTAATGTGGAGATTAAAATTATTATTATGCAAAATACTCCAAGTATATTTAATAAGATTTATTATTATAATAAGTATATTATTATTATATATTATATATAAGTATATATATTATAATAAGTAACATAAAAAAAACTAGGGTGAAAAGGTGCTAAACTAACCTCAGCTGTGCTCCTGGAAAAGAGAGAGGAAGAGAGAGGTGGAGCCTCAGGATTTATACAATTGTGACCACACTATGTGGTGGAGAGATTAAAGGGATTTAGGGGACTTACTAAGGGACTTCTGGGGGATGAAGTCCAAGGGTTCAAAATCTCCATTTATATAGTCACTGTAGTCTGAAATCAGATTTGAACTCTATTCTTCCTTACTTCAGCTATCTACTTCAGCTAGATAACACAATTGTATCCACTGTGCCAACTAGCTTGTTCTTACCATATGCTATCTTATCAAGATCTATAGCCTTACTCAGAAGTAATATAGTAGTCCCAAAAGGTAGCAGAGTGGATTGGAGAGAGGAAACATAGTAGAAGGAAGACTTTAAAAAAAGCTAATGCAAGTAGTCCAGGGAGGTGTTAATGAGGGGCTGTATTTGGAAGGCAGGGGTCAGAAAGTAGAAGGGGATGGAGGTGAAATGTATTTCAAAAGGCAGAATTGACAGGACTTGCTAATGACAATGGATATGAGATGTTGGGGAGAGGAAAGAGTCAAAGATAATTCCATAGTTACAACAGAGATAACAAAGTGAATGATGATGCTACAGAGAGAAACCATGAAGTCAGAAGGAAAGCTTGAACCTCAAACCAACCTTATGAGGCAATGACTATTACCAATTTTTCATTACCATTTTACAGATGAAGAAATTAGGTCTGAGTAGGATTAGGTACTTGTCCATCGTTACACAGAATATAATAGTTTTTGTTCACTCATTTCAGTTGTGTCCAATTCTTCATGACCATATTCGGGGTTGTCTTGATAAAGATAACCGAGAGTTTTACCATTTCCTTCTTCAGTTCATTTTACAGACGAGGAAACTGAGGCAAACAGAGTTAAGTGACTTCTCTGGGGTCACACAGCAAGTAAGTGCCTGAGGTCAGATTTGAGCTTAGGAAGATGAGTCTTCCTGACATCAAGTCCAGCATTCTATACGCTGTGCCACCTAGCTGCCCAAGAATCTAACAATTTTAATTAATTTTAATGGAATGCAATTTACCTTTGGTTTATTTTATGCTTAGATATAGACTCCCTCCCTAAAATATCTATTATGTTTGCAAAACTACATTGAATTATATATGAGGGAAATGTTCAATTAGACCATTTTATTTCTATATCTCTAAAAAGAAGGGAAGAGAACCCGCAGCATCGTGATAAGTACTTTTACAGATATTATATTATTTAATCCTTACAGTAGTCCTATAAGGTAGGTACTATTATTATTCCCATTTTACAGTTGAGGAGATTTAGATAAATAGAAGCTAAGTGACTTGCTCAGAGTCATACAACCAATAGTATCTGAGGTCAGGCCTTACTAACTATGTTCTTTATGCTTTTCGTTGTGCCATCAGCTGTTTCTAATCTGTCTGATTGCCCTTTTTCATGTTCTGGGAAGAATCATAAAAAGGGAGGCTGAAAATCTGGAAGAAACCTCAGTGGTCATGAGGGAGAAAGATTATTCTAAAATCACTTAATTATCATATAAACTTGCATAACTTTTATGGTAATCATCAATTCCCCAAAACTCTCTGGTGAACTTAAATATATGTACCCCTGCTGACTGATATGTGAGAAGTCAAATACAGTACTCTTGGGCTTAGATAAATTTTTTTCAATCTTTACCTCCAGATTGTTCAGACACTTTTGTCATGCAATTTTGCAGAAAGAAACTTTGTAGCTCCTATCTCTACACTAATATATTGTACTTGATTGCTTGTTACTCTAGTAAACTTGGCTTTAATTTCTTTTTAAAAGCTTTTCTTGTTGGCAACTGAGCAATTATCAATAAACGTAAGATTTTCAATATACAAAGAAGTATAAGGACTGTATAAGAAACTATGATCATCTGCTATATGAAATTTTGAAAGAAATTATATACATACACACATGACTTAATGACTTAACAACATTTTTCTATTGGCTTGCATTCCCTTCTTTACTTTTTTCTATTTTCTTCCTAGAATTTTTATTTCTTAATGAATTGGCAGACTCCACAGGGCACCCTGGAGTCTCATATTATCTTATTATCACCTTATCTCCTAGGTCTCCTGAATATCCTGAGCTGTGTAGAGATAACTTTGTTTCTTCAAATTTAAAAGTGAACTGTGTGTAAATTCTTTGTTTTAGGGAATGTCTGCAGTTTTTAGAAGCTCTTTTTTTTTTTTAGTTTTCCATCATACAATTGACAGAATTAGGAGAAATAATCCCATAACGATTAGGCTGGTTAGTCTAACTTTCTTGGTCCATCTATAACTGGATTTGTCAGATAATGCAAATTTAGAGGTTAAGTGATTATTATATGTAAAGTCTATATTTTATGATATCTTAAAGGTTTGTATAAAGTCCAGCTGGAGGGGTTCCTGAGTAGTGAATCAGACCAAGAAGAATCATTAGTTGGTGTGGGAGATCCTTAGTGCTTCTCTTGATTCATCAAGATATAATATGCTTGATAATCAGAAAGTTTCCCTCTATAATATAGCTTTTAGTGAGCAGACAAATAAAAAAAAAAGATTAATGTAGATATGTAGATGAGTTAAACAATGTCAAGATGTTTGATTTAATATAGGTGCATTTCCTATTCTTCTTTCAGTTTCCAGAATAACAAGTGCTTTCTATTCCATTCTGCTTGCCCTCTCTAATATTTAAACTGCTATCTAATAAGGTAACTAATTCTTTATAATTCTTTCCATTTCCACAACATACATATTTCCCCTTATATGCCTCTATTTCTTCAAGTGAGTAAGCTTTGTTGAATTATTTCATTTGCTAGTTTGCCAAAGAGTTGGTGGTCTACTGAGTACAATACTATACTGTGTACTTATATCCATTTTTATTGTACAGTCTAGAGCCAGTTTGGAAGGGAAGCAAAGAAGAGCTACAGAAAAATAGTATCATCCAATATTTAAGGAGCTCAGGATACACTCCATGTAGCAGAAACCTAAAAATATTTACTTCTTTACAATTGCTTATAAGCATGTCTTTCATTGGCAATTCTAGACTTCTATTCAAGAAGGCCTTTGTATCTTTCCTCTAGGTCTTATTTCTTAATACTGAAGCAAGAAAGAATTTTTAAAAAGCATTAAATAAGGTTACACATTCATATATATAATGTGTGTGTATATATACATATGTATATGTATATATACATATATACATATATACATATTTTAAAGCCTTACCTTCCATCTTGGAGTCAATACTGTGTATTGACTCCAAGATAGAAGAGTGGTAAGGGCTAGGCAATGGGGGTCAAGTGACTTGCTCAGGATCACACAGCTACGAAGTGGCTGAGGCCAAAATTGAACCTAGGACCTCCGATCTGTAGGCCTGGCTCTCAATCCACTGAGCCACCCAGCTGTCTACTACATTCATATAATTAGAGGGAGAAATGCAGATATTACATAATTCTAAAACAGAATGCAATTATTGACAATGGATCACATGACCATAAACTTGTAAGTTCTAAAGAACCATCTAGACCAGTGGTTCCCAAACATTTTTGGCCTACCGCCCCCTTTCCAGAAAAAATATTACTTAGCCCCCTGGAAATTAATTTTTAAAAATTTTAATAGCAATTAATAGGAAAGATAAATGCACCTGTAGCCATCACCGCACCCCTGGATCGCTGCAGCACCCACCAGGGGGCGGTGGCACCCACTTTGGAAATCACTGATGAGCTGCTCCTTCCCCACCCATTTTACACATGGGGACACAGAGGCCCATGAAGTAAATGCAAAATGTTTGTATCACTTAAGCCTATTATTATTTTGTGGTGCTGGGTAAAGTGCATTGCTGTCACTAGACAACCTGAGTTCAAATCCTGTTTGTGCCACTAATTATATGCGTAATTTAGTCACTTAACCACTCTGGACCTGTTTCCTTATATATGAAATGAAGGGTTAAAACTAGATGGCTTCTGATATTCTTTTCAGCTCTACATCTATAATCCTGTGATCCTGAATCTGTTATCTCATGGATGTGAATGTATCTATGATATTCAACCAATGCAGAATAATTTTCTCTGCAGAAGATATTTCCATCTTTTTTCCCCCTTGGGGAATGAGAATGTTTTTCTTTAATTATAGAAAATCAAACAACCAGCTAATGCATATTAATACCTACCATGTGCAGGATACTGTACCAACTGGAAGTTTAGATGATTCATGGTTCCTGCTCTCCAGGAATTTATAATCAAGTAAATTATGTTAAATTTTTGAAAGGATAATATTTCCTTCAGGAAATATAATTGGAGACTCAATATAAACCAGCAGTTAAAAAATAAAATTACACTAATTTCTTTTAACACACGTTCATAGTCAAGCATTATTTTTCTTAGACAAATTATGCACAAGTAATTTCTACCCTCAGTATATTTGAAGTGTTGGCACTGGAATTCATAGGAGAGACTTAGTCCACAAGTTTTCTATAGTCATAAGCCATTTAAACGAGTCGATGGCATTTCTGTTCCTATTAAGTAACATGCTTTCATCTTTCCGGAGGATTATAAACATTGGTAAATAACCATTGAATGAATTAAGAGTCTTTGCTTACAAGCTGTCATTGCCAGCTTTACTCATGATACGGTTTCTTACCTCATCCATTTACACAAAGGATGGAGCGCCCTACCACAAACAGGTCTAGTCATAAAGGTAACTAAATTCCAGTTTAGCTGCCTGGGGACAGAGTATTATAAGCACAGAGAAGTTACTTGGTGAGCATTTACTGAGTTGAGAAGCAAATATATTATTCTTCTAAGAGTTCAGAAGATCTGGTTTCAAGTCCAATGTTACCTACAGTCATTCACTTTCCCCACATTGACCTCATCTCCTCTACTTGTAAAATAAGGAGATTAAAATAGATGACTTCAAACATTCATTCTGGCTCTAATATTTATAACTGTATACATTTAGAGCTTGATGTAATCTGGCCAAGATTTATGGGACTAATTCAAATATTCAAAGAAGTGGTTCAGGATCTTCTGTTCACCCCACCAACATTTAGCATTAAATGCCATATTAAAAAAGAACTTTGTGGAAAAGTGTTGCTCACTAAAAAGTGGAGGTAAGACCCAATGCAAAATTGTGTTTGTGTGTGTGCTACAATGGGACTTAAAGATTTGTTAGAATTTTTCAGTTCATGCATGGATAGCATGTGCAGAGAGCTTTTGAAAGTGCTAGGGACCTCTCAGGTGTTTACAATTGAGGGACACCTTCCTTGGGGTCTATAGATTTCCTGTCTTCTCTCAGATTTTGCCAGGCTAATATAAGAAATTATATCCCCTTGTGGATGACAGAATGAACTGTTTGCAGTTTCCATAAAATTTTAAGCTGAATTGTACATTTCTTTATAGAGAGGAAAAGGTTTACATCTGTCATTTTTTCTTGTCAATATTATTATTTGATTGATCTTGAAGATTTAGGAACTCTTAATTGTTTAAAGCACTCATGGCTGAGGACATATGTATTCTTTGTATTTATAATTAGTATTTGGGTTATGCAAACTTGGTAAACATTTAAGATCTTCAGCAGGAAGTTGTTATTCAGGGAGAAAATAATAATAGGCAGATTCTCACAATTGACCTAAGGAGAATAACCTGTGACTTTGGGAGGGTGCTTGTCCAATTCAGGGACTAATAATTTTCCTGAGAATAAAGTTGGAAGAAGCAAGCAAAAAGGATGACTATAATCTATACATAATTCCAATATTTCTTCTTCTTGGCTTGATAAAGGAGTCTCCCAAAATCTATCTGCATACAAACCAGTAAGATAGTAAAACTAGATCTAAAAACGTCCAGTAAATCTTTTCTTAAGTACTAAAAGTTCTGAACTAGCATTCTACCTACAATTCTATATAACCTGGAAGTGCAGAATAATAGTCTCAGGTTATTCCTACCATATTTACAAATGAAATCATTGATTTTAAAGCAAATAACATTTTTTAAAGTGCTGTTAGTTGAAAAAAGTGTAGTTGACCTTCAGCATAGATTTCCTGTTTATCTTTCACCAAAGTTTATTTTTTTTAAAGTTTTATTTCTGAAGAGAAAAGTAAAATTTGAAAGCACCCCTAAAATGTACAATTACTTGGAATATAGAACTATAAAATACATTAAAGAAATTTCTATCAAAAGTGTACCATTATTTAAAGAGAAGTCTGTACTGAACAGTTCAAGAAAACATTAATTAATTAATTCAGGGCCTTTGTCCATCTTTTAGCCTCATTTTTACAGGTAGAAATTCATGAATCATTAGTACCTTGAACTGTGAGTTGGTTCATACAACATTCAAAGTAAGGCACCAACTGAGAATCCATCCCAAACATAACAAAAGCAACAATTCATGTTACTACCATATTGCTTTAAAGTTTACAAAGCACTTTCCATATAGTTTCTTTTTTTGCATTTGGATTTTGTTGTTGTTGTTTCTTGTTTTTTTTTAAACCCTTGTACTTTGGTGTATTGTCTCATAGGTGGAAGATTGGAAAGGGTGGGCAATGGGGGTCAAGTGACTTGCCCAGGGTCACACAGCTGGGAAGTGGCTGAGGCCGGGTTTGAACCTAGGACCTCCTGTCTCTAGGCCTGACTCTCACTCCACTGAGCTACCCAGCTGCCCAACATCACTATGTTTTTAGATTATTTTTGTTCAATCTGTTTTAAGGCAACCCTATTCCCATTGGGTCTCTTCCTCTTACCCAGAAGTGTCCTTCTCCCCAAATTTGCCACCTTTCCTCACAGTATTGGAGATTTATTTTTTATGTTTTATTTCTTTCCTTTATCAAGTCACGGACTTCTTCTTTTTCTTGTTTGTCTCTTGGTAAAGAAAGGAGAACCCTCTCTTGCTTTCTTTTGACTTCTTTTATTAGTATGTTTTCATATTTTTCATATTTTTCTAATGTACTTTTTTCTTGTTCTATCTGTGACTTTTTTCTTTTATTCATAGACCTTATACTTATTTATTCTTTCTTCAGTATCTGTGTTCCTCCTAGAATTAAAGCTTCTAAAGTGCCTATTTCAGTATTTTCTAAGCAATTTCCATGTTATTACTTTTTAGATTTTGTATCCTCCAACTGTTTTTGTTTCCTTCTGATGTTCCTTAGAATTAAGAGTATTGATTCCTGCAGGAAATTGAGAGATTAAAAGTATTGCTCCATGGTAGACATTTTTCTGCATCTCTGATTGTGTGGTCTACTTCTACCTCTTTCTATCACCATTATCATTTTCTTTCTCATTTATTGTAAACTCTTCCTTCTGAATCAATGCCCTTTAACCCTTCTAGATGTCTAGGAGTTCTGAATCTCCTTCTTCTGAGACAGGGCATTGTCACTGGAGACACAACTCTTTTTTAGAGGTAATGGTCTTAATATATCAAAATCCTTGCAGTTTATACCCATTCTGGTCTCTATGTCTCATTATTGAGTGGAATGTCTATCTATAGAATCCCCTTCCAGAACTGAATTCCTCCTCTCCAATGCTCTTCTCTACTCTCCTTTCCCCTCCCTTCTCTTTCCTTCCTCCTTCCTCCCCTCTCACCCTTAGTTCTCTGGTCAACTGTTGCTCTATCATAGTCCCAGCCAGACCACCTTTCTGCTTTCCTCTACCTCTACCTCTTGTTGTAGTCGGCTGGTTTTTGCCACAGAATAGGAGAATGAGGACAAGGGCAGGGTGTACCAACAGAGACAGCAACAAGCAAATTGCTGAGTGGATCCCAGAGCCCAGGAAAGTCAGTTTGGTCCAACCAACCTACTGAAGTGTGGAAGCTAGCATTGGAGGGGTTGCTGAACAAATGCATTAGGAATTAGGGATATCTTATCTGGTATTAATTTCTCAAGTTATTACCTCATTAGATATTTTGTTTTCTTGGCCTGTGGAGATAGCTGCAATAAATACTTCTTGCATATAATTCTTGGAAGGGGAGCAGTTTGAAGAGAGTGTGAGGATTGGAGAATGTCAGCTCTTCTGTCTTGATGTTCACATGGTTCAAACTACATTCATTATTTTATTTGCTTCTTGTAATCTTATAAGATAGGCACCATAGGAATTTTTATCTCACTTTTACACATGAAGAAACAAGATTTATATGATTTGTCCTAAGGTCACACAGTAAGTCCAAGAGCAAGCATCTAATTCCAAATCCAACACTCTTTAAATTGAACCACAATACTTCCCATCCTTGCCTCAAATTTTACCAAATATGCAATTGCCTTTCTCTCAAGATTTCATTTAATATTTTTCTTTCAAAAACATTCATTAAATTTAAATGACTGGGGATAATAGTACACAGATGTGTAATCCCTGTTCCTGGTAAGGATGAGGCTTTTAGATTGCTTGAGTTTGACAGCAATGAGATACAACAGGGCTAAAACTTATCTGTTTTGTCTGTGCTAAATATGATTCCAATATGGTGACAACCTGAGGCGGGGGGGGGGGGGGGAGGCACTATGCTATCCAATGAGAGTAAATAGAACAGGTTAAATATGCCATACTGATAAACACTGGGATCAGGTAAGTGAGTAGCCTTTTCATTTACATACTTTCTTTTCCTTCTCCTTTTCTTTCCCTCTCAGAGATAAATAGGAGCTATGAAGGTATATAGCTAACAAAGAGGAATCTAGAAGATGGAGTTGATCTCCTATACTCTACTTGGCTATAAAACTATTCATGCAATTATAAGGGGCTCATTATTCCTGGTCCTCAAAAATGAACCTCTGGCTCTGACCAACAGTGAAATGTCACCCTACTTTCTGAATGGGATCTTTCTGCTCTAAGCCTTTATAGAATTCTAAGCTCAGGAAGTCATAGCCTCTGCCACCAAAGACCACAGACTCTCAACTTTATCCAATGGCAGCTCTTGTTGAGAAACATGAACTATGGTAGATTAATAAAATGATGAGGCAGTTGAATGGTATCATGGATAGAGTGCCAGACTTGAGATCAAGAAGATCTGAGTGGGAATCTTTCATGAGATATTTAATGAATCTGTGTCCCAGGGCAAGTCAGTTAACTTCTCTACTAATCTCATTTTCCTCATCTGTAATGTGGGAATACATATAAAATACTTATCTCATATGGTTATTGTAAGGCTCAAATCAAATGAGATTACTATAGGTAAAGAGCTTTGCCAAACTTAAAGCACTAAATGTATGTTATTTTTTGTTGTTCAATTATTTTAATTGTGCCTGACTTCATGACCCCATTTGGAATTTTCTTGGCAAAGATACTGGAGAGGTTTCCCATTTCCTTCTGAGTTCATTTTATAGATGAGGAAATTGAAGCAAACAGGATTAAATGACTTGTCCAGGGTCACATAGTGAGCATCTGGGGCCAGATTTGAACTCATGTCTTCTTAACTTGAAGTCTGGGATCCTATACACTGTGCCACTTAGCAGTCTAAAGTTATTGTAATTATAACAAATGGTTATAATAACATTATTTAAATAATCCATGAATTCAGGTATCTTTTTACTTCAAGTTGATTTTTTAGAAAGTCACAATGTTCAATCAATTGATAAATATTACTGAAGGATGTTCACCTAGATGGATCTTTAGGATAAAAAATAAAGGAAAAAATGTTGTGTCCCTTTTCTTGTGTTTAAGCTTAAACAGATACTTTCTTGACTTCCTATGAGTTTTCAGCAACTTATATTCTAAATGACTGTTTACTTATTGTCTGGACAATAAATGAGTCAGCTGCTGTACTTGTGACATGAAGATTTTTTTCTCCTTTGGACTCCTCATAAAGTCAATGCTGAGGCTGTGATATTCTGTAATAGGGTTTTGAGTTCCCAAGCCCATAATAATTTCATGGGGAAGAGCTAGTTAATACTAACTGCCTGATGCATAACTCTTTAAAGTCAACATCGTTTATTTTATTACACTATCACTTGCCTATGTGGAATATTTTAAATGGTTTTCTTTTTTGTGTTTGTGTCTGCTGTATGTAATTAGTTACTTTATCCTTTTTTTAAAAGGCCTCTTCCAAGTTTGTATTAAAAAATTGGAACACATTTCTGATTCATATTTGCTTATGGGTCAGGATACTCGTGCCTTCACTAAAAAACATACCAATCCTGTTGGGTTTCAGCCTTATTAATTTTTGACATGATGATGATTCATTGTTTGTGTTCCTTGAGTTCTTGATCTTTCTTTTAAGTACAAAACCACTGCCAAGCTAGAATTTTTAATTAGGCCCAAAATAATCCTTATACTTAGTGTTTTGATAACTAAAAGATCAAATGAGATGATAGTTGTAAAGCACCTGGTACATTGTATGTGTGCGATGCATGCTTATTCTCTTACCTTTTCCTCTTCCCTAAAAGTTTAATTTACTTTGAGAGTAAACATGAGGTCATGTCAAGACTTCTGGGCTTGGAGCCAGTGCATACCTGATTTCAGATTTACCTTTGACATGTATGAGTTATATGACCCTGAATAGATCACTTAATTATAAACGTGTAAATATAAATTAAGTGTGTAAACAAATTATAATGTTATTGCCAGCCACCAACAATGGGAAGGCATCAGACCTGGCATGGACAATCTTATCCCTCTCTTTACAATGAGATGCTGGACAGAATCTGTTTTTAGGCATGGCAACCGGGTGGATTTATTTGACTTTACTATAATTATTTGTTATAAGGTCTCCTTCCCACCCCATTTCCCTTCACTTAATTGAAGGGGAATTATGGGAGAGGGGAGGTTACCCAGGGTGATAGCAAACAAAAGTGTAACATTTTTTAAAATGCACAGAAGAAAGTACAGAAGAAAGCACAGATGTGCAGGACAGTTTTGAAAATAATATGCAGAATTTATTATGTACCTTAAAAATCAAGTGGTATGAAATGGAGTTTCATAGTTTCAGGTGAAATCCTTTCTTCACACTCTTTTGTGTGAGTGGAAATGCTTTTCGTGTGTGTGTGTGTGTGTGTGTGTGTGTGTGTGTGTGTGTGTTTAAGTTTAGAATTCTATGTGTGTACACAGATACATGTTTATATATATATATATATATATATATATATTTGTATGTGTAAACATCATATGTAACACTCACTATATCACTATAGGCAAGTCATTTAATTTCTTTAAACTTTAGGTTACTTTCTAAGACAAAATGACTGAACAACAGCCACTAATTTATGGGCCAAGTTTTAGAGCTTTGACCTAAGTAAGTAGGAGTTCCCATGCTACAAAACCAAATATTGAAATGTGTCCACAGTTGTGACTTTTTTTTTCCTGTTCTGGATTGTCATTTGAATATGAATGACATATTTGGGGAGAGGAGAGAAGGTAATGAGAGTAGAAGGAATAGTGGGCCATGGCATACTGTGTGATTTTTTTTCTGCACTTAGAATCCTGTAGATGGCCCAATGCTCTCAACCCTCCAGGGATGGTTCTGACAGCTACATTATTTTCAACTTTCTAAAATGTAAACATTGTAAAAATGAACTTGGTTCTCATTTTTAGGTTAAAATTATAATTTATATAGCACTCTAAAAACTTTTCTACAAAGCCCTTTCCCCTTGACAACCATTAGTCATATGACTTATCATGTTAAGGGGAAAAAAAGAATCATAGTCTTGTTCTTTGTCTAAAAGTACAAAGAAAATGTCCAATTTTTAAGTTTCTCCACTCCATTCCGCTGAACCTTAGCTGAGGATGCTACTGGACACCTACAAATTTCTAGTTCAGGAAAATTCACCAAACCATCACTTGTCCATGTTTTTCTATAGCACTCTCTAGTAAGTAATGGGATTTAATCTGTTAACTGCCTTTCTTCTTTCTTCTTCTCTTCCTCAAAACAGAGAAAAAAAGCTCTACAGGGGCCTGGAAAACCCTGACACAGCATCTCCTACCCCAACCCCCCATCCTGCTACATTCTTATTTCTTCTTTGGTGACGATCCTACATTATTTCTCTTATTGCCAGTGTTAGTTGAAAGGGACAGTCAGTGTGGGGCTGCTGTCAATAGAAGACTTCTTTTCTATGTTGTGTGTTTATTTAGTCAGCAAAATTTTTAACCATGGTGTCACGATTGTTTAAATCTATAACTTTGAAACAAGGACCTTTGAAAACTAAAGTAAATTTAACTGTACCCAAATTAGTTTCCAGGTCCTCTAACCCTTATGAGGAAATTTTTGAGATGATGTGAAAATCATACATTTTTAAAAAATGAAAACCATTTTAAATACTGACAGAAGAGAATGAGTTTTCAAATTAAAAAAATATTTATTAATTAAATATTTAATTATAAGTGACAACTGAATCATGTGGAGAATGAAATATTTAAGAAATTGCTTGAACATATCAGGCAACTAACATTCTTTTTTTTTTTTTTTGCAACTAACATTCTTGAAGAAACTTTACTATCTAGAATTTATTACTTTTAACTGATGCATTATTATTCAAAGAGTTAAATGAAACCTGGGGGAAACTAATCTAGAAAACAAAGCAATTGAATAATGACCCATGTATTTGGATAAATATCTGAGCAAAAAAAAATTTCCAAGAAGCCCAAATCCTTGTTCCAAAATTTATGCACTTTTTAAGGAAATTACATTAGGCCATCACTCAGAGCTTATCTAATGGTTTACACACAATTCTAATAAGCTTTATTTTGGTTTCAACAGGCTCTACAGAGATGTGATCTCTCCACTGAACTACTTTTGATAAAATTAAAAAATGCATGCAAAGCACTATTTTTGCTATATAAATATCAGCTATTGTTCTACAGAATTTTTGTCCTAAAGTTTTAGATTAAAATTGCAATAAAGCTTGTAGGTCATCTTATCTGCTCCTCCCTTTGTAATGACTGTACACTTTCATTTATTTGTCTATCATGATGTGTATGTTTAGTTTCATGTACTATGAGACATCCACTATTAAGTTTCTCAAGAAAAACTACATTTCGGTTCATCTGAGTATAGTTTCCTGTTTTGCACTTTGTACTTTTTTTTAAAGCTAGTTTTTCAGTCCATAACATTTAGAAGCAGTAAATTAGAAAGGAAGAGAAGGAAGGAAAGTAAAGGCACATAGCAAGCAAAGACACAACCACTTCAAAGCAAAAGAAGAGAAAGAACAACTATAAACATTAGAAATAAGAATTCCAAATAAGCCATTTTGATCCTTTTAGAGGAGAAGTAAATAGACCTCCATAATCTGTGCTGTCTACCTGTCTCCATGCTTTTATAGCAGCAATCCCCCATTTTTGGAATGTTTCTTAACCCCTTCATTTCTACCTCTTGGAAACCCTGGTTTCTTTTAAGACTCACCTGAAGGGCTACTGCTTGCAAAATGCCTTCTTTGTTCCAATTAGATGATAGTGTTTTCATCTCTAAAGTTTTATTGTATTTACTTTGTATGTGCTTGCTCTCTCTCTCTCTCTCTCTCTCTCTCTCTCTCTCTCTCTCTCTCTCTCTCTCTCTCTTTGTCTCTCTCTCTTTGTCTCTCTCTCTATCCATCACCTATCTATTTATCAATATTCTTTCCTTCCTTCCTTCCCCTCTATCTATCATCTATCTACCTGTTGTCTTCCCATAGAACATATTCATCTTAAGAACATATTCTGTTTAATTTTTGTCTTCATGTCCCCAGCACCTGGCACAGAATTGGGCACTATGATTGGTTCTGAATTAGTTGATTGATATCTTAGTAGCCCCTAAAGACAACATGATATAATTTATTTTTATATGATGATCCTAATTTACTCCTAATTGGTTTCATGCTTTAAAAAAAACAGTTTTCAGGAAATTTTGATTTGTAAAATATGGGCACATGGAATCCAGTTTAGGAAGAATTTTCTGTACGTGACCTTAGAGATCACTTGATTTTATTCTCTCATTTCATAGATAAGGAAATTGAGACTCTATGGTGTTAGATGACTTGTCTAACAGTCGCACAGCTGGTTAGTGGTGAAAATGGGATTAGAGCTCGTTCTTCTTGACTCCTAATTAGTACTTTTCCTACTATATCAAAATATTTTGGGGTTAAACTTTAATTTTGTATAAAATTAACATATAGTACAATCTATTCCCTAGCTATAATGGATAAATGATTAGTTTAGCTTCTAAATGTGCCAAATATGATCCTGAAATAATAGAAGATTTTTAAAAATTAGATGTTTTAGGACACTAACAATAGAAATGTTGACTACTAAAAGAGGGAGAAAAAAACCTGATCCTTTACCCAAACTTCTCTAACTGATTACATTTGAGGGTTTCCCTTGAGGATACTCTTTCTTTAACCTCAAACACAAACCAATCCACAGAGTGAAGTTCTCATTAGAAGTAACTGTGGGCCAACACAGCAGTCTACCTGTTGAAGTCAGGGCAGTTGGTCTGCATGCCATTAGTTCCTTTCAGGTGTCAGCATCTAGTGACTGTCTTTCCCAAAGGGACTTACATTCCACCCATCCTGCCCCCCAGTTTTAGGTATTTTCTATGCTGAATTTTTTGATGCTTTTGGCAACAGCTGGGAAGTTTCAACTTGTGCACATGTGGCAGATTTTTTCTCTCTGGAATCTGTCATCTGGTGTGTATTATACTTGGGCCTCAAAGCTTCCTATTTCTTTCTCAGAGCGACCCAAGGTGTTAATTGGAACCTTTAAATGTAGATGGAGCTACATTTAACAATTCGGATATGGAGCCCACTTATTTCAGATATTCAGAGAGATATTTCAGATAAATTATTCTGTATAGCCATGGAAATGAAAAATCAATAGTATTTCTACCAGAGACACTAAGGAAAGTGCTTTAGAAATGATTTACTACCCAGTCCTATCATTTTTCATTAATAAACATTAATAAAACCAGTTTATGCAAATACATTGACCTAAGCTTAACTTGCACTGCTAACTTGTCTCAGAGCCAGGCCCCGAAGCCCAGCCATTTGACTGTTAATCACACACTCTACTTTGAGGAGGATTTGTTTCTTCTTTTATGTTTTCTTCAATTTTTATAAGAATCCCATGTGGCCCAATGAATGTATAAGGTACATCTATGGGCTTCAGAACTGTAGCATATAGCAAAGAGAGGTCAATAGGTTCAAACTCCAGTCATATTTCTTATCTGAGGGTTTCCATGAATCTATGCACAACTAGAGAAATACTTCTTTTGTTGGGCCTAGTTAAGGGACCAATGTGAACATCATTCCCTATATTTTTTCTTAAGAGTGCGCTTGCTCCCTGAGAGTAAATGCAAACATCTAGCTCCTTAAGACAAGCAAATAAACAAACAAATTAGGAAACATGAACCGGTCCATGAAGATTTCTCAATATTCTTTAGATAGGGTTTCTTGGAGACAACAAAATTAGCACATGAAATTTGTTCTGATATCACAAAAGACAGTGGAAGGTGGAAAATGGCAGTTCACACCTGTAATTACTTGATGGATACGATGTTTTTTTAGATGCCTTTTTCGTCATGTTCTCACAACATCTCTGTGATTTTCCATGCCCAGGGTTCAGAGAGTCTTCCAAATCTGAGGCAGAATGTTTCCTATGAAGGGCCCTTGACTCTGAAACTTCTCTTTACCCTTATTCTATCAGTTTGTTGACCTTTGGAGTATTGTGCACGATATATCTTTCTGCTCCAGCATTCTTTACCAATTAGTGCGTTGGCTCTTAATTGAAGGGGAATTCTAACTGCTGGATTCCATTTAACTGTTGTGTTTGCCTTATGTTCTTATTTCAAGGGTCTCCATGCAATGACTACATTTCAAATTTGATTAAGTAAACTATCATAGGAGTATTGAGGAGTTTGGCCCTGCTAGCTGTTAAAAATATTAATAAGCTTTCATGTGATCTATGACCAGCTGTAATTGGTTGGAGGGAAAAACAGTCACTGGTTACAAAAGTCTTTTGGGATTTAGAGGTAAGGAAAGTACAAAGTGTAGTCTAGGAACTGACAGGGGAAATGGAGAAGAAAAAATAATTGTATACAATTCACTCAAAGGAGAGAAAATATTAAACTTCCAGATAATTCATGGCTTTAGTTGAATGTAGGACTTTTGCAAGGTTGAGTTTTGTATCATATTCATCATGATGAGAAATTAGGAAAGTATGCTAATTTTTAATTTAGAACAGCTGGGGAATACAATTCATGGAGTGAAAGCTTATCTTCTTGTCTGTCAGCAAGTGTTTGCAGATGTCATATGAAACATTTTAAGTACAATTATAAAACTAAATGGAATGCTCAGAGGTGATTCAAGAAATATGATTGGCTAACAGACAGTACTAATTCTTAGGAAACAGTCTGTCCAACGCTAGTTTTTAATGTATGCAAGCTGCTCTTTTACCTTTTCAAGTGATTAAGTCGAGTATTTTAGGGGTAAAAGAGCAACCCCAAAGTAACAAGTAAGGGGGAAAGATTCTGTTTCAAATAAAAGCCAGCTTTAATCATTTGTTTATAAATACACAGTAAATGAAAGCTCCCTTTCCATTAGGCAGTTGTTTTCCCAGGTCTGCAAGTGTCTAAGCTTCAGCCTGTACCCTAGGCTGCAGCAATCTGATAAATATTGTTATCTTACATGGGAAAGACCTCTTCCCTAATGATTGCTTTCATCTCCTTTGGGCTGTTAATCATTTCCTTGACTTTTAGTGGGACTTTCTTTAATTAAACTTTGTCACATAAGTTTCTAATGGTTGAAAATTAAATTGACACGTCATTAAGAATATTTGAAAGCCAATAATATTTATTTAGTGTCCACTGAATACTTAGCATTGGTATCTATTCTCAAGAGTTTCAATTAAAATGTAAGAAGATTTCCTGGCCTTGAGTATAATCTGATACTTATTAAATTGGTTAGATACATGGAAATAGGGTGCTATTCTGACTCATTCTTTCCCACCATTCTTTCTCTTGAACTAGCAGAAGATATAACATTGACACATAAAGATCTAGAATATGTAATTGGTAAATATCCATTAAAGAAATGGATCCAACAAAATCCTGGAAAACAAAATTGACTTGTGCATTTTATATAAAGAATGCATGCTGGTTACAATAAATGGATTTCTTTTTCCATTTCCTGGGTCATAGAGGTTTACATTTGTCAGCCTTGTGTTAAGACTGTTAGAAACCTAATTCTTTCCTTATTTTATTTATAAATGGAGTGCAGAGCTGAAATACTGCATCTAAAAGGATAAAATATTTCAAAAGAATGGAACTATGGATTTGACTTGTAGGTTGTTGGTCTTAAATAGAAGTAAATCTCTCATCTTATTGACAGCAGCTTAGAATCATAGCATGTTAACCTTGAAAGGGACATAGATTATCTAATTCATCTCTTCCATTTTATCAGTAGGAAAATTGAGGTCCTGAGAGGTAATATTGACTTCCAAAGGGTCACATATAGAATACTTCTTAGGCAGTTTATAATAACTACCTTAAATATTATTTTTCTATAAAACTTGAATATTGATGCCAGATTTTATATACCTTTAGTTTTTTTTAAATCCTTAACCTTCTGTCTTAGAATCAATATTGTGTATTGGTTCCCAGGCAGAAGAGCAATAGGCAATAGGGACTAGCCAATAGGGGTTAAGTGACTTGCCCACAGTCACACAGCCAAGAAGTATATGTGGCTAGATTTGATTCCAGGATGTCCTGTCTCTAGGTCTGGTTTTCTGTCCACTGAGCCACCTAGCTGCCCCTTATCTTTTAGTTTTTATAACTTTTTTTCAGATTTGTTATTTGAATAAATCTTTATTTTAAACAGTTATTGTGAGAGTAGCAAATACATAAATTTAAAGATGTGTTCTCAGTTGCTTTATATTGTATTTATCCAAAATGACAAATGTATTAAGCATGTCAAGTAGTAAGATATATCAATAGGTATTTTTAATAATTTTATTTTTTAATTTCCTAGTTTTTACTTGGTAGGGGAGATACAAAATAAATTTAATGACAACTCATTTATTCAATATCTTTAGAGACTAAGGTAGTGATAGTAACTTTCCAAGTAACTGAAGCTTAATTTTAAAAATATTTCAATTTTATAAAATGTAATGGTTGTGAGAATCCTTTCTAAGTTATATCACATAATTCCTGGGATAGGAAGCAGTTTGTACTGGACATAATTTAGCCTTTCTTCAGAGCTCAAGCTCATCATTCAGAACACTGATAATTGTCATGTCTCTATCTGTCTTCAGTATCTGATCTTTGCTACCTCCTTTTCTGCTTCTATTATCCGCAATTCCTGCTTCAGTTTGTTTCATTCTCTTTTTTCATCATTCTCTCTGATTTTTTTTCTTTTCTCCTATTTACTCCTTATATTCTTCTGATTTTTTAACTAATGAGATTTGGTTTTTACAATCATTTTTAGCCAACGTAAAGACATCGAAGATAGTGTATTAAAACAAGGTATCAAATCAGGAAGTGTTTATCAAACACCTACTATGTATCAAACATTGTAGTAGGCAACAGAGATACAAATTTAAAAAATAATAATATTTTCTACTGTGAAGAATATCACTGGCTCTAGAATTCAGGAGAAAGTGGAGTGTAGGATAGATCAAATTTGAGAAATTGATTAGTGCTGTCAATGTGGAATCTAGAAGCCCCCAAACTTGTAGTCTAGAAAGATTTAATGAACCCCAGTGACTCTTCTTGTCTCCAGAAGCCTCTCCCAGTATATCATACCCGTCTTCCTGGGATAGAACTTGGGACCTTCAGCTTACGAGACTGACACATTGCCTATTGAGCTAAAGAGTTACTCAGCTTGGGCTTGGCCTTTCCTGAGGGAAGAGCTCTCAAGTGATGGGGTCAAGCCTGAGGCTGCCATCTTTAACCTAAGTCAGTGATTCCCAAAGTGGGCGCTTCCGTACCCTGGTGGGTGCTACAGCGATCCAGGGAGCGGTGATGGCCACAGGTGCATTTATCTTTCCTATTAATTGCTATTAAAATAAAAATAATTAATTTCCAGGGGGCTAAGTAATATTTTTTCTGGAAAGGGGGTGGTAGGCCAAAAAGTTTGGGAACCACTGAGCTAAGTAAACTAGGGTTCATTAAATCTTTCTAGGCTATAAGTTTGGCGGCTTCTCGATTCTATGTCAACAGTGCCTTCAAGAGCCCTAAACTTTCTCCTGAAGCAAATAACCAAACAGCCTTTAAAATCATAATATTCTTCCAATGATGGTCTAGAGCTGCAAATACCAGAGCTTCATGGTCTCTAAATAAATAAATTGTGGATCACTCAAAGAGCAATGAAGAAACACATGGCAGATTAAATATTATCTATACAAAATATTGCCAATAATACCATATTCAAGAAAATGTATAAAAATAAAGCTGGGGATATATATGAAATAAGAAAATGAAATAGATTGCTCTTGTGCCCAATAATGTTTTCTTAAAAATAAGAAGAAAGTTCCTACCACATTAAATTGACTACTTATGAAAGATTTATGTGACATAAATCATGTGTATAGTTGGATGTATAATCTTCCACAGAAATTATCTGTATCAATGTCTTTTCTCTTATCCATGTCTCATTTTGTTTAAATAGGTCATGTTGAGAGTGATTATTTTTTTCTAATTTTCTTCTAATTTGATTTTGAGTTTGAACTTTTCTCTAAAAGTTGGGGAAGGTCAGACTACATATAGATAGGTAGTTTTGGAATAGCTCCTAAATGAGAAATCTTTTGTAACTAAATCTTCTTATTAACCTTAAGGGTTTTTTTTGTATGTGTTAGTTATCATTATTTTTCTGTGAACTTATAAAATTTATTTTCATAAAGATAAAGATGCATGCTTAACTATGTCCAACATTCTCCTGATATTAATGAAAAATATCTCAGAAAGTACTCTTAGTTTTTGCATTGGACACAACTTTTTTCTTTGCTATGCAAGAGCTTTAAGTAAGGTGGTTCATTTTTAGTGAAAGATTGTAGCTTCTTTCCCCTTCTGAGCTGTCAGTCATAGAATAAATGCTGGAATTGAATAACATCATAATTACTTTCCCTCATTTTATATTTTCCCTCATTCCTCACTACATGTAATGCATACCTACTCCTCTGAGGGTATTACGTCTTAGAGTAATGCTAAAATATAATCTGCTATAGCTAACCAGAAAGTAGAAATTAGAAACTAGTTCTTAAAAAGATTTATTTTAAGTACTTACAGATGATTACTTATTCCCTACCGTCCCACAAGAAATCCCAGTGATGAGAAGCCACTAATATATTTTTTCTTTGTTACCTTTATTGTCTTTTTTCTTTTTTTGTAACGTAAAATTGTGTTGATTTATATTTATTCTTATAGTCTGAAACATAAAAAATTAAATTAATTGGGCAAGTAGGTAGTTCATTTTATTGAGAGCCAGACCTAGAGATGGAAGGTCCTGGATTCATATTTGGTCTTGGGCAATTCCAGCTCTATGACCATGGGCAAGTCACTTAAGCCTCATTGCCTAACTCTTATTTGTCTTCTGCCCTGCAAATAATATACAATATTGATTCTAAAATGGAAGGTAAGGGTTTAAAAAAAATTAGACTATTTTCAGAGTTTTTAGACAGGGCAATCATTTTTCCAGATAGAGCACTGTGGGTTGAATTTTCACATGCATTTATTATAGCAAATTATGAACTAAATATTTTATGCCTCTATTTTTAGATCATTATCTCTTAATCTGGTCATACTTTGATTTTAAATAAATTTCCTTTAATCTGTGCTATCAGTACAGATGTTTCTAAGGCTACTTTGTATCTACTCTGTAATATTCTGGTATATGCTGATTTATGTATAAGTTGTCTTTCTCATTAGAAAGCCTATTTAGGGTAGGGAGGGGCTGTTTTTTGCTTTTCCTTTGTATCTACAGATCTTAGCACATTGCCTCAAAACAGTGATTTTGAAACACTTTTGAGCTGATTATTTGAATTTTGAATACTAGGTATATTTAAATAGAAGGGGAGGATTTAGGGGGAACTTTTCTCCAGGGTCCTTACATGTGACCAGTGTTTCTTCCTTAGGGGATAGTATGTTTTCCTTCCTTCTGCATTCTTCCTCCACCCAAAATCCTGTCACCTTGGAACTTGTTCTCCCATCCCAATTCCCCCTACATTCTCCACAGTAGGCTCTCTGGGGATAAACCATCCTCCCTCCTGGTATCATTGTACCCTAAACCAAATTGCCCTCTCCACCTACTCCTAATCTCCACCCTAATTGACTGTCCTAAGGACAAAAAGTCTTGCTTATGGCTCTGGTCTTATACAATACTTTTTTTACATATCAATTCAAATGTGAAATCTTTTTCAAAGTGTTTATTAATTTTGGTTTGGACAAATTTATATATGTATAATTTTATATAGGACAATCCCTATTGTGGAAATTATCTTCTATTCACACAGATAAGAAACCAATTTATAACTTTTAGTCTTAGAGTTGACAGGGGCACTTGGAGATTTAAGTTCTTTCTTTTTTTTTTAATTGATTAATTAAGAAAAATTTTCCATGGTTACATGATTCATGTTCTTTCCCACCACCTTCCCATAGCCAATGTGCAATTCCACTGGGTTTTACATAGGTCATTGATCAAGACCTATTTCCATATTATTGATATTTGCACTAGGGTGATAGTTTAGAAATAGAGTCTACATCCCCAATCATATCCCCATCGACCCATGTGATCAAGCAGTTGTTTTTCTTCTGTGTTTCTGCTCCCACAGTTCTTTTATAAAAAGACTGATTGCTAGCTTTCTGCCATCACCACCCAACTTCCCTTGGTACGCTAAGGTTTGTGATTAAGAAGATGATGTTCTGCTCCAAGTTGGAAAACAGGTGGTTGGTTATATTGGTTACTTTTTTTCAGGTAAGCCCCAACCAATGAAGTACAAGTCAGGGAGGAAGGGGTATGCAAGGATGAAAGGGAGAAGAGATGTGGGACAATAATGGGAATGGTTCCTTTTTCCTTTCATTATTTTATCCTAAGCTAAAATTGGTTTCGTTATTCCAACATAAAGAGATACCTGCTAGATAGCAATGTTTCCAGAAGGATTATTTGTCTCCATCAATCTGTTTTGTTTCCTGATTTCATGAAAATCTGTTTGTCTCCCTTTGTATTTTGTCTCCTTTTCTCTCTCCTCTCCCAGTGGATTAATTTACATATCATCTCTTCCTTATTTTTTCCTGATTATCTTATTCCTGATAACCTATAATTATCTTTTCTGCAATGCTCCATAAATTTTAACTTAGACAGAAAAGTTCTCTCAATAAGATTAGACAGAATGACATTAACTGAAACCAAAAAAAATTTTTTTAATATAACTAATAGAAAAAGTTTTCTCTCTCTCACTGGCCAATATCTAAAACCCTTTCCACAAAGTCAAAGCTGGAAATGTTTTGCATTTGTACCTTTGATGGTCTGCTTTAAAAGATAATCTATTCTAATCATTAGCAAAATGGACTAAAGTCAATAAATGGCCAGTGTAAAACATAATTTTCCTGCCCCATTTTAGACAAATTAGCAGAGGAGGAATTAAGTAAAAAAAAATTTTATAATCATACTGTTATTCAATTTGTCCCCTTAATTGGAATTTTCTAGGCCATAAAATTATCTGCTTTTCATGTTGGTGGACATCTTTTGATGGTTTGTTAAGTAACTCTACCACCATAGAAATGCCCATTGTTGTGGGCTTGGCAAGGATAATCCTGAGACCAAAATCTTTTTCAAAGTAAAAAATGGCTTGTACTCTTTTCTTCCTATTATATTAAACTGCACAGGACGAAGATTTGTGAGCCTAAGATGTAAAAGAGAGTTTAAACATGTCGTTCTTCTTTTAAAAAATTAACCACCATTATCAATATGTACAAGTAGCCCACTAGTCTTTAAACTTTATTCCAGACTCTTCTCCATCTCAAGGGAGTCCAGGAACCAGCAAAGATGATTGCTACTTTTTCAAGATAGTGACTGGGCTTGTGTGTTTTGAGGGTTATTGAATTTCCTGACAGTCTTTCTCAGAGAAAGGGGAAGGGGGGCCGGAGGCTGGTAATCAGTGAACATAGTAGCCAGAGGCCCAGACAGGTACGTAGTTGTGCATAGTAATATTTCTAATACTTCTCTGGGTTGGTGCCCATTGTTTCATTTGGAAGCCTGTTGTTAGTTAGGTTCATACTAGTATTCGGTTTCTTGGCATAAGGAGAATCACTGCTAAAAGTATATTAATCTGAGAGAATATTGGTACATGCTGCCTAAAAAAAGGTCAGGGGGACAGATAACCACCTTTTTCATTGTTTGCCTGGTGAGAATATTTGTAGAATATAGAAACAAAGGAGGGATCATGCCTACAGTTCTCTTCAGATATGATTAATAATAGAATACTTAATTAGGTGGTTGAGATGGGAAACTTGGAATCAGGATACTGGAATTGATATTGATTCCATTGGCTGAAAGGACTTGAGAGTCTTTTCTAGGATCTTCTGGACCAGCATGGAATACTTCTTCCACCAACCTCTCGGACTTCCAGGATACAGAACTTTTCCCAGGGCTAGTGGCAAACCAATGAATCAGGCCTATCCAGTTCACATCGAAAAGCTAAACCCAGCCTTGGAAGGGAGAAGGGAGAAGGGGAATATAAACCCTGATATCCAGTCAAAAAAAAAAAAAGAAAGAAAGGCCTTCTGCCTTCTTTATCCTACAGGAGAGTTGTCAGATTCAAATAGAAACAGAAGGATACATAAGAATCTCTGAAAGCTTAGAATGTTGACTTAGAAAACCATATATTAATGTTATCTCTGTCCTATTTTGTTTTTATTTATCTTATTAATTCTTTCCCAGCTATTTTTTAATCTGTTTGGGCAAAGTGGGACTCCCAAGTGGGCAGTTCATTTGGCACCTCTATTCTCCAGCGTTTGGAAACCTCCTCTAAGAAACTGGAGCCTGGAGTAATAAAAATGGCTTACCTATAGACCCAGAGGCAGTAAATAGAAAAAACAGGATTCACCTCCAATTCTAGTGACTAAATCCAATGTTCTTTTAACTTCAACACAGTTTCTTCATGGTTCAAAGTGAATCAGGCAAAGACTTCTGAGACTGCCTCAGATGAGATGCTTACCTGAGCTCAAGTTTGCCATGCAAACAAAACATACTTATGAAGTTGCTCCACAAATGGGAGAAGTCATCCAAATATCACAGAGAACTGTAAATTCCTACATTTCAAGGAACTTTGTCCTCTACCATTGCAGACAATGCTTCCATGTCCCCAAGTCCATTGTTGCACTCTGGATGACCATATTAATGGGAGGTGTGATTAGCTGAATAGCTAGACATGCAGGTGACCCTGAAAGGACAGCCACTTGCTGGTAAAGGTGATACAAATTATATATATATATATGTGTGTGTGTGTGTGTGTGTGTGTGTGTGTGTGTGTGTGTGTGTGTTGATAGTGTGGATATTCTATAAAACCAAGGGAGCACATTGGGATTAGCAATGAATACATTTTCTATTTTATCTCCCATTCCCCAAACCACATTTTAGTTTAAATGGTATTGAAATAAAATAGAAAATGATAGCTTGGTGGGGAAAAATGGGTTTCATTTGATTTTGAGATAGAATAAACTTTAGAGGTTAGTGAATCAGCTGAGGAGAGCTAAGGTTGGGGATGGTAGTGAAATGATTTGACTAAAGAAGTACAAATCAAGATAGGGTAATTGATTTGTCCAACTTCACCTAGCCAATTAGGGGCAGAGCCAGAAAGAGAACCCAGGGCTCCTGATTTCTAATCTTGTGACTTCATCTTTTTATTAGTTCCAACTTAAAAATTAAGGAAATAAAAATAAATCCAAGTTAATTTGACTCTAGGAAATCAGCTGACCAATTTGTAAATTATTTCCACTTACTGCCCATCCCCTTGCCTGCATTCTCTATATGTTATATCATGCAGTGTAGTTTGATGAATCATTAGAAGCCCAATGATTAACATTTCACAATTAAGAACAAAGAAAACCCACAGTTTATACATATTGCACCTGGAATGATGATAATCACATATACATATCACCAGCAATGGTGCCTATTGAGTCCTCCTTCCCCACTCCACTCCTATCATAACTGGGTCTCCTTTAAGTTATAAAATGGTAGGGTAGATCAGAATTCTAGGTCATCATATCTGAGATCAGTCAACACAGATTGGGTCTTATGAAAATGAACTGTTTTTTAAAACTACCTGTCTGTCTGTCTGTCTATCTATCTATCTATCTATCTATCTATCTATCTATCTATCTATCTATCTATCTATCTATCTATCCTCATTATCATCATATCAGAATCATTTATCATCTCTCTATATCTGTCATCTCTATTGTATCTAGCTATTGTTCTATTTATTATTATCTTGTTATCATCTATCACCTATCTCTAGCATTTCTAGCTATCAACTCTTTCTACCTACCATCTTTCTTAATCATCCTAATTATCAATCTGTCTTTAGATTTAGACAAATCCCCTTGTCTTTCTACCTCCACTTGAGAAAGCAGGAGTGAACAGGGTAGAACTTCAACAGCCATTCCATTCCATCCTGAAGTTTTTAGGGCCCACCTGTGGTGTCTTTATATATTCCTAAATATTATGAACCCCAGATTGCCTTCCATATTATTTTGTGCTCTACTTACAAAAAAATAAGAAAAACAACATGCTGAATGTGAATTTTAAAATTATTATTCAATAACTAAATATATTTTATAAAGTTTTATTAATAATAAACTAACAAAAAGAACTAACTAAAAGGTACTAACCAGCCCACTCCCAAGAGCAAAAGAGAAAGAAGGAGGAGTTACAGCCAACTATAAAACAATAATGTGACCACACAAACGTGGAGGTGCAGGAGAGATTAAAGAGAATTTTGGGAAATAGTAAGGGACTTATGGGGGATGCAGTCCAGGGCTCAACATCTCCATTTATACTCTGAAATATATTGTATTCCCAGCTTCCGAGAGTATTCATAAATGTAAATACTAAAGAGCAATATGAAATGGAGCCAACAATTAATGTAGGAAGAATTTTCAATTTGAAATCAGAAGAGCTGGATTCATATCCTGGCTCTGCCACTTATACCCATTTGACTTTGGACAAATCATTTAACTCTCTGAAACTAAGGGCTTATACTAGAGGATATCACAAGTCCCTTCTAGATATAAATGCTATGAAATATGTTTACCTCCTATGTGGACACAGATGAAATTCCTTTCATATAGGCTTTTGTTGTATATATGGAGGCATAATCAAATAGACAGGTCTAGAAAACCATTTTTTTTTTACTTAGAACTTGAAGGAATATCACTAGTTGGAAGGTAGGCAAGGCAGGATAGGAAAGGGTCTTCTTGCTTAAATATTTACATATTGTATCTATTATAGTATATAACCTACCTACACACACATACACACACACACTCGCACTCACTCAATAAATGTATGTATATATGTGGATATTTCCACATATTAATCCACATATCTATCCACATGAATATTATACAATATATAGATATTTTTCTAATATCTTACTAATGAATTGTTAGTTTCTTTACAAAACTAGTGATTATGTGTGAATGAATTGTTCCTGTATGTGGATATTTTTATGAATTGTTCCTGTATGTGGATATTTTTATAACATGTATATGTGTTGCCATGCCCACCATTATGTATGGGCACATTCACAAAGGAATAGTGAACTCTACCTATATGCCTATAAACATGCATACAAATATGTAGGGACTCACACAGTGAACATGTCTGATTCTTACAATAATCTTATTTGTGTATATATACATATACAATATACCTATCAATAGACATGTTACGCATATATGTACACATAAATATGTGGGCATGGCCACGTATTCATATATAAAATGTATTTATTATGTTTGCATTTATGTATGTAGGGGGAAGGTTAACATAGTATAGTGATTAGCATGTCAGACTTGTAATCATTAAGACTTGCACTCAGATCCGCTCTATGATATCTACTAACTCTTCAATCTTCAGCAAGTAACTTTTATTAATCTAACTTCCATCCTTAGAAAATGGGAGATAAGAATAATACTTGTAGGAATCATGTCATAGGACTGTTTTTGAGGCTTAAATGAGATAATGTATAGAAGGTGGTCTCAAAAATTTTAAGTGTTCTTAATACTTAATACAAATAATGCAAACATTTACTGGTAATATATTGAATTGAAGCATTTAATTTTCTTAGCAAGGCTTGTTGCTCTACTGATACAGCTCACAATCTGCCTCTGATTCAGGAGGCTGACTACGATTCACTCTATCTGATATTTTTTATTATCTTCTCTGAAATTATTACTTTCATCAGTTCTTACAGAACAATGGTATTCCATCATATTCATATACCTTAAATTGTTTAGCTATCCTCCAGATGAAAGAGTTCTCTTTCATTTCTAATTCTTTACCACTACAGGAGGAGCTACCACAACATATCAGTCTTTTCCCTTTTTCCATCATCTCTTTTTACTATTGACTTCATATTGTTATCACTTGGACATAGTATGCTAGCTTAGTAACTTTTTGAGCATAGCTCCAAGTTGCTTTTTTTTTAAAATTTTATATCATTTATTTATTATTTGTTTAATTATTTATTTTGGCAATGGGGGGTCAAGTGACTTGCCCAGGGTCACACAGATGGGAAGTGTCTGAGGTCAGATTTGAACCTAGGACCTCCTATTTGTAGGTCTGGCTCTCAATCCACTGAGCTACCCAGTTGCACCCCCAAGTTGCTTTTTTGAATGGACTTAGTGATTCACAGCTCCACCAAGAGTGCATCAATATACCTTTTTTTCCTTGGCCCCTTCAATATTTATTATTTTCAATGACAATATGATTGGTGTGTGGTGGAACCTCAGAGCTGCTTTAATTTACATTTATCTTAGTGGATCAGAGCATTTTTTTCATATGGTTATTGATGTATTAGATTTCTTGATTTCTTCACCTGAGAACTCCCTGTTCATAACATTTGAATATTTAGTAATTGGGGAATGGCCAAGAACTACCTTTTCCATAAGTCCTTTCATGATCTTTCCTCTTAATATGGCTTTTAACAATTTTGAATCTATTTTATAAATCGTGACCTCCATGTGTTGTCTTCCTTGACTATATCATAAGATCATTGAATGTACAGACTATTTTTACTTCTGTCTTCCTTCGCAGAGCACCTAGTAAAGTACCTGCCACAGAGTAGGTGCTGAAGAAATATTTGTTGATTACTGGCTTGATTTACTGATTTCCTCACTGAAACTTTCTTATAGTAGTAAAATTACAGGTTCAATGCAAGAAAGGGAAAATTTTTTTTAATTTTTATTTTGAATATTTTCCCATAGTTACATGTTTCATGTTCTTTCCCTCTCCCCCAAACCCCCTTATTCCCCTTAGCTGACACACAATTCCACTGGGTTTTACATGTATCATTGATTAAGACCTAATTCCACATTATTGATAGTGGGACTAGAGTTATCGTTTAATATCTACATCCCCAATAGTATTCCCATCAACCCATGTGTTCAAGCAGTTGTTTTTTCTTCTGTGTTTCTCCTCCCACAGTTCTTCCTCTGAATGTGGCTAGTTTTCTTTCTCATAAGTACCTCAGTCTTGCTCTGGATTCTTGCATTGCTGTTAGTAGAGAAGTCTGTTATGTTTGATTGTACCACAATGTATCAGTCTCTGTGTATAATGTTCTCGTGGATCTGCTCCTTTCACTCTGTATCAGTTCCTGGAGGTCTTTCTAGTTGACATGGAATTCCTCCAGTTCTTTTTTCCTTTAAGCACAATAGTATTCCATCACCAACAGATACCACAATTTGTTCAGCCATTCCCCAATCAAAGGACATTCTCTCATTTTCCAGTTTTTTGCACCACAAAAAGCGCTTATGAATATTTTTGTACAAGTCTTTTTCCTTATTATCTCTTTAGGGTATAAACCAAGCAGTGCTATGGCTAGATCAAAAGGCAGATAGTCTTTTAAAGCCCTTTGAAAATAGTTCCAAATTGCCATCTAGAATGGTTGGATCAGTTCACAACTCCACAAGCAATGCATTAATGTCCCAATTTTGCCACATCCCCTCCAACATTCATTACTCTCCCCTTCTTTCATTTTAGCCAATCTGCTAGGTGTGAGGTGATACCTCAGAGTTGTTTTGATTTGTATTTCTCTAATTATTAGAGATTTAGAACACTTTCTCATGTGCTTATTGATAGTTTTGATTTCTTTATCTGAAAATTGTCTATTCAAGTCCCTTGCCCATTTATCTATTGGGGGATGGATTGATTTTTTTGTACAATTGATTTAGCTCCTTGTATATTTGATTAATTAGACCTTTGTCTGAGATTTTTTTTAAACCCTTACCTTCTGTCTTGGAGTCAATACTGTGTATTGGCTCCAAGGCAGAAGAGTAGTAAGGGTAGGCAATGGGGGTCAAGTGACTTGCCCAGGATCACACAGCTGGGAAGTGTCTGAGGTCAGATTTGAACCTAAGACCTCCTGTCTCTAGGCCTGGCTCTCAATCCACTGAGCTACCCACCTGCCCCTTGAGTTTTTTGTTATAAAGATTTTTTTCCCAATTTGTTGCTTCCCTTCTTATTTTGGTAGCATTGGTTTTGTCTGAACAAAAACTTTTTAGTTTAATGTAGTCAAAATTATTTATTTTACATTTTGTAAATTTTTCTAACTCTTGCTTGGTTTTAAAATCTTTAAGAAAGGAAAATTTAAGTCTAATGGATCTGCAAAGGCTAATTAGCTATCATCCAGGAGCTAGACTGGTCAAATTTAGAGAAGACCATCACTAAAAGGTTTTGAGGTGATGACCTATTTTAACCACAGCAAATTATTTTTGTTTTCCTATCCCCCATGTCTTTTTACTCATTCCTTTATTTCTCTTCTTGGTTATTCTGCTCTCTTCCTTGCTTTTTTCTTCCATTCTTCTCATTCCCTTACATGATACACAGTATGGAATTAAATGTATTTAGTAGTGTCCTGTATCCCAAGCTCCTTTGTGCTTAACTCATTTTGTATACTTATATTTCTTAACTATATTTATGCCACACATGTTTCTATTTGTTCTGATTATTTTCTTCATTAGAATGGAAGCTCATTGTGAGTGGAAATTATTTTATTCTTTGTAGTTATAAAGGCAAGTAGGTGACACATTGGATACAGTGCTGGGTGTGGAGTCAGAATGACTAGAGTTAAAATTGTAAAGAAAAGGGCAAAGAGCAAAGCTTTCTATTATATTGACTTTGAAATGAGACATGCATGTCATACAAAGTCAATGCACATACACCTATTCTGGTCTGAGACCCTGAGCTTTAACATCATCATGATTTTTTATAATAGGAGAAAAAGGAAAATGCTTGGGGTTACATTAAAAAAATTAACAGGGGAAAGGAAGGTAAAAAATAAACTGAGGAGTTAGTGTACAAAATGGGTGCCACTATAGATGGTTTGCAATGTTTCACTCCTAGACATAATAGGGGCAAATTGAGGTGTCTAAGGTGGGACTACTATTGGATTGGATTAAAGTAAAAGTTCATTTTGACTATTCTATTTTGAACTCAGACATTTAGCAGCTATGTGATCAGTCAGTGGTTAAGCATTTATTAAATATGTACTAGAACAGCTAGGTAGTACAGTAGACAGAGCACTAAACCTGGATTCAGAAATATCTAAGTTCAACTCTGGCCTCATACAGTCCCTAGCTGTGCCTCTTGGGAAAGTACTTAACCCTGTTTGCCTCAGTTTCCTCATCTTAAAAGGAAATGGCAAACTTCCAGTATTCTTGCCAAGAAAACCCAAAAAAGGGGTCATAAAGAGTCAGACAAAACTGAAAATTACTCACCAATATCTAAAAGCACTTACTATGTGTCAGGTACTGTGTTAAGTTCTCGTGATACAAAGAAAGGCAATAGATGTTCCTTATCCTCAAGGAACTTACAAGCTAATGATTATTTTTGTAAAGGTAAATTGTTTTTATTGTTACTAATATTCCAAATGTTTACAAAATTAAACAAAACATTCATTTCCATATATAAAGAAAAAGAAGGCTTTACACGACACAAATTTATGTAAATTACACTAATCATAAGTCTCTTATAGGTTTAACTTATTTTTCTTCCTATCTACATAATAGATCTTACCCATAAGTGTCCCATCCCTACAGCTTCTACTTCACCGAGGACACTAGGATATCATCAGGGAGGATAACATGTTCACATAAATTAAATCTTTCATGTTTTATCTTTTTCTTCATTTTCTGGAGCTAACGTTCTCAGTTGTTTGTTTGTTTTTTTCTATTATTAGTTCTGTGACTGTGTATGATGTTCTCCTGGTTCTCCTGGTTCTATTCAATTCAATCTAATCATCTAATATAGTTCTTTCCAGGTTTTTAAAAAAAATCAATTTATACAACATTTCTTATGGGGCAGAAGTAGGCCATCACAATCACATACCAAATTTTGTCAGCCATTCCCCAAAGGATAGGCATCTCCCTAATTTCCAATTATTTGCCAGCACAAAGAATGCTGCTGCAAATATTTTGGAATATATCGACTCTTACTCTTTTCCCTAATTTCGTTGGGAAACAACCCCAGCAATGGTATTGCTGCACCTAAGGGTGTATACAGTTTTATATAATTCCAATTTTCTCTCCAAAATTGTTGGATCAATTCACAGCTCCACCAACAGTTGATTACTCTCCCAGTTTTTCCATATTCCCTCCAACATTTGTTACTTTGGCGGGCAGCTGGGTAGCTCAGTGGATTGAGAGCCAGGCCTAGAGATGGGAGGTCCTAGGTTCAAATCTGGCCTCAGACACTTCCAACTGTGTGACCCTGGGCAAGTCACTTGACCCCCATTGCCTAGCCCTTACCAATTGGCTCCAAGGCAGAAGGTAAGAGTTATTAAAAAAATTTTTTTTCACTTTGCCCTTTTGTGATTTTTGCCAGGAGTTGTTTTGGTTTTCATTTCTCTAATTGATAGTGATTTGGAGCATTTAAAAAAATTATTCCTATATATATGTTTTTGTTTTTAATCTCTTCACCTGGAAATTGTCTGTTCATATCTTTTTCGCATTTATTAGTTGGGGTATGACTCTTATTCTTGTAAATTTGACAAAGTTTACTATATATTTTAGATGTGGAATCTCTATATGAAAAGCTGTCTATAACCCCCCCACACACACACACATACACACACACATAGATCCAGGATTTGGGGATAACAAATCACTGGAAAAAATTGCTGGGATAACTGAAAACTATTTTGGCACAGTGGATAGAGCACAGGGCTTAGATCAGGAAGACCTGAATTCAAATTTGGCCTCAGATACTTACTAGCTTGTGATCCTGGACAAGTAACTTATCCCTGTTGACCTCACTTTCCTCATCTGTAAAATGAGCTAGAAAAGGAAATGGCAGACCCTTCCAGTATTTTTGCCTAGAAATCTCCAAATGGGATCATGCAGAGTCAGACATTACTGAAAGTGGCTGAACAACAAAAAACAAATTCTTTATAGATGGATAATGATCCTTTGAAAATTCAGAAATGTTTACAGCTTTTTTCTTGGTGTGTGCGTATCACTTGCTTTTGCATTATCAAAAGTAGAACATTTTGCCAAATTTTTTAGACTCCATGGAACAAGTCACTTCAAGTTCATGATAGCCCTGAAACTTGCCTATGACTTTGGGCTTTCAGTGTGCCAAACTTTTTTATATGGATTTTGTTTGAGTTCTTTAACCATGTGCAAAACAACTGTTGCTCATGTTTTCAGCTAGGATAAGTTTAGACTACAGACTAACTCAGATTAATTCAGTTTGGATCTGCCTCAATGTGGTTGTCTTCCAGTCTGAAAATATTTCTTTTGTTTTGGAATCAGAAGAGGATTATTAATGAATGGAGTATGACTGGAATAAATAGGACTTTCGCAAAATCCTGTTCATTGGAACAAAGCAGTCACAGACTAACTGAGAAAAGGACTAGGTTTGTCCTTATTTCATAGAACAGGTTTGGACTGGCTTCAATAGTGCTATAAGAAGTGCTCTCTGATTAAAGTCATACCCTTGTGACCCAAGGTAGCAGGGAGAGAACCCTGAGAGATGATAGCATACATTTTCAGATGGCCAGTCTGTTCATCTCTTTTACTTGTCTATACTTAGTTTTGTTACAAAGGAGATTTGGTTTGTGGAAGGAAGATGTTTTGAGTTAGTGGGATATGACAGTAATATGTGACAAAAGAAAAAGCAATAAAACATTTAAAATTCTTTTAAAAAAGATAGTGGCAGAGGAACCCAATCTATATATGTTTGACCAGTCTTTTTATGGGGATTTTATTGTTACATGGAACTCCTGGAGAGGAAACTTCTTCTAATAATGCAGATACATACCTGTTCCTCAATTTATAGTGTTAGACAATAGTCTAGGGCAGTGGTTCCCAAACTTGTTTGGCCTACCACCCCCTTTCCAGAAAAAATATTACTTAGCCCCTTGGAAATTAATTTTTAAAAAATTTTAATAATTAATAGGAAAGATAAATGCACCTGTGGCCATCACCGCCTCCCTGGATCGCTGCAGCACCCAGCAGGGGGCAGTGGTGCCCACTTTGGGAATTACTGGTCTAGGGCAGTGATGGGCAAACTTTTTAAAGAGGGGGCAAAAGGAAAGGAAATGTTCATCTGTCAATCTGTTTCTAAGGCAACTCTTTCAAAGTTTCGTTGTATTATATTCTACTCATTGTATTCGTCAGATTAGGAATAATGTCGCATGGCCAGATGGAACATTTCAGGGGGCTGCATCTGGCCCACAGGCCATAGTTTGCCCATCACTGGTCTAGAGCAGTGATAGCAAACCTTTTAGAGACTAAGTACCCAAACTGCAACCCCCATGCTGCATGTGAGTCACCTCCCTAGCCCAGAGAAGGAGAGGGAGGAAGTGCTCCCACTGGGCTGCTGGACAGAGGGGAGGATAATGTGAAAAAAAGTTCTCAGGCATGCATGGAGAAGGGGAGGGGAGAAGTCCCCTCTAGCACACATTCCACAGGCTCTCCAACATGGGTGAGCATTGAGAAGTTAAGGAGCTCACTCAGGGCCACAGCTAGTATTTGTCAGAGTTAGGACTTTAAGTCCAGCCCCCATTACTCAGAGGTTGATTCTCAATCCATTGTGTCATACTGTCTATTAAACAAGGTCTTAATAAATTAGAAGGGATTACAACATATAATGAGTAACTGTCCATGTTTGCTGTTCAAAATAAACAAAGAAGGCTTTGCTAAAGAGAGGAGAATTCTTTTAGACCCAACAATTACTCGTGACTACCTATTATGGCATGGAGCTATTTGTAGCCCTTATCAACAGATAGAGTTCCTATCCATACTCATGAAATCAGAGATCTTTGAAGCATTTATGAAAAGTATTTTTATAGTGGTTATAGATGAAAAAGGCATTAATAAGGACTTTGGGAACTGAATTTCCTATACCAACTTGTCTATTCCTTGCTCCCATGGGGATATGCAATTTAAAAAAAAAAGTTTAAAATAAAAGCATGTTAGAAAGAGACCAAATGTTAGAAGAGACCAGACATCATCTAGTCCAGTTATGGTGAACCTATGGCATGGGGTGCCAAAGACGGCCCACAGAGTGCTCTCTACAGGCACTTGGCCACCCTCCCTCCCCACCCCTACCCACAAAGTTCATTACTAGAAAGGCAAATGGACTCAGATGGAGCTGCTCTTCCCCTGCCCCCCACCTTGCCTGATGACATTTTTTTCACATCACCCACCCCTCTGCCCAGCAGCCCAATGGGAGTGCTTTCTCCCTCCCCTATGTGGGGTAAGGAAGGGCAAAGCATAACCAGCATATGGTGGTGGGGAGGGGCACAGCATGCAGTCTCTGGGGGAGGGGGGTTTGGCAGAGTACTTGGTCTGGGGAGGTAGGAGCAGGGCCTGGCACTCCATCTCTAAAAGCTTCACAATCATTAATCTAATCATACCTCATCATTTTGTAGAAGAAGAAACTGAGGTCCAGGGCAGTAAAATTATTTGCTTGTGACTATTTAACAAATTGGTACCAGAGCTAAAACTAGGACTTGAAGTACCTTTACTTTTACCTCAGTGCTTTTCTCAGTGTTCTGCAGCCGTTTCCCCTTCTCTCTCTCTCTCTCTCTCTCTCTCTCTCTCTCTCTCTCTCTCTCTCTCTCTCTCTCTCTCTCTCTCTCTCTCTCTCTCTCCCTC
>NC_058135.1:87434177-87653146 GCF_016433145.1 Gracilinanus agilis
CTCCCTCCCTCCCTCCCTCCCTCCCTTCCTTCCTTCCTTCCTTCCTTCCTTCCTTCCTTCCTTCCTTCCTTCCTTCCTTCCTTCTCTCTTTCCTTCCTTCCTCCTTCTTCTTCATTCACATATGTGTTTTAATTCCTTTAACTTTTGAGACTGATAATTCCTAAAGCCAATGATTATTTCTTATCTATCAATATATCCCCCATATGAACAGGATGTATGCTCAAATAAATGATCATTGAAGTAGTGAATGCATAAATAAAGAGTGGAACCAGAAGAATTAAGCATAAAGTGAGGCAAAAGGGGATGAAAAGGAAAATAATTAGCATTTATATAGTGACTAGCTAGGCTAGTTAAGCACTCAGTTCTTTTTCTTTTTCTTTTTTTTTTTTTCCAAATTGTCTCTCTCCTCTTCCCCTCCCTTTCTTGGAGGTGATAAGCAATTCATTCTCAATTATATATGTATATATGTATACATCATATAAAACATGTTTCTACATTTTTCATTTTTGTAAAAGAGTAATCATATAAGACTAAAACCCCCCAATAAAATGAAGTGAAAAATCATATTCTGACTCCAGTAGTTCTTTCTCTGGAAATAGAAAACATTCTTTGTCATAAGTCCCTCAGAATTGTCTTGGATCATTGTATTGCTGAGAGTAGCTAAGCCTATCACAGTTCATCATTCCACAATATTGCTGTTATTGCGTACAATGTTCTATTGGTTCTGCTTATTTCATTCTGTATCGGTTCATGTAGATCTTTCCAATTCTTTCTGAAATCATCCTGTTCATCATTTCTTATAGCACAAAAGGATTCCATCACCATCATATTCCATAATTTGTTCAGCCATTCCCTAATTGATGGGCATCACCTCTGTTTCCAGTTCTTTGCCATCACTAAAAAAGGACAGCTATAAATATTTTTATACAAGTAGGTCCTCACCCCCTCCATTTTTTAAATTTAAATTTTAAATACAGAGTTAGTAGTGGTATTACTAGATCAAAAGATATGCATTGTTTTATTACTATTAAAATTCTCTAGAGATTGCATATTAATTTATAATTATTTATTAGATAGTGAAAGCATGTTGGGGAGAGAGAAAAGCACATAGTCACATGGATACATCTAGCTAATCTGAGTTTGCCACTTGCCTTGTGTTTTTGTTCCCTAGCCAAAAGAGAACATATGGGATATGCTCTGCCAGGAAAAGTTCAAAGGCTGTGCACTGTTTCCTGGTCAAAAACCTGGCAAACTTCCTCAATTCCTAACTTATAACCCTGGTGATGTCACTTCTTCTGGGTTTCTCTGGTTAGACAAACTTGATCTCAGTCTGAGTTAGAGGCCAGTCTTCCAGATGCCAAGAGTCATTTGGGACAAGAGGCAAGAATCTTCTGGGATGCCAGGACACTAGGAAGCCTCTAATGTCCTCCCATTGTACACACAGACACCCAATCAAAGGGGAGGGAGGCTGAGACCAAAATGGATTTTCAAAACTTTCCTTTTGAAAAGGAAAGTAGGTGGAAGGGGGAATGGTTGGGTGGCTCAGTAGATTGAGTGCCAGTCCTAGAGGAGGTCCTAGGTTCAAATCTGGCCTCAGACACTTCCCAGCTGTGTGACCCTGGGCAGGTCATTTAACCTCCATTGCCTAACTCTTAACACTCTTCTGCCTTGGAACCAATACAAAGTATTGATTCTAAGATGGAAGGTAAGGGTTTAAAAATGAATAAATAAAAAGGAAAGAGGGATAAAGATTTATTTTAATTTTATATAGTCTTGTAGACTTTGGAGCATAGTTCCAAATTACCTTCAGAATGGTTGGATTATTTCATGACTCCTCCAACAATGTATTGGTATCCCAATTTTGCCTTAACCATGCCAATGTCACTTTCTTTTATTGTCATATTGGCCAATCTAATAGATGTGAGGTGGTATCAAAGAGTTGTTTTAATTTGCTTTCTCTAATCAAGAGTGATTTAGAATATTTTTTCTTATGACTATTTATCACTTCGATTTCTTCATCTGAAAATTGCATATTCATATTCTTTGACCATTTATCATTTGGGAAATAGCTTGAATTCTTATACATTTGACTTAGTTCTCTATATATATTTGAGAAATTAGATGTTTATTAGAGAAATTTGTTATAAAAATTTTTCCTAGTTTGTTGTTTCCCTTCTATTCTTGGTTATCTTGATTTTGTTTGTACAAAATCTTTTTAATTAAATATAGTAAAATTATTCATTTTACACCTCATAATGTTCTTGTAATGCTCTCCATGTCTTATTTGATTATAAATTCTTCCCTTCTCCAGAGATCTGATAGGTAAACTATTCTATGTTCCTTTAATTTACTAATTGGTATCACTCTTTATAACTAAATAATATACCCATTTTGATATTTATTTTTAATAGTCGTTTCTTAGAATTATGTTCCAAATTCTTTCACTCCCTCCTACCCCTCCCTAAATACATTAAAAGACAAGCAATATGGTATCAATTATACATATGAAGTAACACAAAAATATTTCCATTTTAGACATGTTGTAAAAGAAAACACTCCCATGCACACACACACAACAAGAACAACAACAAAAATGAAATTTAAAAGTATGCTTCAGTTTGCACTCAATATTTCTTAGTTGTTGGTTTGTTTTTTTTCTGGAGGTAGATAGTATTTTTAATTATAAGTCCCTTGGAATTTTCTCAGCTTGTTTTAATGATTAGAGTAATATGCCTATCAAAGTTGTTCACCATTACAATAGTGCTTTTACTGTGTACAATAATCATATTTCACTTTATATTAATTCAGATAGGTCTTCCCATGTTTTTCTGAAACTACACCCCTTGTCAATTTTATTGTCATACAATAGTACTCCATCACAATCATGCCACAAATTCTTTAGCCATTTCCTAATTAGTGGGCATCCCTTCAATTTCCAATTATAAGCAAGGGTTTCTATAAATATTTTTTCATAGATTTTTTTCTTTTTCTTTGATATTTTTGGAATTGAAGTATCACTGGGTCAAAGAATATATTTCCAATTTTTTTTCCAGAATGGCTGGACGAGTTCACCACTCCACCAGAAGTTCATTAGTGTACCTATTTTACCACATTCCCTCCAACATTTGTCCTTTTTGATAAGTGCAGGATAATACCTAAGAATTATTTTAAATTGCCTTTAAAACTCTAATCAATCATGACAGCATTTTTACATGACTATAAATAGCTTTGATTTTGACTTCTAAAAACTACCTGTTCATAGCATTTGACAATATTTCAATTGTAGAATGACTCTTAATTTTATAAATTTACCTCAATTCCCACATAGTTTAGAAAAGGTGCCTTTATCAGAAAGATTTACTATAAACATTTTATATTATTGCATTTTCTGTGGTACCTTTTATCAAAATGTAATTTTCTTGATTATCTCTTTAAATTAGATTTATTTTTGTTTTTTCTTTGTCTAAGATTGTGATTGCTATACCTGCCTTTTTTTTTCACTTCAGCTGAAGCATAATAGATTCTGCCTCTAGCAATTTATTTTAACTGTGTTTATGTATTTCTGTTTCAAGTGTGTTTATTATAAACAATATATTGTTAGATTCTGGCTTCTAATTCTTCTCTCTACTTCCATTTTATGGGTGAGCTCATCACATTCACAGCCCATAGTTTTGACTACTAATTTTGTATTTTTCTCCATCCTATTTTCTTCTGTTTATCCTTCTCATTGTCTTTTTAACCCGTCCCTTTTAAAAAATCTGTTTTTTTTTTCTGTCTATTGCCTCCCTTAATCTCCCTTTTATCATTCCCCTCCCCTTCCTCTTGTCCTCATCTCTTACTATTTTCCTATTGGGTAATATAGATTTCTATCCTCAATGAGTATGTTTGTATGAGTATGTTCCCTCTTTGAGGGAATTCTGATTAAAATGAGATTCAAGCATTTTCTCCTTCCACTGTAAATGGTAAAAAGCTCTTCCATGAGCACTTTATTTATGTGATAAAGTTGTCCCCATTCTACCATTATCTTTACCCTTTTCCTAGTTCATTCCTCTTTTTTGCCCCTTAATTATTTTGAGATCCTCCCAACATAATTGACTCAAACACATGCCCTCCCTCTTTGTAAACAACTTCTAACTGCCCTAATAATAATACATTTCTTAGAAATTATGTTTATTATCTTCCCATATAGGAAGGTAAACAGTTTAACCATATTAAGTCCCAATTTTTCTTTTTTTCATATTTTATGCTTCTTTTGAGACTTGTGCTTGAATGTCATTTTTCTATTCAGCTCTGGAAAATGTTTGGAATTCTTTTATTTCATTAAATATCCATTTTTCCCCGAGGAAAAAGTTTTGTGAGTTGTTTACTCTTGGTTATAATCTTGGCCTCTTGGCCTCCAGGAATATGTTCTAATACCTTCAACTCCTTTAAGATAGAAGCTGCTAAATCTTGTGGGATCCTGATTTGAAGGTCCACTATATTTGATTATTTTTTCCTTCTTGCTGCTGACAATGTTTTCTCCTTGACCTGGTAACTTGAATTTCACTATAATATTTTTCAGAGTTTTCATTTTGGTATCTCTTTCTGGAGATGATAAGTATATTCTTCTAATTTCTATTTTCCCCTCTAATTCTAAGATATTGGAGCGTTTTTTTAAAATTTCTTGAAATATAAAATAGTTTAAGTCATTTTAAAAAAAACCATGGCTTTCAGTAATTCAATATTTCTTAAATTCTCTCCTTGTTCCCTTTTCCAGTTCAGATGTTTTGCAGTTGTTTCCCTTTTTCATTTATCTTTTCATCCTTTCAATTTTGTTTTATTGCTTCCTGATGGTTCATGGAGTCATTAGCTTCCACTAGTCCAGTTCTACTTTTTAATGCATTATTTTCTTCAGTGAATTTTTGCACATTTCCCCCTCTCCATTTGACCAATTCTCTTTGTTAAGATATTCTTTTCTTCAGTAAATTTTTGTCCCTCTTTTACCATTAGGCTAAATGTTTTTGCTTTGTTTTTAAGATATTTTCTTCAACATTTTTGCCTTTTTTACAAAGATCTTAACTCTTTTTTCATAATTTTTTTCATCAGTATCATTTCTCTTCCCAATTTTCCCTCTATCACTCTTTATTTCATTCCAGGAATTTTTTCCAGGAATTTTTGGGTTTATGCCCAATTAGCTTTTTTCTTTGAGGATTTCATTTGATCTGTTTTCATATTGTTCTCTTCTGAATTTGTGTCTTGATTTTCCTTGTCACTATAGTAGTCATACTGTTTTTGTTGTTGTTTGTTTATTTTTCCTGCCTTTAAAAAAAAACAACTTTTGACTTTATGTTAAAGTTGATCTCTGCTCACCTGACACAGGGAAGCATTTTCCCAAGGTTCAGGATGTTTTCATAGCTAGTTCTGGGCATTTACAAGTTTTTGGTGCTTCCAAGGTGGTGTGATCTGGGAATAGTTGTAACTATTGGTTTTCTGGTCTATGATCTAATCTTTACCTAGGAAGGGCCTCTGCTCCCCTACAACCTCAAGTGCTAGCTTTCCTCTTGTCTCTGGAATTGTAAGCATGGTCCCTGCAGCCTTCTAGTAGATGACAAATTTTCCTTTCTACCACATAACTGTGATTCAGAGTCATGTATGGGTAATAAAACAATCATTGCCAGCTCTACCTAGTGCCAGGAAAGAATTTCCTGCAATTACTGTCTGACACATTTTCCAATCCCTTTACCATCTATTGGATGAAAAATACCAATGACGTTGCTTCTGTATCTGTTACAATTGTTCCAAGGCCTACCACTAGTGTTGCTATGCTGTATATGGTCTGGAGTCCACCCCAATAACACAAACCTCTCATACTGAGCCTCTAGGTTGTCTCCTCTTGACCTTTTGTTGACTCTGCCACTCAAGAATTCAATTTAAAACATTATTTTAAAATAATGAGGTTAATATGACAGCAAAGGAAAATAATAAATGTTGGAGGAGGTGTGGCAAAACTTGGACACTAATGCATTGCTGGTGGAGCTGTAAATTGATCTAACCATTCTGGATGGTAATTTGGAACTATGCCCAAAGAGCTTTGAATGACTGCCTGCCCTTTGATCCAGCTGTACTTGCAAAAAAATATATATAGCCATGCAATTTGTGGTGGCAAAAAACTGGAAAATGATGAGATGCTCTTTGATTGGGGAATGGCTGAACAAATTGTGGTGATGTTGTTGTGATGAAAATACTATTGTGCTAAAAGCAATAATGAACTGGAGGAATTCCATGTGAACTGGAAAGACCTCTAGGAACTGAAGCTGAGTGCAGAACAAGGAGAATATTATACCCAGAGACTGACTGATACACTGTGGTACAATCGAACATAACGGACTTCTCTACTAGCAGTAGTGCAATGACCCAGGACAATTCTGAGGGACTTATGAGAAAGAAAATTAGCCACATTCAGAGGAAGAACTGTGGGAGGAGAAACATAGAAGAAAAACATCTCCTTGATCATATGGTTTGATGGGGATATGATTGGGGATGTAAACTCTAAATGATCACTCTAATGCAAATATTGATAATATGGAAATAGATCTTGATCAATGATACATGTAAAACCCAGTTAGATTGCTCATCAGCTATAGGAGGGGGAGAGGGAGAAGGAGAAGGAAAGAATATGAATCATTTAACTGTGGAAAAATATTCTAAATTAAATAAATGATTTTTACAAAAAGAAATAGGGAAAACTATTAAGAAATGAACTTATATAATGAGAAAGGTTGGGAGAGTTTGGCTAGGTTGGTTGCCTTCTCCTCCCCCATCTTGATTCTGCCCTCTTGTTCAGGGATTTTACAAAGATAACTATGGTTTTTGGAAGTAATTTTGGATACATGGTAGAATTTCATAAGTGTACAAATTGTCAAATATAGTGATTGTGAAGAAAAATTATAGATTCTTGTCTCTGGTGATTTTAAAATATCTAGGTAACTTCCATTTCACAATGATTCTTTGGTTAGACAAAACTTCCACATGAAGATATGCTGATGTATGAGATTAAATGGAAAGCTAAAATGTATGGAATATCAGAGAAGGTGCAGAGGAGCAACTAAGAAAAGAATGAAGGGAATTGACAAAAGGTTTATTGACAGTGTGAATTGGATAAGAACAAAGAAAAGTCAGTGAATGAATTGAAATTTAGTCAAAAGGACCTGAGTAATCCCTAAATGTTGTTATGGAGGGGTGAAAAGTTTGAAGGGTTAGGTGAGGAAAGTTTTCATATTGACATCCCTCTAATGTTCATGTTATCATATATATTTTCATGTTTAATAGCACGGTTCATGCCTTGGTACAAATGAGGTGAAGCAACTAGGTTAAGAGACTAGTAATATAAGACATATTCTGCATTATTCTAAATTTAAAACTAGAAATTTTTAATTTATGGTGATCATTTAAATGTGGGTTACATACACACAAATGTGTTACAAACATACAAATATGTATGTAGCCAAGAAGTCTATAATGTTATATTTATAATCATTTGTCCGTCAATCAGTTGTGTTGATTCTATAAGCATAATCCATATCAGTTCTTTTTAAAGCAGATATGTAAATTAACTACTTTCAGATTTTGGGACCAGCTCTTTGGGCTCACTTTGATCACTCTGCTCCTCAATAAATTTCTGAAGGAATTATTGTTTGTTGTATTCATTTGGCACTTGGAAGATACTACTTTATGTTCTTATTCGTGTGTTTATGTTCCATGTCCTCTAATAGAATGGGACTTCTGAGGGTACTCCCTTGTATTCTTAGGGTTTATTAAGTCCAATTCAAAAAGGATTTTTTAAAAGTATCCAATTCCTGTAAGGTTTATTGTCAGGGATAGAGAAGCACACACAAACAGAAACAAAAGTCCTTTACTCTCAAGGAGTTTTCCTTCTGTTATGTAATCTCAAATATAGGAGATGTTCAATAAATATTTATTTTTGCTATTAGGCATCATCGTATAATGGAAGCTAGATTTTGGCTGAGGAAAGATTGGGATTTGATTCTGATTTCTGACATTTATAATGAGTCAAAACCACATTGAGTTCCCATTTCCTTATCAATAAAATTAAGATACACCCTTAGATGAGGTTTTTAAAAAAAAATGTTAGGGGCAGTAAGGTAGCACAGTGGATAGAGCACCAGGTTTGGAGTCAGGAGGACCTATCTGGGTTCAAATCTGGCCTCACATGCTTCCTAGCTGTGTGACCCTGAGCAAGTTACTTAACCCCCGTTTCCTAGCCCTAACCACTTTTCCACCTTAGAATCAATGTTACTTAGTGTTTATTCTAAAACAAAAAATATACTTAAAAAGAAATAAAATTATTTTAATTTCATTAAGTATTTCCTAATTATATGTAAAAATCCTAAAATTTTTTTTTAATTTTGAGAGTTCCTAATACTCTTTCTTCCTTCTCTCCCCTCCTTGAGAATGCAGTTTTGTGTTGATTATGCATGTGAAATTATGCAAGACATTTCCATATTGGTCATTTTGAAAAAGTCATGTTGCAACTAGTCATGTTATAAAAATAAAACAAAAAAATAGAGTAAAAAATGTATGTATTCATCTACAAAATCCATTTGTTTCTCTGGAGATGGATGGCATTTTTCATTATGTGTCCTTTGGAATTGTCTTGACTTGAGTAGCTAAGTCTTTCACAGTTGATCACTGAATATGTGTGTGTGTGTGTGTGTGTGTGTGTTTAATATTCCTTTTTAAATAACAGCTATCAAATGAAGAACTTATACTATCATTGTTAAGAGACAAAAGCAGTGATTAGTAAATCCAGTTCCCTAACAGAAACAGAGCAGATCCTGAACTTGATTCCTATTAATCTTGGTTAATTATTATGTGCATCTCATTTCCCTACTATCTTTTCATTTTTAATGCTTCAATAACCATGCTGTTAAATTTTATGCATGAAGTTACATGATAAAAACTCCATTATATATTTGCATTTTGTTAAAGCTTTTGGATTGTATGAAGTGGAAAAAATGAAGCTAAATTATACCACTTGTTTAGTATGCATAGTCATGTAGTACTATCTCCCAATCTACACATGTATAAGGTGAATATCTCTATGCTATCTATGCACTCAAGCAACAAGCAAATTCCTGAATCTGGTTAATACATTCAGCAAGCAAGACTTTATCAACATTTGGTATCTTGCCTTCATTTGGTAACTTCATATGAGCAACTGGTATGTGGTGACCTTCAATAATTTCTGTGGTTGTCTGGTATTCTCAGGAGCTTTATATTTTATGTACAATATAGTACATTTTAATATTCTTATCCATTCCTTGACCTTCTTGGTTGTTATATGCATGCTATAACCTACAATATCTACTCTGCAAAATCAAAGTTCTTTCATTCAGACATTTTAGTGTGGTCAGTTATTTGAGTAAATAATTCAAATTTGCTTGACTTTTCAAAACTTAAGTATGTCTGAGATCACCATCTCACACCCTATACCAAGATAAATTCAGAATGGGTGAATGACTTGAATATAAAGAGGGAAACTATAAATAAAGTGAACATAGAGTAGTTTACTTGTCAGATCTCTGGGAAAGGAAAGATTTTAAAACCAAGCAAGAGTTAGAGAAAATTACAAAATGTAAAATAAATGATTTTGATTATATAAAACTAAAAAGCTTTTGTACAAACAAAAACAATGTAGCCAAAAGCAGCAGGGAAACAACAAATTGGGAAAAAATCTTTATAACAAAAAACTCTGACAGGGGTCTAATTACTCAAATATACAAGGAGTTAAACCAATTGTATAAAAAATCAAGCCATTCCCCAACTGAAAAATGGGCAAAAGACATGAATAGGCAATTTTCAGATAAAGAAATCAAAACTATCAATAAGTAAATGAGAAAGTGTTCTACATCTCTAATAATTAGAGAAATGCAAATCAAAAGAACTCTGAGGTATCACCTCACACCTAGCAGTTAGGCTAAAATGAAAGAAGGGGAGAGTAATGTATGCTGGAGGGGATGTGGCAAAATTGGGACATTAATGCATTGCTGGTGGAGTTGTGAACTGATCCAACCATTCTGGCTGGCAATTTGGAACTATGCTCAAAGGGCTATAAAAGATTGCTTGCCCTTTGATCCAGCCATACCATTTGTTGGGTTTGTACCCCAAAGAGATCATAGATAAACAGACTTGTATGAAAATATTTATAGCTGCACTTTTTGTGGTGGCAAAAACCTGGAAAATGAGGGGATGCCCTTCAATTGGGGAATGACTGCACAAATTGTGGTATATGCTGGTGATGGAATACTATTGTGCTCAAAGGAATGATAAACTGGAGGAATTCCATGTGAACTGGAAAGACCTCCAGGAATTGATGCAGAATGAAAGGAGCAGAGCCAGAAGAACATTGTACACAGAGACCAATACACTGTGTTAAAATTGAATGTAATGGACTTCTGTACTAGCAGCAATGCAATGACCCAGGACAATTCTGAGGGACGTATGGAAAAGAACGCTACCCACATTCAGAGGAAGTACTACAGGAGTGGAAACAGAAGAAAAAGAACTGCTTGAACACATGGGTTGAGGCAGACATGATTGGGGACGTAGACTCGAAACTACAACACAAATGTAACTATCAACAATTTGGAAATAGGTCTTGATCAATGACACATGTTAAAACCAGTGGAAATACACATCTGCCATGGGGTGAGGGGGAAATTAGGGTTGAGTGAAGGGGAAAGTAAGAGCATGAATTATGTAACTATCTTAACTTTTCAAAAAATAAATATTAATAAATGTTTAAAAAAACTTAAGTATGTCTGAAAATAACAATATTTAAGTAGATGATGTGACCTGGTGGGAAGGAAATAATACATATCTTTATAACTCTAAATATATTCTCCCACATAAATACATTTTTATATTATTGGTCAATTTTTACTGTATTGAAGAAAATAACCAAGTCTTCAAAATTTGGGAAGGTTATGACTATTTTGGAAGTCAATTGTCACTTAACCTTTTCAAAGACAATACAAGAGAATCTAATAAAATAACAATGAAAACAAATTAGATATCTGTGGTCATTTTAGTATGTTGGAAAGGTAATAGTTTAGGAGGGTAGAAACATCCAACAGGTAATTAATCAAATGCAAGAATTCCATGATGACATTTCCTGGTGAAAGGCTATGCCTGTTACCTTCTGCTACATCACTGAAAGATGACCATTCAGCTTATGTTTGAAGAGTGTGATGAGGAACACGCTATTTCATAAGTCATCATGTTCCCATGTGTTAGAAAGGTTCAGTTTCTCTAGAAACTTCTTAGTACTTAAAATTTTAATGAACCTATCATCTCACTGATATGGGTCCTACCTCTAGTGTTATAGATCTCAACCCATTCACTCTTTCTGATCCTCTGCAACTCTTCTCAGTTTCTTCTTATGACTCTTCAACAGAGAGTTTACCTAGCATTTGGGAGGTCTTTCTTTATATCTCTGAGCTTGTTTGGAAATCACTGAAGAAAAAATTATAAGTTAAGATAGCTAGATGGCACAGTGGATAGGAAAGTGGGTTGGAGTTAGGAAGATCTGAATTCAGTTCATATTCTTTACCCTCTGTTCCATTAATGTGAAAGCTGCTAAATTTTGTTTGATCCTAATTGTGCCTCAATGACATTTGAATTTTTTTCTTCTAGCTACTTGCAATAATTTTTTTTTCCTCTTGACCTGGAAGCACTAGAATTTCACTAAACTATTCCTGAGAAATTTCATTTCAGGACCTCTTTTAGATAGTAGTAGGAAGATTCTTTCAATTTCTAACTGAACCTCTTCAATCTCTTTTTGATGTGAGTTGTTTTTCTAATGAGATATTTCACATTCTATTTTATTCATTCTTTTGACTTTGTATTATTGATTTTTGAACTCTCATGGAATCTTTAGCTTCCACTTGCCCAATACTGATCCTTAGGAAACTGTTTTTTTTTCAGTGAACTTTTGTATCTCTTTTTCCATCTGACCAACTCAGCTTTTTTTAGGTTATGTATTTCTTCAGTAAAATTTTATGCCTATTTTACCATTTAGCCAATTCCATTTTTTAAAGATATTTTGTCTTCAGAATTTTTTGTACCTTTTTTTTTACTAAGCTGTTAATTAATTCTCTTTTTATAATTTTCTTATATCCCTCTTATTTCTTTTCCTATTTTTCCCTCTACAACTTTTTTTTTCTTTAACTCTTCTAGGAATCTTTGTTGGTTTGGTATCCAATTAGCATTTTTCTTTGAAACTTTGCTTATGGCTGTACATTGTTTTTTTTTTCTCTTACGTTTTTGTCTTGGCCTTTCCTGCCACTGTAGCAGATTTTTTTTTTGGTAGAGTTATGTTTTTATTGTTTTTTGGCTCATTTTTGCAATCCATTTTTTGACTTTGTACTTTATCTTAAAGTTGGACTCTGATCAACTGAGGGTGGAAAAAGCACTGTCCCCAATTTCAGGCTTCTTCAAACTGCTTTTAGACTTCCCCCAAGGCCCATCACTGGTGCTCTTGTCATACTCCAGGTCTGTACCCACCCCATTGTTACAAACTTCCCCTGTTGACCTTCTAAATTATCTTGAATAGGAAAAATGTCTCCCTCTGACCTTTTTGTTGGCTCTGCTGCTCTAAAATTTGTTTTGAGGAATTATTTTAAAGTTGTTTGGAAGGGAACGTTGGAAGAGTTCAGCTGAGTCCTGGCCAGTACTCTTCTATTTCTGCTCTGCCTCTTAGCAATAATTGTTAATCCCTTATATTCTACTTAATTAATAAATTAGTACTTCAAGTTTCCGGCACAGGATATATTTGACTATACTAGAGGAGTCATTTAATAAATATAATCATAGTAAGATTATGAAACAGTTAACTTAAGTCACAGAAGAGTGAGTGTAAAGCTAAGACTCATTCATCCCCAAATGACTTTATTTTTTTGAGTTTTGAGGTGATGCTATCTTTCTGTGTGTAAAATTCATCATTGCCCTCAGGCATGGAAAGTTTTGGTCTAGAAGATGAATTTGAGAATGGATGAATAATGTTTTTAAAAATCAACAAATGTTTTTTTTTTAATTTTTTTTTTCTGTCAGTAGTTGTTTTTTTTTTTTTTCACAAAATGTTAGAAGGGAACTAAGAGATCATCTAATTCAGCTCTTTCATTTAACAGATAAAGAAACTGGAACCTTGAGAAGACAAATTACTTGACCAAGGTAAAAAAGTTTTAGTGTCATGGTAGCTAGGTGATTCAGTTGATAGAGAACTAGGACTAGAGTTGGAATGTCTTGGGTCCAAATCTGACCTCAGACACTTTGCATCATTGTGACCCTGGGAAAGTCACTTGCTCCAAATGCCTAGCCCTTACTGCTCTTCCGCCCTGAATCTGATACTTGTATCAATTCTATGAGAGAAAATAGGGGCATTTGTTTTTTTTTAAATAAAGGTTTTAGTACTTGTGTGACAAATCTGGCATTCAAACCCTTATCTCCTGTCCCCTACACCATGGATGATCATATCTTTCAGAAGTTGAATAGACCTTAGGGGGAAAAACAAAACAAAACAAAACAAAAAAAAAACATGCATAGGCTTCCAAGCTTCCTAGGAGAAGGAAGGAGTGTGTTTCTGTAACTCTGTTGAATGTAATAAGTAAATCTTTAGAATCATCAACTTTTGAAATGCTATTTTATTATGAAGAGGAGTATGTGAAGTGACAAGTCATCTTACATAGCAAGAAATCATAGTGAATTTGAAATGTGTGTGCATTATCTGTTATCAAATGTCTTCATGTCCTTAAGACTCATTCACTGTAATAACACAAATAAAGTAAGTAATCTTTAATCACAGGATACTAAAGGTAAATATAGAAAAGGTACTTGGAAATCACCTCTTTCTACTTCCTCAGTTTACAGATCAAGAAACTGAAGTCCAAAGTGATTGCATTGTATCTAAGTCCAGTCACTCAAACAGTTCAAAATGAACCAAGGTCTTCAGTAAATGCAGTGCTCATTCTACTGTGCCATACTGCTTTTGAGAAGGAAGAAGAAGAGGAAAAGTAGGAGGAGTATGAGAAATCTTTAGTCTTTAAACCAATGAGCTTGAGCTCAGTTTCTGACAAATGGCTGGAATATATTACTAAAGACATGATTTGTGGGCAGTTGCTCAGGGGTCTGATGATCATTGAAATCCAGAATGGTCTTATCAAAGAAATCAATAATAGTAACAACAGTAATAATAAAGGACAATGACAATTGGGCAGTTAAGTGGTACAGTAGATAGAGCATTGAGCCTGGAGTCAGGAAGATGTGAGTTCAAATCCAGCCTCAAATACTTACTAGCTATATATGACCCTGATCAAGCCACTTAACTCTATTTGCTTTAGTTTCCTGGAGAAAAAAATGGCAAACCACTTCAGTAGTTTTGCCAAGAAAACCCCAAATGCTGTCACAAAGTCAGACATGACTAAAAAGACTAAAGCAAAAAAAAAAAAAAAGACAATATTAAAGAACTTTAAATATATTATTTCATTTCAAACTCTTAATATTCCTTTCAATTTAGTTATATTATTATTCCTATTTTGGAGAAGAGGAAACTAAGGCTGACAGAGCCACATAGTTAGTGATTGTCTGAGACAGAATTTAAACTCAGGTTTTCCTGATTCCAAAGCCAGTATACTCTCCACAATGCCACTTCATAGATTTAACTGGTTTCCTTTTATTAGAGAGCAGCTTGCTAAAAGTTTAAAGATTCCATACCATGTATTAAGATTTTAAGACATTTGATAAGTCTCTCATGTGATTTTTTAAAATGAGATGTAGAAATGATTGCTAGATGATTATATAGTTAGGTAGATTCCAAACTGGCTAAATGACTAGACTCAGAGAGTAATGATTAACAGATTGCTATCAGCCTTGAGTGGAGGGAGGACAGTGAGATCTGTACTTGGCATTAGTGGATCATCAATTTAGAGCTGAAAGGAATGTTAGAGGCCATCCAGTCTAATACACTTATTTTACAGCTGTAGAAACTGAGTGCTGGAAAGATTAAATTATTTGCTCAATGTCATACAGCTATTAAACATCTGAAGCAGAATGGGAACCCAGGTCTTCTTGATCATAAGGTCAGCACTGACTCTATTATTCCGCACTTGTTTTGTTACTATTTCGTGGAAGTTTCTTTGTCTAAAGGCTAAGATTGTTCCTCTTGTTAAATGTGGACACATGAAATTAGACACTCTCTTTGAACATTAATCTTGTTAAGATTATGTTTCTTTCTCTGATAGTGAAACAACTTCATCATGGTATCAGTATGACTGAGGGCATAGGCAAGAAGTCATCGAGTAGCCATGTTTGAAATGAATTCTTACCAAAGAAGTGGATGAAATGAATATCCCCAATCCTTTGCAACCTTTCCACTGCCTGATTATTTCTTTGGAAAATGTTGATAAATTCCAGAAAACATGGCCCTGTTTCCTAGTTTACCTTTCATTTTCCTTGGTTGAAGTTCAGATAAAAATAATCAGTACAATCAGGAACAGTTGCACAGAACAAGTCAGTTTACAAGTATTTTAAATGTTTTGTCAAGCAAAGGTTACACTTTATCTTTTTCATTAGCCGCAGCCTAATGTGTTTAAGATGTATGGCATACCAAGGATTGTATTCATTTAATTATTTTTTTTAATAGTAGTCTGAAGCTTCATCTGTGCAGCATAAAATAAAGTGGTACTCTGGCAATTATCCCAGTGCTATAGTAATCAAGCTAGCCAAATCAGAGGATTCAAGTCCAAAAGTAGCTTCCATGGACAGCATTATCAAGTTTTCATCATTAGTATTTAAAATCCAGTTTCTCATAGTTCTGTGTCAGGTTCTTATTTTTGCCTTTCCCCATATTCTTCCTTTACGGTAGCTGTTTATAATGTTCCTCATTGTCTCTGTTTCATTTAACTGGATTTAGACACAAGAGATGTGTGTTTAAATGATACCTGAGGTATTTACTTAATCGTATGATCATTGACAAATCATTTAAACTCTCAGAGATTCAATTTAATCACTTTTAACATGGGGCTAGTAATACCTATAGTATCTAGTTCAAAGGCTTCTTGTGGGGGAAATATTTTCAATTTCTAAAGCGCTATGTAAATATGAATTATCATTGTCACCATCATAGTTTCATTCTTCTCATCTTATTTGATGGATTTCAGATAGAAAAATTCAGGGGCAGGTTGACATGCCTCTTTATTTATTCATTCATCCATTTATTTATGTATTTTTATTCTTCTTAAGGTTTTTTAATTCTTTTATTAGTTTTTTCTTCTTTATTTTTCTTCTTCTTTAGTTATTCTTCTCCAGTTAGTATTCTATAAACTATTGAGCAGGTTAATTAAATGGCTTTTTTGGTAATTGAATACAAGCATGGGATACAGTCATCTCATGTGGGCACATTGAAAGCATCTTTGAGAAAACTCCAGTATGATCAGGGAATGATACACATGTAACTTAGCCTGTTTCCTCATGATATTTCTTTTTTCCTCTGGGCTTATAGACTTTGGAAATGTTTTAGTCCATGTAGTTTAGAGATTGGATATTTTATATACAACTATTAAAATAATTTCAAAATGTATGAATCAATGTTATGACTTGGCCAATTGTAGATGACAGTTTTGTTTGTGATATTATTCAAAATCTAGCACAGTTTATTTGTTGTTACCAAAGATATTTTGGCATTTATATTTGTAACATTGGGATTTGTCACCCATTTATTAATCAAAGATAACATTATTAGAATATAATTATTCTATTATTAGAATAATTAGAATATAATTATTAGAATATATTATTATTAGAATATTATTCTAACCACTCAATTGTGTCTTTTTCAGTTAACTTTTTTTAATCTAGCAGTGGTATGTGGAATACTTCTTATTATTTACTATTTGAATTGATCAATACATCCTGTCTTTTTTTAAATTTTAAAATATTTTCCCATGGTTTCATGATTCATGTTGTCTTCCTCCCTTCTTCCCTCACCCTCCTGGAACTGACAAGTAATTCCACTGGGTTATACATGTATTATCACTCAAAACCCATTTCCATGTTATTCATTTTTGTAGTAATCTTTAAAAACCAAAGCCCAAATCATATACCCATGTGTTTTTCTTCTGCCTTTCTTCTTCTACAGTTCTTTCTTTAGATGTGAAGAGCATTCTTCTTCATAAGTCCCTAAGGACTGTCTTAGATCATTGTATTGCTTTTAGTAACCAAATCTATTGCATTTGATCATCCAACAGTGTTTATTACTGTGTATAATGTTCTCCTAGTTCAGATCATTTCATTCCACATCTGTTCATGTAGGTCCTTCTAATTCTTATAGAAATTAAGTGATTCAGTGGGCAGATGGATAGCTCAGTGGGTTGAGAGCCAGGCCTAGAGATGGGAGGTCCTAGGTTCAAATCCAGCCTCAGGCACTTCCCAGCTATCTGACCCTGGGCAAGTCACTTGACCCCCATTGCCCACCCTTAACATTGTTCCACCTAGGAGCCAATACACAGTGTTGACTCCAAGATGGAAGGTAAGGGTTTAAAAAAAAAAAGGATTAAGTGATTCAGCATCCTTTATACCACAATAATAGTATTACATCACCATCATATACCACAGTTTGTTCAGCCATTCCCTACACACCCTCATTTTCCAATTTTTTGTCACCACGAAAAGCACCACTATAAACATTTTTGTACATGCCCATCCCCATTTAAAAAAAATCTCTTTGAGATGCAAACTTAGTAATGATATTGCTGGATAACAGGGCATGCATTCTCTTAAATCATTGTGGGCATAATTCCAAATTGTCTTTCATAATTATTGGATAAATTCATAACTCCACCAGCAATGAATTAGTGTCCCAATTTTGCCACATCCCCTCCAACATTTATTATTTTTTTTTATTGTCATATTGACCAATCTGCTAGGTGTAAGGTTACCTCAAAGTTGTTTTGATTTGCATTTCTCTAATCCTGAGGAATTTAGAACACTTTTAAATATGATTATTTATAGTTTTTATTTCTTCATATGAAAACTGCCTATCCATATCCCTTGACTAATTGGGGAATGGCTTTATTTCTTGTAAATTTGACTTAGTTTCTTAAGTGTTTGAGAAATTAGACCTTTATCAGAAAAATTTATTATAAATATTTTTCCCAGTTTGTTGCTTCCTTTCTAATTTTGGTTGCATTGGTTTTGTTTGTACAAAACCTTTAAATTTACTCTAGTCTAAATGATTCATATTACATTTTGTAATGTTTTCTATCACTTGCTTGGTTTTAAATTCTTCCCTTCCCCATAGAGCTGACATATACTTTTCTACATTCACCTGATTTACTTATAATATCACAATTTATATTTGTCACATACTCAATGGATAGTGCCAGATTTTGTGTTAGGAAGACTCATCTTCCTGAGTTCAAAATCTGGCTTTCAACCCTTACTAGTTGTATGACCCTGGACAAGCCACTAATTTACTTGTTTCCTCATTTCTACAATGGGATGTAGAAAGAAATGGCAAACCACTCCAATATTTTTGCCAAGAAGATCCCAAATAATTTGTCATGAAGTCATGATGAATAAGACATGGCTGAACATGACTGAAGAACAATAGCAACATCCATCTCATTTTACAGATGAAGAAAGGCAAATAGGACTAAATAACTCGCCTAGAGTCACAAAGTCAGTAATTATTTGAGACCAGATTTGAATACCCAATACCCTGTGCTACCAGCTGTCCACCTTTGCAGAATAGTTGTCATAATTCAGAGATCTCTCAACAGTGCATCAGTGTTTCTATTATTCCATACCTCTTCTAGCATAGACTATTCCCATCTTTTGTCATTTTTGCCAATTTTTGGAGTATGAAGCGAAATCTCAGTATTATTTTGATTTGCATCTCTTATTAGTGATTTTTCATTCTTTTATATTGTCACGTATAGTTTCTAGTTATTACTTTGTGAACTCTTTATTCATATCCCTTGACCATTTCTTTCTTTTTTTTTAAACTCTTACATCTTCAAATTAATACTGTGTATTGGTTCCCAGATAGAAGAGTGGTAAGGGTGAGGAAATATGGCTTAATTGACTTGCCCAGGGTCACACATAGAGGAAGTATCTAAAGTCAAATTTGAACCCAGGATCTCCCATTTCTGAGTCTGGCTCTCATTCCACTCAGCCACCCCTCTGCCCCCTCACTTATCTCTTAAGGAATGGGATAAAATGGAAAATTGATCAAAATATTAAGATGTGAAATTTGCTAAAGATAAATTATCCTAAAGTTACACTCCACAGGGATCTTTTATTTTCCCTGCTTCCACCAGCCTCCATAGATTCAACACTTTAGCTGTTAAAATCACATAGATTTTTGAAAAATGTAATAAAATGATAAGGAAAAATATATGAAACCTGCAACTTTGGCAGGACTGACTCAGAAACTCCTTCCTTTCCCCAAAGATATACCAGAAACTTGTAAAGGAAAGGACTAGGGGAAAGGAACATTCTCACACACCACACCCTCAGGCACTTGAAATAAGTAGCTTTCCCCAAGATCATCAGTTTAAAGAGACTGGAGATTATCTCCAAACTAGGATCTGATTCCTCTTTGAAGCTCCCTATTGTCCCAACTGTTATAGCATCTAATCTTACTTGCATCATTCTCTTTCTTATGTCTCAACAATTGCTACTGCCATCTTGTTCCAGAAGTCTGCTTTTAAGGTCAGAGGAAAAGAAATGAAAGAAGAAAGTGAAAAGTTCAGATATCCTTTTATTTTACTACATGGTTTCTGCCCCAGGAAAGTCTTTTTTTTTTTAAATTCATCCAGAATCATCAAGAATTACTTTTCCATTGTCTGTCTGCCTTGCTGTATCCATTTCAGTGCTCACAGAGATGACTAGAAGCACTAAGCCAGAGAAGGCATATGATCTGCAATGGTAGTAGCAGTTATAACTAGTAGGAGTATTTGGTACATCTGATGTCCAAGGAATGAATGCTCCTATAAACCATTATCCAACCCTGAAATGAGAGAGAAGAGAATTGCTAGAGAGTCATTTTACATAAGGGTTTTCTTGATCTTGCTTTCAACTCTTGGTTACTTGAGTCATATTTGGCTACTTTGATATTTATGGGGGATGTGAATTTAATGTGAGAAATAGCACTGGGGAAGAAAAGAAAGAAAAGCTGATGTTTAGATAGTATTTTAAAGTACTTTTCCCCTAGGCAACAGGGTAGAAGGACTAGAGAGATGGCCTTGGACTTTGGAAGATCTCCCTCTGCAACATAGTGTCTGTATGTCTCCCGTCTTCCATAATGTTTTATATAATCTCACTTGATCCTTAACAACAATCCTATTGGGCAAGTATTTTTCCAAAACTCAGACAAGGGTTTTTATGACCTGCCTCTGGTCCGTCACCCAACTCATGAGAGTCAGAGGCAGAATTTGAGCCAATAAATTTCATACTTCAAATCCAGCACTCTATCAACTATGCCATACCATCTGGTCACATTTTGTACATACCTTTTAGCCATGCAGTGCCTCATATAGAAAAAAAAAGAATATTGATTTATTTAAAGAAAGGAAGACTAAGGAAGGGAAAATAGTATATTTAAGTTAACAATATATAGAAATGGGAATGAAGATGGTACTTCAAGGCCCTAATTGGAGAATCAAAAAGTCAGACAAAACAATTTACAAGAAGGTTAGGAAGAGCAGGGTAAAGATAATTGACCATGTAGTCACAGAAAAGAAGAACTTAAGTTCAGTGATTTAAACATTAAATAAATGGGTCTGAGTGAGTAATGGGAAAACATTATATCATCTTAAGTGCTGTCAGAAAAAAAAAGGAACAGAAAGCCCATATTTTCCTTGTCCTCAAGAAATTTACAGTCACCATTGACACTACTCCACTCTTTTTCCTCCTGGCTTCCTTTACTTCATGACTACATTTAGAATGTTAGTTTGCATTTCCCCCTTCAGGATTTTTTTGGTGTAGCAATTCAATGGCACAATGCATTGTTTTGATATTCTTCTGGTACTGAGCCTTCCTCATGTCCTCAGAGTAAATGATTATATGTTTTGTTCTACATAAAAAGGAGACATTTCTTTAAATCTTTAATTTTATTATGATGATAAGCAACAGTGAGCACTTTCAAATGAACTATGTTTATTGCTTGTTGCATAATAGATGCCTAGTAAAATGTTAGGTAGTTGATGTATAATAATCTGCAAATGCATAAATACTTAAAAATATACTTGATCTTACCAATGTGAGTACTCCCTTCACTGGTTCAGATGGCAATCCTTTAATTTCTTCTTATCCTGTTTGACTCTTCTTGTTTGTGTCCTCCCATAAACACTAAAGGGTTTTTCAAACATGTTAAATGCCCTCCTGTAGAACTTTTCAAGAATATCATAATTAAAAGAATAGGACTCATGCTTTTAATATATAGTCAACCTATTTCCTTTCCTAAAAACATATTTTCTTGATTTTATCTGTGCTATAATCCACTACCCGATATACACATCCCTGTTGTTCTGGTCAACAATTTTTATGTATCAGAAATTATAGTGTTCTAAATTTGGATCTTTATGCTAGGAGCATTTATATCTCACTTTAAGGTTAGCATGGTATATTATATATATTAACTTATCACTAGAAGAATATTGATTTTTAAAAAAGTATTTTTCCCCCTAGGGAAGATTTTGGGATCATTTAAAGTAGTGTGCCATTTCCTAAATGCCCTTAAGCCTGATATTTTCCTCTTCACTTCTGGTTCCAGTTTATTATCCATTGATAGTATTTGTCTAAAATATTAGAACTGATGGACTAGTCTAATCGGCTGAACATATAACTTTGTGTTATTATCTGGGCACTCTGCATCTCTATCCAATATGGTTTTCCAGCATGAATTTCTAATTGGGTGGTAGTGGATCTCATTGAGGAAGCCATGAAATCACATTTACAGAATGTTTATTTGCAAACTGTATCATTCATTTATTAATGATTAATTTGCAACATTTAACAAATGGGATGAAGGGATGAGTCTCAATGGACAATATAAAACCTAATAAGTAGTAGAGTAGGAATTAGTATATGTAATAAGTAGTAGAGTCAGAATTAGCAGACTTGCCTCTAAAGCAAAATACCCTTCTCTAAATAAATCTCTCCCAGTTTCAAATGGAGACAAAGCATAATACAAATGTCTGTACTCCATCCTGAAAATTTTGCTTTATAGCACTTGCATTACAGTAAAATGAAATAGTTTTTGCAATGTTAATCACCAAAAACAGAGGAATTTCTAGGAAGTCTGTGAATCTTTGGCTATATTACACTCCCACCTCCTCCCCAAAACCTCAACAAATAAACTTCTGTTTAAGATTGCAAGTAGCCATATGACAGTGAGAATTAACAATGAACAGTTTGAGTTATAACTTGTATTACTAAAAGATATTAAAAGAACCAGAATTTGCCCTTTTTCCTCTGGAAAATTTTATGGAGGATTTATGGGAAATGGCATAGAAAACAATAACAAAGATTCAAACATCATGGAAGAGATGGTTATCATATGCATGGCATGGTACCTGGCATATTGAGTGATTAATAAATGTTTATTGAATGAATGGTTGGGTGGAAGGAATACCACCATTAGTGAAATTATAGTACCATCAAAACATCATTGATAAACTGTGAATTGACCCACCCATTTTGGAGAACAATTTGGAATTATACCCAGAGAATTATGAAACTAAGTATACCCTTACACACTCAGAAATCCCATTGCTGGGTCTATTTCCCTATGGGGATCAGAGAAAAAGGAGAACCTATATGTTCCAAAATATTTACATCAGCTCTCTTTGTGGGGCAAACTGCAAATTGAGGGGATGTCCATCAATTGGGGAATGACTAATCAAATTGTGGTATATGACATATCATATCAAATTGTGGTATATGATATGGTATATCACAATGAAATTTGTGATATACCATATCATATACCACATAAAATAAAAAAGAATTTCCAGTTCTTTGCCACCACTTTTCCTTTTTCCTTGATCTTCTTGGGAAACAGACCCATATATACATGATTTTGAAGCTCTAATGGGTGTAACTCCAAATTACTTTTCAAAATGGTTGGGTCAGTTCACAGTTCCATCAATAGTGTATGTGTCCCACCTTTGAATTTTTTGATGAGTATATTAGGTACTGAGGGAATAGAGTGACAAAGTTGTAATTCTCCTCTTATGAATTGTAACAAAAAGTTAGTGGAAGATCCATTTTACTTCATAGCTTTTTTTTTGGTTCCCCTTTACTCTCATAAATGCTCCTTCAATGATCTGGTTTATCCATGCCTCTTGTCATAACAGTTTTGAATAAATGATGATTGGTATTATTTTTGTTAACTAGTGTTTACAGTCATTAGTAAAATTAAAGGGAAAATACTTAAAAAAAAACCCTTACCTTTCTTCTTAGAATTAATACTGTGTATTGTTTCTAAGATAAAAGAGTGGTAAGGGCTAGGCAATAGGGGTTAAGTGATTGCCCAGTGTCACACAGCTAGGAAAGTATTTGAGGACCTCCTGTCTCCAGGCCTGACTCTCAATCCACTGAGCCATGTAGGTGCCCTGAAAAAAAATACTTTTTGACAAAACAAAATACTCACTTCCTTTAAATAAATTAATATTATATATTGAGGATTCTTTCTTTACTGGGAGCGGGGCAAATCTCACTAAAGTCAAAGGATCATAGAGTTAGACTCTGCAGAGAGTTAAAGGTTCAGCACTTCCTCATTAGATAGATGAGGAAACTGAGTCTGAGAGATGTTAAGGAGTTGCCCAAGAGTTACACAGCTAGAAATTTTCTGAGGTAAGACTTAAATTCGTCTTCCTGAGTCCAAACCCACTGTTTTCTTAACTTCTGGATGAAGTTGATGAATACTTCTACTGCCATGCCTTCAACACTATCTTGCCTGTGAAATTAACTCAGCTTTAGTAGATTATGGAGAATAGGAGCAGTAACTAGACCCTAGGGATAGGCAAATATTATACTTACTTTAAAAAGAGAAAGATGGACTCTGGATAATGAAGGCCAGTGAACTTGACTTTAATATTCAGAAAGTCTAGAATGGATTACCTAAATAACCTGTGCTCAAATAGGAAATATGCAGTCACTTTAAAATGGATTTTTTTAAACTCTTGAAAAATGAACCTATTTCTTTGGTAAGGAGTTACTAGACCAGAAGAATAGAGAATTACTATATATAATTATAATATATATATGTATATATATGTGTGTATATATGTATATATATATATATATATATATATTTTAGGAAAGTAACAAAATCTCTTGATGGCTTTGTCAACAAAGTAACAAAACCTGAATTGGATAATTTTATAGTAAAGTAGATTCACAGTGGAGTGCATGACAATATCTATAATGACATTTATTAAAATACATAGTATATGTAGATAAAATGATTAATTTACTCTCAGTCAAATTATTTTGAACACTTTACTCATAATTTAGATGGAGAAATTGATGGCATACTTACCAATGTGGTTGGGGTTTATAATGCAATAATGATGGTATAATCAAGATCTAATACTTAACCGATTGGGATAATAATGTGAATTCATTAAGATAAAATGTACCTTCTTTGTCTCAGAAGAGAAGTAGGGGCAACAGATGTAGACTGGTATACAGTTTTAGATGCAGCTGTTCTACTAGTGGGACATTATCTAAATGCTTTTCTTTATTATAAGAAAAGTTTTAACAATAGATATTATATTAAAGTGAAATGACTGTGGTGTGTGTGGGGGGAGGGTGTTGGCAGAATAGTCGATGTTGTTTAAATATTGTATTAGAATTTACAAAAACAGAAAACTGTTGAAAAATGAAGTTGGATGCCTTCTGAGGCATGATGAATTAACTGTGACTTGAAGCAGAATTTGCCTGATTACCTGTCAAAAGAGTAAAGGGAACTCTGCAATGTGGAATGACTGTTTCCTATGCCTGGAATGCTCTTCTTCTCATCTACCTCTTAGTTTCCTTGGCATTCTCCAACATTCAGCTTGAATTATACCTTCTTCCAAAGGTCAAATTCAGGGGCCATAATTGCTAATGCCTTCTTCCCCTCTGAGTTTGCCTTACGTTATTATACATGACTCTTGTATTGTAAACAATTTCATGTTGTCTCCCTCCTTTGAATAGGAAATTTTTAACATCAGTTACTATTTTTGGTCTTATGTTCCCATTGCTTAGCATAGTGCTTGGTATATAGTAAGCATTAATAAATTCTAATTGATTGACTCCAAGTTTCTTTCAAACTCAGTACTATCATTTTTTTAACCCTTAACTTCTGTGTATTGGTTCCTACGTGGAAGAGTGGTAAGGGTGGGCAATGGGGGTCAAGTGACTTGCCCAGGGTCACACAGTTGGGAAGTGTCTGAGGCCAGATTTGAACCTAGGACCTCCCATCACTAGGCCTGACTCTCAATCCACTGAGCTACCCAGTTGCACCCCACCCCAGTACTATAATTCTTTAAATTACAGGTAAATTAAAATATCTGCATGTTTATCCTTAGAAAAAATGTGAAATACTGCAGTATTGTTTGGAACCTAGTTTTTAACAAGTGAAAAAATTTCCTTGAATGATAATCAATTAAGAATAATTTAATTATTCAAAAATTTCTTCATAAAATACTATGTTGTTTTATTAAACGAATAATTATCACCCCAAAAGCTCCAGAATTTTTGGAAAGAATTTTTAAAAAATTTCCTTCATACTTCAATCAGCCATAATTACAGCAGTTTATGAAACATTTTCAAATGTCTTCATTAATATTTATGTTTCTTATATAGTGAGATAATGTGAATGGTCGTTTAATTAATATTACTACTCAGAACTGTAAACTGAATGACCCTTTTTTAAGAGATCAGAATTTATAATTTAATACATTCAGACATTTTGTTTTAAGAACAAAGCTCAGCAGTCACTTATATTACAATCACTGTTATTCTATGAACAGAGAAAGGTTATTTTCCTTAAAGTACATCATTAAAAATAAAATGATTTCAAATATGTTTTTGGTGTCTTGCTAAGCATCCAGACTAGCTTATTTCTTCTATCTCTATAGAAGTTTAAGTAGTGATTTTTGATAAAAAGTGAGGCTATTAGGTATGTAGGAACATGGAATGAGTACTATGAGTTGAACAAAGCAATTGATAAAACATTAATAGTTAAGAATGGAAGCAATAAATTTCATTCAAAATCAAAGAAGAAAAACAAAGAGCAATATTTTTTTGAGAAACAATTCATTATGTGAAGCTGTATGGTATAGTAGATAGTAATCTGGATTCAAAAGCCAACCCTGACACTTATTGCCTGTGTGATTCTTTGTCACTTAACTTCTCAGGGCTCTGTCAACTGTCTAAAACCTCTTGGCTGTTCCAGTAATGACACTCCATCTTTCTGGTCCAAGCATTCTCATTGGCATTCTTCCATACCTGGAATGCTTCCCCTCCTCATCTTCATCTCTTGGCTCCCTGGATTTCTTCAAGTCCTAGCTAAATTTATATTTTCTGCAGGAAGGCTTTCCCAAACCTTTTTAATTCTACTGCCTTTCCTTTACTATTTCCCATTTACCTTGTGTCTGTATATTAATATTGACATAGGTATATAGAGACACAGACAGACAGAGACAGAGAGACAGAGAGAAAGAGGGGGAGAGTGAGAGTGAGTGAGAGAGAGAGAAAGAGAGAGAGAGAGAGAGAGAGAGAGAGAGAGAGAGAGAGAATGAGAGCGCACTTGTTTATACATACTTGTCTCCTCTATTGTATTGTAAGCTCCTTGAAGACAGGGAATATCCTTTGCCTTTCTTTGTATCCTCAGCATTTAGCATAGTGCTTAGCACATGCTTAATAAATGCTTATAGACTGAAAATAATCAAGCTGAAAATTTTCAGGAAAGGTGCTCACCTGCATTGGCAGAGGGAGCTTCCTTACTCAGGAGTTTGTTTAACCAATAATATCACAGTTCAGGTACCTATCCTCTAACTTTTCATCTTAGTTTGAACTTTATAAACTTTTCACTTCATATCATTCCCATAATATGCAAATTTTACAAAGAAATCAAATTTGTAATTCTTTTAGGTGAAACTTTAAAAACTGAAATCTAAAGCTTTTAAATGCCCTAAGAAATGTAGCCTGGAAGAGGAGATAAGGGAGAATGCAAATTGAAACTAGGCACAGCTGGGTAGAAATCTCACCATAACTTCCTGGGTAAGTCACTTCCCTTCTCAGTGCTCCAGCCATTTCTCTAAGTCTGAAAATTGCAAAGCTGTGTAGACCTGTATTATTACAGAGGTATTCTTCAAAAATTTCCAATTCCCAGGATATCAAAAGTCTAAACTTTTTTGACCAATACCTTAATTCCAGATTATAGTTATAGATCAAGAGGAAAAAAATTATTTGCCTGAAATATGAGTGCAAAAATCAACATTGCTTTTTAAAAAGTTTAAATTTTATATATATATATATACATATGTATATATATATATATAAAATTTAAACTTTTTAAACTTATATATATATATATAAAATTTAAACTTTTTAAAAAGCAATGTTGATATATATATGTGTGTGTGTGTGTTTGTAGGTAGAGAGCTAGAATAATCAGGATTTAAAAGATCATAGTACAAAAATAAAATATATATTATTTTGGAATTATTAAATTTGGTGGCATATTATGTTCCATATTTTTGCCATTTTTTATCATTCCTCTTAATCTCAGCTAAATTTCATTTAAAAATTATCCACACTAATTGACTTTACTTCCTTTTCCTCTTTTTCTATAACCTCTCCAATATGGATCATTATTTCAATCAACTCTCTCCAAAGTCATTAATGATCTCTTGATTGCCAAATCTGATGGTCTTTGCTCAATCCTTATCCTTGACCTCTCTGAAGCTTTCTATCAATATTGTTCATTTTCTCCTCCTTGATAGTATCTCCTCTGGGTTTTTCTACACTCCTTTTTCTTTGTTTTCCTCTTAACTTTGCTTCTCAGTAACTTGGATCTTCCTCTTTCTCATATCCTCTAAATATGACTGTCCTCAAACCTCCAACCCTCTTGGTTGGTTCACTTGGTTTTTTCATCAGCTAACATAGGTTCAATTATCTATAGTAATGATTCCCAAATAAAAATATCTAGCCTCTTCCCTGAACTAAGTTTCAGTCAGGTTTGCCACATTATTCACTTGCAATCACAAAATACTTCTTTTATCTATCTCCACAATATCCCCTTCTTTCTGCTTACACAGACATTAGTCTAGTTCAGGTCTTTATCATTTTTTATGTGAACTATTAAAAAAAAAACCTTTTGATTGGTCTCTTTGTCTGAATTCTCTACCTCCTTCAACCCATCCTCCATTCAATTCTTTAAAAAAAGGTTTTAATTATATCTATTCATGTCATTCCTTTTCTCAGTAAATTTCAGTGGTTTCCTTTTACCTGTAGGAACAAATGTAATCCTCTTTATCTTTTAAAGATCTTTAAAATCTGCTCCTTTCCTAGTCTTCATACATATTACTCCCCTCCTTAGGGTCTCTGGTTGAGCCATACTGGCTCTATCTCACTCACACTTTACCTTTCATTTTATTACTTTTACCCTAATGGTCCACCATACCGGGAATGCTCTCCCTTCTTCCCTCAAATCTGTTGATTGGTTACTTAATTTTTTGGAAAGAGAATTCTATATTTATAGTAAAAAGGCATTGATGATAAATTATAGTTCAAGTAAACTGCTACCTTTTTTGTGGACTATGGAAATAATTGTATATCATTTAAAATAAATAATTCAAAAGATGATTAGAAAACAAACTAGTTTTTATTCTCCATCAAAAGATTTTCAAATTGATAAAAGTTCCAATTAATAAAGTTTACATCCCTCAAAAGAGTAAGATAGAACATAAAGACTAGTGAAACATTCCTACAAGCTTTTGCTTAATCAACATTATTTTCACTGAATTGTGCTAAATCTAAACTGTGGGTGGGTATTCTAAAATATCGCATTTTGTCTCCCCTTTTATCATTTATAGTGATGAAATGAAAAAGTAATAATGGACCTTTTAATTCTTGGAGAGATTCTTTCCCTAAGCTTCTCTGTCCAAGATAGAGGTGCTGAAAAAGAAAAGAGGAATATATCAAAACATTATGTGTTATTTTGTGCTTTTCATTTATGCATTAAAAAATAAAAGGCAAAAAGGTTTTAAAGCCTTACAAGGATGAATTCTAATATTTTTTGACTTTTAAATAGCTGAAAAAGTAAATAATAATTCTCTGAATAATAAAAATGGTTAAATACCACCAAAATCTATTACATAAGGTGCTAAAAGGCCATAAGGTTGTAATCACTAATCTTGCCATGACTTGAGAAAATGAGAGGTATACTGATGATATTCAATGTCTGCCAGGATTAATTTAAACATTTAATAAAATATTTCAATTCCTTCTAGAAATTTCAGGAATAAGTAAAGAAAGAGTATGACAAATGTGTGGGGATGGACAGATAACATGTCAGTGAATTTGGAAAAGAGGTAATTAATTTATTCCTAAGAAGTAGACTATTTGGAGGAGTGGATTTTAACAAATATATTTTGTTGTTATTTATTGTTATAGTTTCCTAACAGTCAGTCTGTCATCAAGCACTTAAGGTTTATGTGGCAAGTACTGTGATAAGTACTGAAAATAAAGAGTAGCCAAAATTCAAAGAAACTTCCAAGTCTAAAAAAAGAAAGAGTTTCTCTATCAGAGAAAAGAGTTTGCTAATTTTGAATATAATGCCAAAGAACCAGTGAAAGTGGGAACCCCTTAAAAGGGATGTTTATTTTCATCACTTCAAAAGATAATTTAAAAAGAAAATTAGAAATTTTACCAAAAAATTATAATGTGCTCACTTACTTTTTTCCTTTGGTGTCATTTTTGCTTGACTTTGATTCCTCCACTTCAAACTCACAACTCATTTCACTTTATGGTGATTTTTATTCTTAACTCAGGAATAATACAGCAGAGATATATAAACATATATATTTGTATGTTTGAATTTTTTTCAATTGCCATTTCATAATGTGAAGCCAATAATGTGCAGTTTAAAAAAATAATATTATATGTCCAATTCCTTTCTTTTCCTCCCTTACAGAAAATTAGATAATAGGAAAGACTTTTGGGAAGATGGGAAATATTCATTGAGCCATTATAGAAACTGATTTTAAGTGAGGAAAATTTTCATATTTGTTTGTGAAGAGAGAGGCAAGAAATAAAATATAACTACTAGTATGTCCATTTAGTTCAAGATTTATATGTGACTATGAGTCACTGTAAATAATAGGAAAAGCTGATCCTAAAAAAAGATGAAATTAATATGGTCAGAATATAAAGAGCAAGGACTAGATGAAAACTAGAAAGGTTAAATATTATATTTGAATAACATCACATTAATAAACTAAATTATGCCCAAGTAAATTGTTGCAGTCTCTCAGGGACAAAAAAATAGCATATGAATGTACTCATTGGAGTAGGATTTTATTATAATGTTTGTGTAAGTATATGATAGATTCAGGGCTAGAAGGGAACTTGATATTATTTATAGATGAAATGACTGATGTGTATAAAAATGAATGACTGGCTTGGTATTACTCAGCTAATAAGGGATTTGATCTACATCTTCTCTGGGTGTATTTGTGTGTTTGTGTTTTTATATTCGTATAAATGAGGTTATAAGAGCACACATTTAAGAGATTGAACACATTTTAACAACCATTAAGTTCGACCTTTTCATTTTAGAGCTGAGGAAACTGAGAGTTGGAAGGTTTAAATGACTTGGTCAGGATCATACAGATAGTGTCTGATATAGGATTTGAACTCAAATCATCATGAATCCAGTCCTATGCTCTATAAAATAGGTCTCTTACCTCCCACTAACCATATATTCAAATATTGATCTTGATAGAGATGCATAAATCACTAATCAGAGTAGGGGTTTATATTGTATGTGTGTGAATATGTCTCTGTACACAAATACACACACATATACACATATATGTATATACACACATATGGTCAATCTTCAACATTTGTTTGTTTAACAGTCATAACTCAAAACACTTGAGTGATTTTATGAGTAACCTCATTTTCACTTTTGTTTGGCACAGTTGTGGCTCTGTATAGTAAAGAACAAGATGGGACCCACTTCACTGGTCTTGTTCACACAACTGTTGTAGAGTAAAGGCTTCCTTGTGTATTCATTGTGTATTTTCAGTGTTTGCCTTTACAATTCAAGCTTTACATTGTAATTGTGCCCCCAAAGTATCATTCAAGCCCTTTTTGTTCTATAGTGATGCCAAGACCTCACCAATCTTCCAACAGCAGTAACAAGTTATAGAAACCTCTCCCTTGGCTTTCAGATGACTGCCAAGGTGAGAGTTTTGAGGCAGTCTAGCACAAATTAATGCTTGTATACTGCCATCTGGCACAGGAGAAAGTAAGATTCAGGTTTAAATGTTTTAGTTTTATTTTCTTTACAGTATTTATGGTACCGTAGATTTCATGAGTTATAAAAATGAAAATTATCTAAAGCCATGTTTTTTTCAAGAAATCACAAAACTAGAGAGAAAAATGTTTTGCATGTTACCAATTTTATTTTTTATACATTTTATGGATTATTTTATGGCCACTGTGTTAGGGAAAAGTGCATATTATCAGAATTGATATTTTTATTATAAAGAATTACATGCAGAAAAGTGTATTTTCAACAATCTCTAAGCAAAGATTGTTTTTGTAGTCACAGGGACTTCATTCCCTCTTTTTCATAGATTTAATGTACCAAAATTTGTGGGATTCTTGGGGTTTTTTTGGACTATTTTCTAGGAATGTTATTCCATGACAGTTCAGCATTGACTCTGTTTATATGGATGTATGTGTGTGAAACCTTCAGTAAAAATCTACACTGACAAACACAGATATATACAAACACATATAAATAAAGATCAGCAGCTATTGTAGGACTTAATGCTGCAAAAGTTCCTAGAGAATTGAGTGAATAGATATTTGCCCAGAGTTATATATCTAGTACTTAGCATGTTAGAGGTCATTTTTGAATCCAGTCCCTTCTAAATGAGAGCCTTTTTATTCCTTTTCATTAGGTCATGCTGATGTGTTTGGGCATATTTATGTATATTTTTTTTCTTTTTTTCCATAGTAGAAACTCTGCCAAAGAGGGAGCAAGATGGGTGCCACTAAATCAGTGATCTACTCACAATGTATAGAATAAGATTTAAAGGGGTACAAGAAAGTAGTATTCATTAAATCCCCTTTTGGCCTTTGTATTCCCAGATTGGAATAAGAGAAAGACTAAAAGGAACAGGAGCTTAAAAGAACTCAATAATCTTCTTGGCAGTTTCCTCTAACTTAGAGTTTGAGAAAATTGCATTTAGAAAATGACATTCTTGGAGGACGGTCTTGACTTTGTAATTCTTTTCTTTCCTTCTAACAGAGTTGAAGTTTATCCACCTATGTAGTATTCTGACAAGGCCATCTGGTTTATTTTTCCTTGTGCTATAAAGAGGGGAAAAGATAGAAATGGGTGTTTGGAAAGGGGCCATTTAAAAGATTTGTGATGGGAGACTCTGGGGATTTTATTAATTTACTACTCATTAATTTGGCTTCAGATACATTCAACATTCTCCTGTTGCTCATGTCTTGGCCTCTTTGGGCATTTTTGTTTTGGTTTGTTTTTGCATTTTATTCTCATGAGATACCCTGAGAAGAAGAAAAAAATAAGATAAACTTTGTCAGCAGTTTGCTATCAACATACCAGTTGATGAACCTTGAGCAGACTATTCAAATAAAAAAATATTTGTTAGGCTTGTTTTTGTAAATCATTGAATCAATTTAGAATTAAGTGTGAAGGTTAAAAAGAGAAATGAAAATCCTACTTGGGAAGATCTGAGTTCAAGTTCTGCTCTGACTCTTTGAGGTTGTTTGACCAAGGTCAGATCACTTAACCTCTCAATACACCAGTATAATTCTACTTCCAAAATACCCTGAAAAGTTTCTTTGTACATCAAAAAAGGCTGTTTCTATAAAGACATGAAGCCTGGGAGTTTACAACCTGGGTGAAGCCAGAGATTCAGTTCTGTTAATTATTCTAGATTGCAGACAATCATTTCTTGACAATTGAAACAGCCCCATGATTAAAGAATTAGTCAAATACTATAGTAGATTTTCAAATTTTAATTTCAAAAGGAAAAATTTCAAGTTTAATAAAAACAAAATGCAATTTTGACTCTGGAGGCACAAAGGTTAAGTCAAGTGTTCTAAAAGAAAAAACTTTTGAGGAGAAAACACAATACAATTATGACATAAGGGAAGAATACAAAAATCAGGTGCAGGAAAGTTCTATATAAAAAATTTAGCAAAGAAGTTACTAGTACTTCCAGTGAATTGAACTACATTATCTATAAGGATCTTTCCTCCTCAAAAATTGTGTGATTCCATTTGGGGAAGTTGGACTAGAAGTCCAGTGATTGAGACTAGATATATTGACTTGAATGTATAGACTTTTATTTAATTTTTGTTCCAGATTTTCTCCATCTCTCCACCCCAATTTCCACCATTGATAAGTCAGGAAATACAATACCCATTATTCATATATGGTCATGTAAAACATATTTCTGCATTAGCCATGTTAAAAGAAAAGTCAAGAAAGATAATAAAAGGAAAAATGTGTATGCTTCAAATCTATACTTTAAGACCATCAATTATCTATCTGGAGGCAGATAGTATTTTACATCTTTACTCTTTTGGAATTGTGGTGGGTCATTGTATTGATCATAATTAATAAGTCTTTCACAGTTGAATATTTTTGCTATCTTGCTGTTATTGTATAGATTGTTCTCTTGGTTCTGCACAATTTACTTTGCATCAGGCCATTTAAATCTTTCCAGGTTTTTCTGAACCTATTCTGCTGGCCATTCCTTTCTTATAGCACAATAATATTCCCTCCCACTCATGCACTAGAAATTTTTCATCCATTCCCCAAATGATGGGCATCTCCTCCGTTTCCAATTTGCTACCAGAAAAAGAGCTGCTATAAATATTTTGTGCATATGGGTTATTTTCTTTTTTTGTTCAACTCCTCGGGTTGTAGACAAAGTAGAGGTAATACTGGGTCAAAGGATATTCACAGTTTTATAGCTCTTTGGGCATAGTTCCAAATTGTTCTCTAGCATTTTGGCACATGTTCACAGCTCCAATAGCACATTAGTGTTCTTATTTTCCCTAGATCCCTTCCAGCATTTGTCATTTTCTTTCTCTCAGCTAGACAACTTCCAGATGGGACTGGATAGGCCATTCTGCCACTAAATGCCAGATAGTTTAAGGCAGGCCATGTTTCTGTTGGGCAGCTTCTGCCACACTGGGCCTGGCAATATACTTGTACACGTTCCACTTTTAGCCACAGGCTGGATTGTGTGGTGCCATGTTACTTTCTGCTATAGTAGTGCCATTTTCTTTTCTATTAAAGTGCTATAATGTTTTATCAGCTACAGCAATGACTTTTAGTTTTAGATCGAAAGAAATTTCTTCTCTTTAACTTCCTCAGAGCTTAAACTCTGAGGTTGTTTGTTATTTCTCAGAAGATAGGAAAAACTTTGCCTCTCCTGACAAATTAAACCTGACTCAAAAGCTTCTTTCCTTCTTAAGCAACTCCAGGTTGTCCTATAGTATTTTCAATTCACTCATTTTTACCTCCCATGATAGTTTGAGAATTTTGTGTAGATAAGTACATAGAGGTAAACTTATGACTTAAATCTAGTCCCCATTTTCAACATGTTTGGAGAGTAGGAGGAAGAAAAATAGAGAGGAAGTTTTATGAACAATAAAATTAAGTATTTTTCACTGAAGGTTACAAACCTTATGAAATTTTTTACTTCTAAAAAAGAAAACCATTAAAATTAAATTTAATAGCTAAAGATTAATGTAAGTATAAGAATGTTTAGATAAAGTCATGAATAACAGACCAATAAATCAATAATAGGGCAACATCCTAATACTTTTGAAGTTAATTTAATGGCCAATGACCATCTTATCTTATGAAATACATTTTACTACCATTCTCTGGCTAATACTGGAATTTCCCAACAACTGATTTGCTCTTCAATACAACATTATTCATATTCATGTTACATTCTGCTCTTCTGATGGAAGATCATACTAAAGGTTTAGTGTAACTAAAGAGTATTTTTTTTTGCCTGTGGCCCAATGAACCTTCTTATCCATGCTTTGAGCTAACAAGTCATGATGGGAATTGAACTTGTAATTTTAACTTCATACATATAAGGGCATATATTGTTAGTGTAAAACATTATTTCCTTCATTTTATTAGCTAAATATAAATAGAAGGGAGGGGAGATAGATATGTTATTTAGTGTTTCTGCCTCACTTAAGAAAAAAGTTGCCCTTGACTCAAACAAATAAAGATTTAATTTAACTTATCCTAAGATAAGAAACCATACTCTTAATATATCTACTATGATAATGTATGTTCTATAAACAAATCTTAGTATTGTAGATGAGCTAAAATACAATTTTTATTGTACACTTGTCATAAAAGTTTTATGGGAGAAAACTTGAGCACACAAATATTATAATCACAGTTTTTATAAAGTCTTCTTAGCCAGAAAATTGGGTAAAGCTAACCTATGAGCTTATGCAAGTATTTTTTCAGAAGCTTTAAAGAGAAATTTAAATTATGGATTCAGAATCTCAAATCCACAGAATATATTTGATTTTTTCTCAGGGAAATGAATTTTTATTTAGGGTTCATCAAATATTCTTAAATAAGTGTCAACATACAGATTTAAATGAACAATCAAGAACTTTAGTCATTATTTAATAGATAAGTGGACAAAGGATATGAACAAATAATTCTCAGAAGAATTGCAAACTGTTAACAACCATATAAAAGAACACTCTAAATAACTAACTATAAGAGAAATGGAAATAAAAACAATCCTGAAATTTCACCATGTACCCAGAAAATTAGGAGTAATGATATAACATGAGAATAGTCAGTGTTAGAGAGTTTGTAGAAAGAAAAGCACATCAATGCTTTGTTGATGGAGCCATGAATAGGTATAAGCATTTTGAAAAGCAATTTGGAATTATAGGAATAAAGTGACTAAAGTATCTGTACCTTTTAACTTCATTAACAAAATTCAAAGCAGCATATATAACCAGAATTTTCATAGTAGTACTTTTTTCAGTCACACAGAATTTAAAAGAAAGTAGATGTCTATCAGTTGGGGAATGAATGTTGAATATGGTACAAAAATGTAATGAAATATTACAATTCACAAAAATGGTGAATCTAATGAAAAATCACTTACATGAGCTGATCCAAAGTGAAGAAGAGTGTATATATATATATATATGTATATGCATATATATATGAATGTATTTATCTTTATATATACACATATAAATACTTATATATATGCACATGTGTGTATATGTATATAAGTACAATGAGTAAAACAAATGAAATAGAAAGAACAATCAAATAACCAACAGTGAAAAAAAAGTTATACTGTCCGAGAGAGGTGTAGTCTTGTGATTCCTTATGAAGCCAAATATGACAGATAGTGTGAGCTCATGAATTCCAAAGTGCAGTATGCTACACCAATCGTTTTTCTGCACTGACCAGCACCAATACGGTGAGTCACTAGGAACAGCAAGCAACCAGACTGCCTAAAAATGGGTGAATCATTCAATGTCAGAAATGGGATAGTTCAAGGCTTTCTGTGCCAATTAGTAGCGGTATTCAGCTGTAAGTCACCGCTCTACTTTCAGAACCTGGGAAAGGTAGGAGTACTCAGTTTCTACAGATGGATATAGATATGCAAATCTATATCCATCTCTAGTCAAGCACTTATATTAAAAGCTTCTATGTTTGTTTCTGTGAGAAGTTATAAGTCATGGAAGAAGATTTGTAATCAATATGAGCTACTCTTCTTTTTAAGCTATTGGCCCAATTCATTTACTATTTGCAACCTATCCAATAAAAATATATTCATAGGCAAGCTCTACAGGTAATCCATTTAACTGCAAATAATCTTATAGAAAATAGACATTCTTCATCTACTTCTTAAAAAGACCCAGTTAACCAACTGTCCCTACTATTATCTTATACCACCTTCCCCTTAATATCTAATTTCCTTAAGAATATCATCTACACTAGGTACCATTACTTCCTTTTTCTTTTAAAATCCTCTGCCATCTAACTGACCTCATCTTTCAAATAAAGCCATCTACTAAGTTACCAGTGATTTCATGATTGCCAAATTTAATGATGTTTCCTCAAACCAGATTGACCTTGATCTTTTGCATTATTTGACACTGTTGATCACCATCTCCTGAATTCTTTCTCTTTTGCTAGGGGTTTTGGGACACCGTTTTTTTCCTGGTCCCTTGTTTCTCTCCAGATATTTCCTTAATTGGTTCTTAATCCATGCCATCCTTACTAATCCTGGGTGTCCCCCAAGGCTCTGTCCTGGGTCTCTTCTTTCATTCTACACTACCTCACTTGTTGATCACATCAGCTCCCATGGGTTTAATTAACATCTCGAGGCAGACAATTCTCAGATAATCATATCCAGTTCTAACCTCTCTCCTGACCTAGAGTCATGCATCTCCAACTATTTCTTGGACATCTCAAAGTGAATGTTCATTAGGCATCTCAAACTCCATATGTGTCCAGATCAGACCTTATTATCTTTCCCCCATTCTCTCCAGCTTCCTCCAAAATTCCATTTTTCTGACAAGGGCAATGCCATTTTCCTAATCATTCAAGCTTGTTGTATTAGGGATATCTCAACTCTTCATTCTCACTCATCCCACATATGCTGTCTATTGACAAATCTTGTTTCTATCTTTATATTTCTTCTACATGGCACTTTCTCTGCCCTCTTGCAACACAATCATAGTTTAGACCTTTGTCAAAAGTATTTGAGTTTGGGATAGAATGGAACATGTTCAAAAGAGTAGGCATGATGATAAAAGGACTAACAACTATGCCATGTGATGCTCAGTTGAAGGAACCAGTGTTTAGCTTAAGGAGATTAAGATTTATTGTAGGAAGTAGGCATGAGGACTATCTTAAATAAGTGAGAGGTTGTGATAAGAAATGAGTTTTAAGGGCCATGTTTGATCCCAGAGAACTAAACTAAGTTGACATTTTTCAGTATAAAGAAGACAAGAAGGGCATTTCACAATCTGTCCTTGATATACCTTTCTGGATTTTTACAAATTATTCCCCTCCACATGTCCCACCAGTCTGCTTGCTGTTCCTCACACATTACTCATCTTTCATCTAGTATTCTTGTACTGGCTTTTGGAATCCTCTTCCTTCTTATCTCCACCTTTTGAGATCCTTGATTTCAAATTCTGTCAAATACCACCTTCTTCAGAATTAGATGTCAGGGAGCTTGTGAACTTGGAGATTTTAAACATATTGATAGTTGTAATTTGATATTTCCTTTGTAATTCTATTATTTTATGTATTTAAATACTTTGTTCTAAGAATGGGGCCATAGACTTCACCTGGATGCCAAAGGTTTCCATGACACACAAGAAAAGGTTAAGAATGATTGCTTAGATGAATATCTTTAAACAATCCTACCAATGAATCACAAGATTTCTGAGCTGGAATGGATCTTAGAGTTCGTCTAAGATTAGCAATTTACATGTTGGGAGGTTTAAGAGATATTGAGGAGGGGCAGGTAGGTGCCTCAAAAGTAAATTGAGAGCCAGGCTTAGAGATGGGAGGCCCTGGGTTCAAATTTGACCTCAGATACTTTCTAGCTATGTGACACTGGGCAAGTCATTTACCCTTAATTACCTAGCCCTTATTGCTCCTCTTCTGCCATGGAACCAATACTTACTATTGATTCCAAGATGGAAGGCAAGGGTTTAAAAAAAAGACATTGAAGAACAGAGAATTAAATGACTTCCCTAAAGTCCTATATAATCACTAAACATTTATTAAGTACCTACTATGTACCTGACACTGACACAAAAATGAATTTGCTAATGCTCTTTGCCCTACACCATCTCTGAAAAATTTTATTTCTACAGATCTCTACAAATAAATTACCTCAAATCCAAATGATAAAAACTTAAACATAATGGCTTCTTAAAATTATGAACATTTATTGTTAAGGAAAGGAAAAGGATTTATAAAAGGAGATGTGAGAAAAAAAACACCCATATTTTACATCAAGTTACTATAAATGCATTTGCAACACTAGCTGTGAACTTGTTTTTTCTATGAATTTTTAAGTACATCATAAATGCTGAGGAAGATTTAACAGTTCTGGGATTAGTAAAAAAAGAGGCAAAATTATGGTATTTTCAGATGTAGCACTTCTGGTTAAATAATTCAACTTTGTTTTACTCAACAATGTTTCATAGCAACCAACTCTCCTCCTGCTACGTTAGTAAGGAATCTGGAATCCTTTCGGGACAGAAGCACATAAGCAATCACAAATTCATCTGGATTTAATTGCAATATATAAAACAGGTGTGCATTTTAAACTCACAGTATTGTGAAGATCAGACTGAGAACTAAAAAGTATACTGTGCACAGATCTCCAAAAAATCTACCCAGCCATTTGAAATTATCCCTGCCTCATTATCTTTGTAATGTCTTTAATTAAAAAGACAATTGTGTAGCCCTCAGAATTCAGTCTGCTCATCAGATATTTTTTACACCTACTTTGAGAGCAGAGCAGAATAATGGTGTAGAGTTTAGGGTAAGGGAAAGAATATGGAGGGAGAGGAATTGGGTGCTCACCCAACTCTGACTCAACCCGGTTGACCTTGGCAACTTCTCTGAACATGAGATTCCTCATCTATTAAAAAAAAGAGTTTCGATTAAATGGTTTCTAAAGTCTCTTTCATCTCTAAGTTTATGATTTGGGAAAGAATTGTTGTATATTAAGCCATTTTATCTTGTGCTTTTATTATTTCAGCCCACCTTGGAAACAACCAAGAGGCTATTATCACAACTGTCATTACTTGGAGATAGTGAGGTGGCAAACCAGATAGATAGTGCCCTTGGAGCCAGGAAGACCTGAGTTCAAATCCAGCTTTAGATATTTGCTAACTGTGTGACCCTGGGCAAGCCATTTAACTTCTGATTATATGTATATATATATATATATATATATATATATATATATATATATAAAACACAAGCTAGCTATTATTATTGGCATTGGTAAAATAGGAATCAGAGCTGGAAAAGAGACCTTAGAGATGACCTAAGCCATTACCTTATTTTGAAAATGAGGAAACTCAGGCCCCAAGATGGGAAGAGAATGCCACTATTCCCACATGGAATAAGTTACCAAACCAGGATTCAAACTTATTTTCTCTGACTCCTAGTGAAATTCCTCTTTCCAATGTATTCAAGCCCTCAGAGGTCATAGAGTTCAGGCTCATTTTTTGATCACACAAATGAGCTCCAAAGAATTGAAGGGACCTGACCAAACAACGTGATGGATATAAATGGATTAATTCATTCAAAACACTAAGAGTCTGCTTATCAGTTATTTCTGTTGTTTACAAAATGATCCATTAGAAGACAAGAAAAAGTAACGCTCTGAGGATCTACTTCATTAATTTATTTTCCTTTTTATGACTTTTTAATAAAACATAGAGCTTGAAACAGAAGCATATTTTGCAAGAGAAGCAACACATCCCACTAGTTTGATTATTCAAGACTTCTCCATTTCAAATAAGAAAAAAATCTACTTTAGCTAGGAAGAATAAAGGAAGAGCTCTTTAAAGAGAGAGAGAAGCAGCTCTTTAAAAGAACTCTTAAAAAAGCAAAACTGATTTTCTCAGTAAATTTCAAATTTGAGAAAATCAGAGTTTCTAGATTGCCAACTTATAAGTTGATTGTTGGAGTCATTCAATCAGCAAGCTTTTAGGAAGGGCTTCCTGGGCTCCAGGAATTGTGCTAAATGCTAGAGAGAGAGAATACGCAACAATCTGAACTTTCAAGAATTCACATTTACATTCTTATGAAGAGGAAACCAAAAGTATGTGTGTGTATATATGTGCGTGTGTATATATATGTATATATATGTATGCATGCACACATATGACTATATGTGTATATTTAGATACAATTACAACATAATTTGATTAAATAAAAATATGCACAAAGAACTAAATACAAGGTAGATTGTGAGAGAGCACATTAGCAGCTAGGAAAGGAGGAAAGTGTTCATGCAGAAATCAGATGAACATTTGAAGATGGAAAAGTACTATGAGAGATAAACTTTTGTCATAACTATTTATATACTTAATTTGGCCTCTCGCCTTGGTATCATTACTTTCCTCACTGGAACACAGTGTAACCCATTCATACCTTCTCTGCTTCTAAAATTCTTATCCATGTCATTAAATCTTTAGGAATATTCATGGGATATGCCAGTGTCTCCATCTATTTCTTTCAATACCTTGAGAGAACCAATGCTACTTATCCTGTCTCTCAAATTATAGGAATTTTCCCTTTCCATTTTTTTCATGTGTCCTTGATAGTGTCTTTTATAATACTTGTTTGTGCACAGTTTACTGGTGGAAACATTCAGCTTGCTTGTTCCTTCTGTGTGTGTGTGTCTATTGCCTTTTGGCTCCCTCTTATTGTGAATTTTTGGAAACCCTGGTGCTTCAGGATTCATAATCAGTAAGAACATTGAGAAAATGCTGACCTTTAATAGGATGAATTTTTGCAATAGTGAGCACCCCATCATTGAAAGCCCTTCCTGTTTTATGACATGCAACCCATCCCTTGTAGTACTAAAATCTTGAGCTACCTCATTCTCCAGATATGCATCCAGCTGTCATTTAGAAAGCTTCATAACCTATCCCTCTAACATTGCAGTCTTCTTACACCTTCTATCCCACCTCAACTATATTCTGTAATTCAGTGACATTAGCTCACTATTCCTCTTGAATGACACACCATCTCCTGACTCCAGGCATTTTTGCTGCCTGTTCCCTATACTTGGCATTCTATCCTTATCGTTGCTTCCTGATGTCTTTGATGTTTTTTGAGTCCCAGCTAAAACCTCATCTTCTACATCAGTGATTCCCAAAGTGGGCACCACTGCCCCCCTAGTGTGTGCTGCAGCTATCCAGGGAAGCCTTGATGGCCACAGGTTTTTATTTATCTTTTTAAATTAAAATTAAAATTAAAAGCATTTATCTTTCCTATTAATTGCTATTAAAATAAAATAAATAAATTTCCAGGGGGCACTAAGTAATATTTTTTCTGGAAAGGGGGCAGTAGGCCAAAAAAATTTGGGAACCACTGATCTACAAGAAGTCTTTCCCCATTCCTCTTCATTCTAGTGCCCTCCCTCTATATTACCTCCAACATTTATCTTATGTATAACATAGTTATTTTGATTTTGGATCCAGAACACCACAATAAAGCATATTTGGCAATAAAGTGAGCCATATTAATTTTTTTATTTCCTAGTGCATTTAAAAGTTATGCTTATACTATGCTGTAGTCTATTAAGTGTGTGACAGGATTATGTCTATAAAAGCAATGTACCTACCTTAATTTAAAAATATTTTATTGCTAAAAATGCTAGCCATCATCTGAGTCTTCTATGAGTCATAGTCTTTTGCTGTTGGAGGGTCTTGCCTCAATGTTGATGGCTGCTGATTGATCAGGGTAGTGTTTGCTGAAAGTTGGGGTGGCTGCGGTAATTTCTTCAAATGACACAACAAAGAAGGTTGCCACATTGATTGACCCTTTCTCTTGAATACTTACAGGTCAGTGTAGGGTTTTTAACTTGTCCAATTTGAATGTTTTGTCTCAGGGAATAGGGAGACTTGAAGAGAGGGAGAGAGATGGATAGAACAGTTACATACACACACAATATTTATTGATTAGGTTCCTCATCTATGGGCAAGGTCTGTGATGCCCCCCCCCAAATTACTATATTAACAATGATGATCACTCATCACCATAATCGATCTAATAGTTATGAAAAAGTTTGAAATATTGTGAGAATCACCATGGGGCAGCTAGGTGGCTCAGTAGATTGAGAGTCAGACCCAGAGAGGGGAGGTCCTGGGTTCAAATCTGGCCTCAGAAACTTCCTAGCTATGTGACCCTGGGCAAGTCACTTACCCCTCCCCCCTTTGCCTAGCCCTTATCCCTCTTCTGCCTTAGAAACAATACCCAGTATTGATTCTGAGATGGAAGGTAAGGGTTTAAATTTTAAAAAAAAAGAATCACTAAAATGTGACCCAGAGATATGATGTGGGCGCATATTCTTGGCTGGGGAAATGGTGCCAATATACTTGTTCTATGCAAAATGTAATAAAACAAGGTATGTCTATATAGCTTGTTTGCCTGTTGTCTCCTCCATTAAAGCATGAGCTACTTAAGTCTTTTGCATCCCTAATACCTTACATAATATCTACTCCTTACACAGTAACTACTATGTACTATTTATATGGTATTTAACAAATGTTTATTTATGAACTCATTATCTACTATGTTTAATAATAACCAAATGGGATTTACATCCTGCTTTTTATCATACTCTGGACATTCTATGTTTTCTGTCCACTTTTTTTCCAGAGTGAAATATCAAACTAATTAACCAATCAATAAACATTAAGTGTCTACTGTGTGCCCGGTATGTGGCTGAGTATTAGGAATACACAAAAAAAGGCAAAAGACAGTTCCCTGCCCTCAAGGAGCTTATAGTATTATGAGGGAGATGACATGCAAAGAAATTATATAATACATATACTTTTGTATATGTATATATATTATATCTATATCTAGAGATAGAAAGAAAGAGAGAGAGCATGAGTATATATATGATTAATAGGAAACAAGAGAGGGAAGGCACTAGAATTAAGAGGGGTAAGGAAAGATTTCCTGTCAAAGGTGGGGATTTAATTAGGATTTAAAGAAGCCAGGGAAGTTAGTAGTCAGAGCATAGTAGAGAGAGCATCACCCTGAGCTAATAGATGGAGTGTCTTGATCATGGAACAATCAGGAGGCCAGTGTCACAGGATCAAAGCATATATTTCAGAGAATAAGAATAGGGTGTAAGAAAGCTTGAAAGGCAGACAAAATCTACATTATGGAGGGGTTTGGATGCCACACAGAAGATTTTGTATTTGATCCTGGAGACAATAGGGAGCCACTGTAATTTATTGACTAGAGAGCTAGCATGATTGGACACAAACTTTAGGAAAATCATTTAATTATTGAATAAAGGATATACTGGAATGGAGTTGAGGTGGGAGACAAAAGCAGATAGACCTACCAGCAGGCTATTGCAAAAATCAAGGTTTGAGGCATTGAGGGTCTGTACTAGAGCAGCAGGAGTGTCAAAAGAGAGAAGAGAGTATATTAGAGAGGAGTTGCAGAGGTGGAGTCCAAAGGCCTTTGCAAAACATACTGGAAAAGGGAAGAGGTGAAAGATAGTGTCCAGGATGACTCCTGGTTTCAAACTAATCTCATATAATTAATCAATCAAGAAGGATTATAAGCATCTACTATGTGGGAGATAATTGTGATATATACTCACAAAGACAATACAAGAATCCTTATCCTCAAATAGCCGGATAGCTTATATTTTAATAGGGAAGGCAACATACATTTCTACAGGTAAATAAAAAACAAAAACAGAGCTGGGGAACCAAGAAAGGCATCGTGCAAGAGGCAGGGCTACAGCTCAGTTTTGAAGGAAAACAGGGATTCCAAGAGGGAGTTCACTCGTATGAGAGATAGCCACTATGAAGATACAGGTACAGAAGATGGAATCTATGTTTATAGAACAGCAGAAACACCCCCACAAAGTGTACTATGTGCATAGAGCTGATTTATATGAAGTCTGGCAAGTAGACTATGACCAAATTGTGACGACCTTTATTTTTCTCTAGTGTAAGCAATATGTCTTATTTCACAACATGATGAATAGAAATACATGTATTATATAATAATATATGTAAAATTCATGATACCTGCCTTCCTGGGGAAGAGGGAGGAAGTGGGCAGGAGGGGAAAAAACCATGAACATGTAATTTGGAAAAAAATTAAAAATAGGTGCCAAACAGGAGTTTATATGTTCAAGGAAAACAAGGAACTATTGGAGTTTATCAAGATAGTGGAAGGGAGTGACCTGGTGAGACCAGATCTATGCCTTTGGAATATTATTTAAGATCTCTATGAAGGATTGATTGGAGAGGGGAGAGACTTAGGACAGAAATGATAATTAGAGAGCTTTTGTAATACCAAGTGAAAAGGGATAAGGGCTTAAACTAGGGTGGTAGTTGTGTGAGTGGAAAGCTGAGGGCATATATCCAAGAGAGATTGTAGAAATTGAAAAATTTGGCAAATTTCGAAGTATACCATAGATTTAGGAGTATCTTCTTTACTTCATAGTATTCCTATACCTACTGAAATGCATGGCTTCATAAACTGATAGTATCTATATTAAAAGTCTTTTTTCTTGAATCATGTAAGATATTCTTAGAAATATTTCTAGTTGCTTTGGCGGATACACAGTTTTGTAAACTATTAAATTCCATATACCAAAAAAGAAACCATGACTGTTCCTGCCATTTGTCACATTTTAATGCTAGTTTCATTAATATTCTTTGCTATCATAGATGTAGTTCACTAGTTCCATTAATAAACAAAAAATAATTTTTGTCATTGGGCAAAAATTGCACTTGGAGAGTAATGCAAGTTATATTATTTTAAGTAGTCTATGAATCATAAAGATTTTTAGCACCCTCTATGCTTTCCTAATTTCACTTGGGAAGCTAAAGTGAGTTACCTAGAATTCAGGGTTATTTAGTATTTTGTTATGTTTTGTAGGTCATCATTTATCAATGAAACTTCTAGAAATGCCCATCTTATTTAAGTAGGCTGACCTTCAGCCCACACATATAGTCTGGTGCTATAGATAGATAGATAGATAGATAGATAGATAGATAGATAGATAGATAGATAGATAGATAGATAGATGGATGGATGGATAGATGGGTAGATAGACAGATATGTATGTATGTATATGTATGTATGTATATATACATATATATCCAAAACTTTTGCAACTCATTAGAAATTCAGAACCCAATATGAACCTTGCATTTGGCTGATACAGTCTTTTAGAATCTAGATGTCAACCAAAATGAAAAAGATAGAAAATAGTAACAATAAACAGAGAAAGACAATCAAGTGTTTTAGAAACATAAATGGAGAATGATGGCAGCTCAAAAGTAGAACCTGATTGGGACAGAGACAAAAAAAAATTAAGACACAGGCACTGACCCTTTATATAGGGTACAACAAAAATTTGGACCTCAGAGAAGAATTCTATTGAAGATAGAAATACAGAGAGATAGAGAGACGGGCACAAAGAAAACTAAACTTCAGAGACAGAGACAAAGAGAATAATTAATTTTTAGTGAGGCAGAAAAAGAAAGGGACAGAAATTTTCTGAGACAGAGAGAAGACTCTTGTTATAAGGACCATTGTAAAAAGCAAGGTCATCCCAAGTGCATCTGTGAAACTTTACTTTGAACTAAAATAGTAGAAGCATGGATGTCTTTAAATGTGAAGCTAAAGAGATTGGCCAGTGATCTACAGTGTATTTTAATTTCAACGGTGGCATTTATCTTCTAAAGAACTTTTTTTTTATTATAGCAATATTGTATTTCTGAAATTAGATAAATATTTCAGAGGTAAAATGTCATCTTTCAAGAGAAAATAATAATGAAGTTTTGATATTTACCTACCAAAAATGAGGAGTTGGGGCAAAAGACAGTATGTGTGTGAATCTTCTGCCTTGTCCCAGGTCAGGGAATATAGCAATGAAAAATGCATAGCTTTTGTAAATCAGAAGATCTGCCACAGGGCAATTTAATCATCTGGGCTGAAGTGACTTACCAGCCACTTCAGAGGATTTAGAGTCAACTAGGGCTTCATTCAGATCGATTGGGTTGCTTCATGAAACAAAATTTACAGGAATTTTCACCCAGGGGATCTAGCAACTAAGAAGTAAATACATTTTTTCAGCAAGATATGCAAACATTAAAGAAAAATGATTGACAGGTAAATAAAGGTCTTCTTAATCAACTCATCATAAAAATTAATCAAAAGGATTCACTAAAGGGATTTGAATAAATCATTAATTTTTAATTCCTTTGAGGGAGATAAATATCATTGAGATTGTGTCCTTGTAGTCATTTTCCACAACTGTGCCTACTGAAATGTTATCAGAAAAATTCTTTGTAAACTGTAGAAACTTGTGAAAATATGCATTATTACTTTCACTGATAACAATAGGACAAATAATAATAAATGAAAACTATTTTCAAGGTGGCACTTTTTAGAAGAGAATGCCAATGTGTCTAGAACAGTGATGAGCAAACTTTTAAAGAGGGGCCAAAGGAAAGGAAATGCTCATCTCAGTCTGTTTCTAAGGCAACTCTTTAGAAGTTTCATTGCATTGTATCCTACTCATTGTATACGTCAGGTTAGGAATAATGTCCCACCACCAGATAGAACATTTCAGGGGACCTCATCTGGCCCACAGGCTGTAGTTTGCCCATCACTGGTCTAGAATGTATAAAATTGGATGGCATCTCTCCTTATCTCCCTTCCACTTTGTTCCCTATTTCTCCTCTCCCATAAAAATTCCTAAATCTCTAAACTATTTTGATATATAAAAATCACACTATGTTTAAGTCATAGACTTTAAAGCTGGAAGAGACTTTCAAGATCTTCTAGTTCAATTTTCTCATTTGATAGCTAAGAAAACTGAACTTCAAAAGGATGAACTAGTTTTATCAAGATCCCATGCTCTCTACATAGCAGAAGCATAACTAGAACCCATGTCTTCAGATTCTTTATCCATATACCTTTTGTCTTTTCTACTTGTCATTATTAATTACCTCAAAATGTAGAGAACTACCTTTACACTCACCTGTTTTTAGGGGGGATATTGCCTAGGTCAGGTGAGAAGAAGGGATAGTCAAAAACTTTTGCTGCTGAATTAATTTCAGGGGAAGGGTTAAAGCAGGAATCACTTAACTGTAGTGGGGTAGGAGTTTTCTCCAGCTGTCAGAGGGCAAAGAATAAAAGGGGTGAATGTGAAAGGATGAAGGGGGGATTGGGAGAGGTTTGGGTTAATTGCTGTCTGTAGTTATCATGATTATAATTGGAATTATTGAAGGCTGGTAGGAAAATGGAAACTTGATCTATAGAAATGGAAGAGGTAAGGTATATGGTTCATCTAGCTATACTCCTTTCCATTTCATCCCACCCTCCCCCAAAAAGATTAACAGATATCTCTTTTTTAAAGCTGTTATTTTAGATTTGACAAAATGTTCTTTTTCACCTCCTCTGTGTGGAAAGAAGTAAAGGAAGTCTATATTTTTGCACTGTTTCTTTGAACAGCAAACTCTTGTGGGGAATAGCAAGGATCTGTCTTTTTACCCTGGGGAAGGGCTTATGCCATAGAGCATTTATTCCATTTTTAACATTACAGCCTTTGAGAAATCCCATTCAGCCCTAAAGGTGTTTAAGTATCTTTCCCCAGGGAAGAAAAATTGCATTTTTTTTTCATATTAGATCACCTTTAAAAATGCAGATTTGGTAGACACCTAGTTGACCCTCTATAGCCATAGCATGAGGATGTAGTTATGGAATCAGGCCTTGGTGAATAGCTGCAGCTGGGAACTTCACTGTCTGTTACCAATTCTTTTTTCTCTGATGCTCACTATCTGAAGAGGACATGTGCTTTTAGGTGTGGCAAATTACTTTAACATGATCCATGTGTGTCCTTTTCCTCCCCACAAGTTTCTAAAGATTCCTGGGAGCAGTCAGTGAATGACGTTCTTAGAGATATAGAGAATTCACGGTGATCTTGGCAAGTCAGCTGAATGGACCATTGACTTCAGATTCTTATTCAAGAGTGCCTAATTCTGCTTCACTGACAGGTTTATGACCATTAATAGTGACAATAAAGAAGGAATGGCCAAGTATTGCTATGGAGTGACTGGGACTCCTGGGGCAAGTAGAGCTTTCTAGGCTCACTCATGGTTGGAAGACAGAGCTGTGACGTACTTCTATAAAGATCTGACCCTGAGCCTTAGATTTAATGCCTCGATGTTGCGTTTTTGGGGCATTAGCTTATCTTCTTTGAACCAAAACTTTCTTCTTAAAATTCTTTTATTCCTAAAAGCAAACCCTTGAGGCATTAAGCCTGCTGAATCTTCCTGATCCTTCATCTGGCTTGGCATGCAGTGATCATCTGCACCTAACCCTTCTTCTTCTTATGCCTTCATTTTCAAGTACCTTAGTTTCTCTAATTCTCTCCACAAGAGTGAAATTTTTTAGGGCTTTTAAGCAGAAATAACACCACAAGACACAACAATTTGAAGTATACCTTTAAAAAAAATCTACCTTTTTCCAGACTGAGTAACACTCAAGCTTTTTACCTTTATTCTTACTGAATAAGAGCAACCCATTACCTCCTCAGGCATGAAATTCTATACTGTCCACATGGGCCTAAGATAAGACTAACAACTTTATTCAGAGAATACTACCTCAGTTGATTTAAGAATTGCCTGACCTAAAATTTGGAACTATGCTCAAAGGGCTATAAAAGAATGCCTGCCCTTTGATCCAGCCATACCATTGTTGGGTTTGTACCCCAAAGAGATCATAGATAAACAGACTTGTATGAAAATATTTATAGCTGCGCTCTTTGTGGTGGCAAAAAACTGGAAATTGAGAGTATGTCATTCAATTGGGGAATGGCTAAACAAATTGTGGTATATGCTGGTGATGGAATACTATTGTGCTAAAAGGAATAATAAACTGGAGGAATTCCATGTGAACTGGAAAGACCTCCAGGAATTGATGCAGAATGAAAGGAGCAGAGCCAGAAGAACCTTGTACACAGAGACCAATACACTGTGTTAAAATTGAATGTAATAGGGGCAGCTGGGTAGCTCAGTGGAGTGAGAGCCAGGCCTAGAGACAGGAGATCCTAGGTTCAAACCCGGCCTCAGCCACTTCCCAGCTGTGTGACCCTGGGCAAGTCACTTGACCCCCATTGCCCACCCTTACCAATCTTCCACCTATGAGACAATACACCAAAAGTACAAGGGTAAAAAAAAATTGAATGTAATGGACTTCTGTACTAGCAGCAATGCAATGACCCAGGACAATTCTGAGGGAATTATGGAAAAGAACGCTACCCACATTCAGAGGAAGAACTACAGGAGTGGAAACACAGAAGAAAAGCAACTGCTTGAACACATGGGTTGAGACAGACATGATTGGGGATGTAGACTCGAAACTACCACACCAATGCAATGATCAACAATTTGGAAATAGGTCTTGATCAATGATGCATGTTAAAACCAGTAGAAATACTCATCAGCCACGGTGGGGGGAGCTCGGGGGATAAAGGGGAAAGTAAGAGCATGAATTATATAACCATGTTAACTTTTCTAAAAAATAAATATAAATAAATGTTTAAAAAAATAAAATTAAAAAAAAAAAGAATTGCCTGATCTGGATTCAAGGGAGCTCATTGCTTCCTTCTTCCAAATGCAAAATCACTTTCAGACAATCAGGAAAATTGTTAATTGAATAATAGTTTGGTTAGGGCTCTCCCCCTTTTGTTACAAAACCAATTTGCTTTCTACTGCTCCCTCAAAGCAGAAAAGAAAGATAATTATTACAGAGTTGTTTGTTTGCTTGCTTTGGCTTTGCCTTGAAAATCAGAATAATTCAACATGACACAGAGGTCATCTCCTTAAATTTGCAACAGACCTTTTCCCTAAAATCTATTTTTCCTCCTTTCAGTCACTCAGATAGTATTTAAACATTGCCAAATGAGGCAGCTAGATGAGACAATAGATAGGGCACTGGCCTAGATTCAGGGAGACCTGAGTTCAGATCGACTTTCAGACATTTACTTGCTGTGTAACCCTGGGCAAGTCACCTAACTTCCCTCTGCTTCAGTTTCTTCAATTGTAAATTGGTGATAATGATAGTATCTACTTTATAGGGTTTTGGCATAAATTAAAGCAGTTAATGTGTGTAAAGCATGTATAGAATTTGACCTGTAATAGGTGTTTGTCACATACCTATTCTCTTCCCCTACTGGGCTCACTAAATCAGCCACAAGTACCTGAGTATTATTCTATATGTTCAATCCTATTGTTAGCCTATGTTTTAGCTGATGACATCTACTACAATTTAAAATAATTTACTCATGATATATGTATGCCTAACTAAAATAAATTGATAGTAGAAATGTGAATAGTAAATAAGGCCCAAATTCTTGGATTTTTTTCCCCCTAAAATGACATTTTGTACGTACTTTAGATTTAGCAAATCATCAGTAACTTTCCATCAGGCTCTTGTTATACAAATTAAGATTGGCAAATAAATTTTGAAGTAACATATGTATCTATGTATGTGTGTGGTGTATATATATTGTATATGAATACACAAATATATACAGTTGCCTTTTATTCTGATCTTATTAGTATTGCTCTTCATACAATAGCAGAGTGATGAAATGACCTACTTTTACTATAATCTCATTTTATTAATTAGTAAATGTGTAGATATCAGAGGTAAAAATAGGAATTCTTAAATATTACATATTGAAGTGGTCTAGCAACATATAAAATGCCAAATTGTAATTAAGACTTATAATCCTTCATTTGAATATCTTTCAAATGTTTTCTTCCCTTGATTTTGCTCTGTTCCTATTTGAAAAAAGCAATCAGTTAACATATGTAAATAATTAACATGATTTAATCCCTTTGATTCATCAAAAACCTTTGTATTTTGTTGCATATACATACCAGAAAGAATTATGAATGTAAATGTATTTACATGTATCTCTTCATGTATCTTTATATATGCATACATATGTATGTATATATGCATATATATAGTTCGTATTGCTTCTTCCAATGGAATATAAGCATTTTGAGGGCAGAAACTGTTTAATTTCTTCCTATTTACCCACAGTGCCTAATACAGTTCCTTGTATGTAGTAGATACATGAGAAAAGCTTGTTTATTAACTGATTTTAATACGTTTTCATGAAGAACTAATTTTGGATAAGTTCTCAGCTGAAATGAAAAGACCTACATGCCACATAATGGTTAATATTATGAGCCATACAATTTATAAGGTGTTTTTCATTGCTCCTTTGATATTATGCCACAAAATAAAATGGGTAGCACATAACAGATGGTGTTGAAATCCATGAGATCCTAGATACTACAAAATATCAAAATTATGTACCTCCAAATATTATGGCTCTTGAACAAGAATTATATCCTTGCTGAATGAAAATAGCATGATTATCTTAATTTAAACTAAGTTGAAAATTTTAAATTCTTTTAGTTTTCTAATTGCTTTGATTTTCAGCAATTCATTTAATAATCTTGATTTATCAGTCTGTCAGTTAGACATTAACAAGCTTTTTAAAAATTGATCATGTGGAAATGTTCTGTTGTTATGGTAGGTGGATGCATTAATCCCTTCCAAGTGAATAAAGATAATTGTAGGCAGAGGAATTATATACATATATGTATTTATACACATATACAATACATAAACACTATGATTTTCAGTTTAAAAAAATGTTTTATACCCCTAAACTTATTTCCTTTCTTTTCAAGTAAATTTAGTAAGGCTACCTGGGTTTTATTGCTAGTAACCACCATTATACACCATTTGAACTATTTCATGTTTAAAAAAATATACATTTTTCATTTTGATAGCCCAACAATTTTAGTACTGTTCTAGGAAAAGAGTTTGTTTTCCTCCAAAATTTCAAGATTCTTTCATGAGTATCATAGGAAATCACATTTTTAAATGGAATTTTGTACCCCTCTGTTCATTTGATTACTCTAAGGCAGCAACTTCTAAGTAAAGACTCTGATATTATTTCAAAATCTCTATTTAAATTGTGCTTGTTGCTAATACCTCTGAGTAAAATAAAGGTAATATAACAGATTACTACTTTTCTTGACTTACTCTGAGGAGTAATGGAAGGGTAAACATCTAAAAACTTACAATCAGTATCATAGATTTATAGCTAGAAGAATACCTTAGTATAAAAACCATATGAAAGAATGAAAAGGTTAAAATTAATCATCAAATTATATCTCTAAATAGTAGGGGCTAAAAAAGTCAGACCTAGCTTTAAAAGCTTTGAATTTGATCACTAAGCATTTAAAGTGTTGTTTTCAACATGAACTTTGTAGCTAAGACAAAATAAATATTTTGTTCATTTATCAAATATTTATTGAGCATTTATTAGAGAAATAAACAAAAGGTTAAATTGTCAAAATATAGCTCTAAACAATAATTGTCTAAAAGGCCACACCTAATTTTAAAAGCTTTGAATTTATTAACTAAAAACTTAAAATAATGTTTTATCATAGTCAAGACAAAAATAAGTATTTTAAAAATCTATTGAGCACCTAATATATGTTTAAGCCACTATAGCAGTGATGGCGAACCTATGGCATGGGTGCCAAAGATGGCTCTCTTTGGACATACTCAATGTCTTCCTCCCAATCTCCAACCTCTCTCCCTCTGAATCCTTTACTAGAAAGTCAGAGAGACTTGGGTGAAGCTGCTCCCTACCCCTTCTCAACCATGCCTGATGATATTTTTTCTCTACACCCACCCCTCTGCCCAGTAGCCCAATGGGAGTGCCCAGGGGGTAATGTGGTTGGCTTATTGGCAGTAGAGCTGGAGGGGAAGCAGAGCTCTTGGGCCATTCCCTTCCCTCTCTCTACACTTGCTGATGACATTCCTCACTTCACTGATCTCTCTGCCCAGCAACCCAATGGAAGCACTCATTCCCTTCCCTGTGTGGGGTAAAGGGTGGGGTCAGGACATGGTATGCAGTCTCTAAAAGTTTTGCCATCATTACACTATAGACTTGTGATTCAAGGAAAAGCATCATTGTACAGCAAACTTTAGCTTTCTAAGCTTCTTGTTCCCCAAATCCTTTAATTGGAAAAGTAACTGATTGAATGTGTTTCTTTAACAGGATCATGCAAGCAAAGATCTGGAAGACCAGTTGCGAGCTGTGTCCAGTGTGGATGAACTCATGACAGTACTTTATCCAGAATATTGGAAAATGTTCAAATGTCAGTTGAGGAAAGGAGGCTGGCAGCAAAATGGAGAGCACTCCGATCCCGACACAGTGAAAGAAGATAATGTCAAATTTGCTGCGGCACACTATAATGCAGAGATTTTGAAAAGTAAGTGCAGGAAAGAAAACATGTAAAGAACCCTAGAAATGAAACAAATGGGGAGGGGGCAATCCTTCCTCAACCCCCTCCCCCATGGAGTATTTGTACTTTTGCATACAATCTTTAGAATTTCATATATTGAAAGAAAGGGATTGATTTTCAAAAGAAAGCATTTATATCTTAATTTAGGGTTCCTGACTCAGAATGGGTGGGAAATAAATTCTGAATTTCACATAATACTTTAATTTCTTCATTTGCTGGTGGTCCTGCTAGGGGATGGTGCAGTATTCTTTGAAAATGCCTTTTATGCCTATTTACACATTTGTATATATTTTATATGAATAATCATTCTTACCAATATAAGTATTCTCTATCTTGTAAAGCACCTGATCATTCCTTCAGCTTTGGGTTTCATAAATACTCCATTTACATTTACAAAGAAGAGAAAAGAGTTCCGAGGTTATTTAATGGTTGATCTTCCAGAGATAATAAATGATTAGTTTCTATGAACTCAATGTGATATAGTCAAAACAATACGGGATGGAATCAGAGGTACTGGACTCAAATCCTGCCTCTTTTACTTAGTATCTATGTGACTTTGGGCAAATTTCCCAACTTCTCTTGGACTCTTGTGCCTCATCTCTAAAACTAAAGGGTTGAATTAGATGGCCTTTGAGAATACTTCTGAAATCTGTGATTCTAGATCATTGAGAACCCAATGACATTTTCTATGTCAGTGCTATGAGGAAAATTAGAGGCATATAAAAAAATAAGTAAGGTATTTCTTGCCCACTGTTCCTCAGTTTCCTTTTAGTTGGTGATGTTATATTAAATTAATGGTACTATAGACAGCTTTCAGTAAGTTTCATCATATTATGAATAGATTTGAATGGATTAACATTTGTCTGACGTAAAAAGCAATGCATCTTAAAATCTATGTGTTTTTCTATAATAATGCCTTTTTTAAGTTGTAGGGAACAAACTAGAACTTTGGACACAGCATTAATCATAACAGGATTATAATTTAAGCATTTGGGGGAACAGGTAGACCTTTTTAAATTCTCGGAACCATAAAGTAATTCGAAGTGAATAGCCTAGAACGCTGAATGTTAGAGCTAAAAGTAGACGTACAGATGAAATTGAAGCCCAATAAAGAGTAGAGCTGGGATTCAAATCCAAGTCTTATGAGTCTTTAGATTACAAGTGTATGATTCTTTACATTCTCACACATAGGCAAAGATGACTCATCTTGCAAAAAGAAATAGATTGGGGAATGCTTCTGTATTTGTACACTTAATACAGATGCAGCATTACCACTTTCTAGATTTCCCAGAAAGCTCTTCTGAGGATGATGTTGGACAGGGTCCAGCACCATCTTCTCATTTTCATTCAGTTTAATGAGAACAAGGCGATAATTTTGTTTGTTTTTGCTTCAAAACCATGAAGACAATGCATGCTGAAGAAAACTGGCATGATTACATTGCTGTAGCATTTGTAAACAACCAAATATTAAACTCTCATTCTCTGAAGCAAAGAAAAAACTATACATTGATTCCATGGGCTGGTCTATGTGTTTTTTCATAAAGCATAAAATTTTTGTCTGAAATTTGTAGGAAGGAGTTCCCTAAGAAAAATTCTTCAGGTGGTATTCTAATAAGGTCTTTTGCTCCTTATCCCAATGTTTGGGATCCAAGCTTCCACTTCTTCTTAAGAATTATATATTTCACCAGATAAAGAATCTAAGACTATGAACATGTTGGTTTTATTCTAAATGTGAGTGACCTCCTGCTGCTATGTTTTCCTTATAACTTATGGACTTCCCTATGACTCGGCAGGTATTGATAATGAGTGGAGAAAGACTCAGTGCATGCCACGTGAGGTGTGTATAGATGTGGGGAAAGAGTTTGGAGCAGCAACAAACACCTTCTTTAAACCTCCATGTGTATCCATCTACAGATGTGGAGGCTGCTGCAACAGTGAGGGACTGCAGTGTATGAACACCAGCACAAGTTACCTCAGCAAGACGGTAGGTATTTCAGCTGAGCTTTGATATCGTTCTTGATGAATACGTGCCTGTACAGTTGACATGTTCTCTGATACACTGAGAGGGGCTTTGGATAGAGATGACACCAATCTGAAAAGTACAGTGCATTTTCTTGGGGGATTGAAGTACTACAGTATTTCTTACCAGACTGTGATGGAGGTTTTTGTTAGGAAGCTTCAAAGAGAGGCGGCAATCAAGATATGATTGATACAAGGCTAATAAAATGAAATGAAAATTATTTTTAGGTTAAAAATATAAAAGTTGCTCTTATGCACATATTTTAATATATGTCAAATAACTTTAGTTTTATATGTGTGCATATATGTACATACACATAGAAAATTAATTAAGTTCAGTTATCTCTTCTACACATGGAAATATGACAATTTGTTTTACTAGGTTATATGGAGTAAAGGAATGGAAATCGATTAAGTAAGTTAAAGGGTTCAATAAAATCATGATCATTCCAACATTTATTAAGAACTTACTGTCTGTAAGGCACTGTGCTGGGGACTTGGAATTTAAAGCCCAAAACAAATAGTACTGGCGTCATATCTGGGGTGTTTTGTGTAATTTGTGATTTCTCTAATTTAAAGTTTTAGTGTATAGGAAAACTTGTCTAAAATTTATACTTATAAGTCGTTCATAATCACTGTACATGGGAGGAGGTGTGTGTGTGTGTGTGTGTGTATATATATATATATATATATATATATATATGGTCATAAATGGAGGAAAAGGCTAACAGTTGAAGTAGCTGTGCATATAGCTTATTAGAATGATGCAAGAGAGCATCATATAGTTTGAAATGGAGTGTGTTTATAGGCAAAGATATGTAGGGGACCGGTGATCCTTGGCAGGACTAGTTGAAATTCTACACACAAAAAAATTTTTGTGGCATTAAAATATTTTTCCAGACTATTCTAAAGGCTGGAGTTGGAAGAAAAAAAAATTCAGATCAACTTTAAAATGTAATCTGGGGCAGGTGCAGCTAGGTGGCTCTACTGAGAGAGCCAGGTCTAGAAACTGGAGGTCCTCAGTTCAAATTTAATCTGAGACACTTCCTAGCTGTGTGACCCTGAGCAAGTCAGTTAACCCCATTGCCTAACCCTTACCACTCTTCTGCCTTGGAACCAATGCAAAGCATTGATTCTAAGATGGAGGTAAGCTTGTTATTTTTAATTTATAATCTAGGCATATTCTAGTATAATTGCCTGCAAAAACACATCAAGCAACTCATCTTTTATGTTAAAATACATGGTAATTTGAAAATCTGATCTTTCTTTTTCACATTTGGTACATGTTTCTAATGTTAGCTACTATTGTGGAGGCAGGGTGGGGTGGGATTTTTTTCATTGAAGTAGTCACTAGACATATCAGAGCAACAAGGAAAAGTCTAATATGAGAAGCTTGAACTCTTATCAGACTTGAGCTCTCTTACTTAATTTCCCCGCCTGCAGTCTGTCACCCAAGTAAAAACATTTTAACTTTTTATAGTACTAATGATTTCTTCAATGAAATGGAAAATTTCATATTTGCAATAAATAAGTTGACAATCATCCTATTATATAAAATTCTAGTTGCCTCATTTTCTGACTTATCCCCTCATAAACTTGTTCAAGAAACAGATCAACACACCTTCTATGTTTGTTTCTTTCCATCCTCTTCAGAAAAGAATTGCAAGGAAAAATAACTCTATAAATCCTAACTTTCTATTCAACTTTTCTGGGCCTCAGCTCTATGGAATAAAAATTCTATATGGTGATTTGGGATCTTATAGTATTCCTATATTTGTCTCACTATATATAGTTTGTTAAACAAAGCCATAAATATTCTAGTCTTTAAACATTCATTTCCTAAATGAATTTATTGATAGCAAAAATGCTAGACTTATCTGCAAGACACATAAAGGAATTTAATTATTTTCTCTCTCATAAAACTACTAAGAGAAGACCCATAGGGTCTTGTTTGGAATTTTTTAGCAATAGGAGCTATAATCAACTTGGAAGGCTTTTCATTAGTTAACAAACTTCTGGTACATAAAAATTAGAGAACACAGTAAAATTATACAAATGTTAAATGCAAGAGACCAGAAAAATAAGAATTTTAAATATTTTTATTATGTAAAATATTTTATTAAAATAATAGTCAATCAGCTAAGAAATTATTGCTTGAAATTATGTACTATCTTGAATAAGCTGATATTAGCTTAACAAGAATCTTACTACTGAAGTATAAACATCGTTTCCAAAAACCTTTTATAAATATTAAAATCCCTGCATTTGGTAAGGGTGGACTGCATTATCAATTAAGTACTTGGGATCTCTATTTTCTAAGTCACTGATTCATTCCACTATTAAAAAGAAAATGATTATATTGCTCAAATATTCTCCAAAAAGAATCATCCCTATGCAAAATATATCATCATTACATTAATGTTGTTACACCTACAAGAATTTAGCCTCATTCCTTTTCTTCTCCTCTATTAAGGGGACTCTGCCTTTTTTTTTTTAATTTTTTAAACCCTTACCTTCCATCTTGGAGTCAATACAATGTATTGGCTCCAAGGCAGAAGAGTGGCAAGGATAGGCAATGGGGGTCAAGTGACTTGCCCAGGGTCACACAGCTGGGAAGTGTCTGAGGTCAGATTTGAACCTAGGACCTCCCATCTCTAGGCCTGGCTCTCAATCCACTGAGCTACCCAGCTGACCTTCCCCCTTTTTTTTTAAATAAATGAAAATGTTGAAATAGATGGTCTGCTAAACTTGAAGTCAGGAAGTCCTGTGTTCAGCTCTCACCTCAGATATTCATCAGCTATGTGATTCTGTCAATTTTTCTTGCTCTTCTTCTATTTCTCATTTGTAAAATATGGGGGTGGACTTGATGACATCAAATGTCCCTTCCACCTCTAAATCTTTGATCATTTAATCCTAAAAATAAAGAGATGATCCAGATCCTTGAGGAATCAGAAGCTAAATATTTTCCTGGTTATAATATCAGAGTATACTTCTCAAAAAAAATTTTTTTTCCCAAAAGGTTCTCCCATTACAAAGTCTAGTTAAAAATTTCAGTTTCAGTTTCATTTAAGGGGAATATCCATGAAACTAGAATTTAAACATGATTCTAATTTGAGACAATATCACTTCCTGTCTTAGCATTGAATTAAAGCCATATCAAATTGTTTGATCTTCAGAAGCTTGTATTTTTGAACATCTGATTATATATATATATATATATATGTATGTATATATCTTTAAATGTGCCAAGGGGCATAGAGTAAGCCATTCTTGACTTAGGAAGACAACTTTAAGACAGTACTTTGATACATCATAGCTAAATGACCCTGGGCAGACAAGTCATTTAACTTCTCAGTGAATTAGGTAACTATAAATTTATTTTTTTACAGAGAAATTATTCATCTACATTGACTTAATGAATGGCACATACATACTGGAGAAAGCTCAATGGAGAGATTTGTGGGGATAACAGTTTTGAAGATCCTTTTACGAAATAAGGAAAAATGTGTTTTTTAAAGTTACTTTAACTAACTTGTCTAATATGTATTAATACTGTTAGTAGTTAGAACACTAAAGGCTATACAACATTTTAAGCAACTTCTCTAGCTTTGAGACTATTTTATATCTTTAGCCATAATGATAAGGAACTTTACTTCCCAAGTCTTGCTTTAGTTGCTGTATTATCAGTATTCCCCAGTCAAATAATTTGAATAATGACAAATGACTGCATATTTTTAATATTTGAGTATCCAGATATTGTTAGTACCTAGGTTCCCTTTGTTTTCATATTTTTCCTCCTACTTTGTGTCATTACATTGAGACCACTTAGCCATTGCACAAATGGCATATTGCAAGTCTGACAAATACCTTCTAAGGGGAATGAATTTGGGGCTAAATGGGTCAGAAGCTCGTTTGAAAGTCTTGGCTTGGGTACTGACGGCACATTGGCAAATAGGAAAGAATGCTGAACTTGGAGTCAGGAAATGGGTTTGAATTCTGTCCTAGACACCTCATAGCTGATGCATTATGGACAAATTGCCTGTTTTCGCAGTCTTAGTTTTCACTTCTGTAAAATGGAGATAAAACTTTTTTCATCTTTAACAGCATTCTTGAGATGAAAGCACTTTGCCCAACACCTATAAATGTGTTATCACTTTTCTTATAATATTTTCAAAATCATCTCCTTAAAGTTTTCTATTTCCTGCTTGTCTGGGCCATGAACATTTTAGTTTAAACAGAGTTGCAAATAGGGGTAGGAAAAGTAAGCTAATACTTGGGACATAGTTTGCAGAAGTTCACAAGGGATATTTTAAATACTGCTTTTATTTTTAATGCCAAGAAAATGCCACTTTCCACGACACATTGACATTTATTTCATGATAAGGCAAATCGCATGTGTTTAATGAATGTTCAAAGCCTTCAGTAGGCAATAGCAAATATACAGCCAATTTTTCAATCATGGGGTTTGGGAGTGCTACTGGGAGTAATTTCCAAAGCTCATCAAAAATGTACAAAAACATTTTCCTGGCTCTACATTTACCTCTTCTGTGTTACCATGAGAAAAACTGACCTTTTCATCAAACAAAAATACTTCAACGATTTGTTGTTGAGGATTTCAAGTGTGTCTCCTTTAACTGCCTTTCCTCTTTGAAAGTGAGGGAAATACGCTATCTTCCACATATTATGTAATGTCAATAAAACTCCAAATTCCATTCTCTCTGCTGAATATTATTTCAGTTTCTTTTTAATATCAGCAAATTGGGAACCTAAAGTTTTAGTCAGGGCTTCCTAACCTAGGTTCTTTAACTTGATTTTCTTAATTATTATTTTAATAACTACTTGCCAATATAATTACTTTCCTTTGTAATCTTACATATTTTATCTTTCCCCCTCTTTTTTCTTTATTTTGTTTTAATAACAAATTTCCACATAAGTTTTCCAAAGTTATATGATTCATGTTGTCACCTTTCCTTCTTCTTTCCCCCGCTCCCAGAGTTGACAAGCAATTCAATCTGGGTTATACACTGCATATTTTATCTTATGCATTTAAAAACCTTATTCCAAGAAGGAATCCAGAGGTTCTATAAGATTGCCAGAATGGGACATAGCCTAGAAAGTGTTAAGAGCTCTTGCTTTAGGTAGAGCCCTATGCTGAGAAATTTCAAAAGGAATCATCAATCCTGAAATGAACAGTAATAGCATTTAACAGTCAAATATACACAGATGTTTTTATATGACAGCTTTGCCACTCAAGTCTCGGGTCAAACTAGGCATAGAGAAGTTGTTGTTTTTTTTAAAGATGTTCAAGCATATTATTGTATGTCTGCATGACTATACCAGGGCTAAGTACAAATGATGTTCTACATTGAATTGTCCAAATGATCCTTGTATGCCTAGTGGATATCACTTGGGACTCTGTCCTGATCTCTCTTCTCTTTTTCTACCAGCTAGTTAGATGGTGAAGTGAAAAAAACGTTGGACTGGGAATCAGGAAAAGCTGAATTCTAATTTCACCTCATATACTTATTAGCTATGTGACCCTTGGCAAGTCACTTATAAGTCTTAGTTTCCTCTTTCGTAAAACAAGGACGTTAATAGCAGCTACCTCCCAGGTTTGAAATAAAAATCAAATGTAACTAACATATATAAAACAAAACTTAAAGTGCTATAAAATAATAGCTAATAAAATAATAAATAAAAAAATAAAAAAATTATGATGATGTTGTTGTTGCTGTTAAATTAATTTATTTGGCTCTGGTATCCATTGCTGTGGGTTTGGTTATGACCTATCTATATCCAGCCCCAATCTATCTCCAAGTCCTACTTCTCTGACTACCTTGTCACCTTGTCACCAGAACCTCATATCCAATATGCCCCAAACTATAATTAAAAACTTCCCCATAACCTTGACCCTCACCAAGTCTTCACTTAGGGCATCCTTGTAATCAACCAAGTTTGAAACTGACTCTTCTCTCTCCTTTAACCAATAACCCTTCCTTCCATCCTTCATCTTCATGTCAAGTCATTTACCAAATCCTGCAACCTTGGGCAAACCACTTAACCCTGCCAGGACCTCAGTATTCTCATTAGTAAAATTTAGGGCTTATATTAGATGCCATTGAGGTCCCTTCCAGCCCTAGAGCAATGTTCCTATAACCCTGGAATTTACCAATTGCATCTTCATGCTACTGTCATTTTTAATTTCATCCCCAATTACTATTTATATGAGTTATTGTAGTAGTCTCCCAGTTGCCTTCTCTGAATCCCAGTCTCTCCTCTATCAAGCTCATGCTTCCCATAGATGACAAAATAAGCCTCACAAACACAGATCTCTATCAAACATGTTGATTATTCCTAAGATCAAATCCAGCAACCCAGCAATTAAGGCCCTCTAAAATCTAGTGCCAACTCCCTTAGTTCCAGATTTATTTCACATTATTCCCTTTCACATTTATGATGTTTCAGTTATATTAACTTCTAAGACTGATTACATATCAAAAATTGACTAGTAGTTTTCCCAACTCAACCCATTATTTCTTATCTTCTTGTATACCCTCAGCATGGCAAGCTCAACCTTCCAGAATTTTTATCTTATTTGAAGGCTCAGTTCAGAGACAACATGGGCATTCATAAAACATTCCCCATTTGGCAGAGTTTAAAATATTCTCTCCCTCACAAAATATTCCTAGAGCCCTTTGGCTGCCTCTCTACTACAATCTCTCGCTATATTATAGTTATCCATGTACATAAATTTCTGATTGAAGATAGGAATCATTTTGTCTCAGTGTCCATGTAGAAAAAAATAAGAAATTTTATTGGCCTACAGAGATTGTGCCCTCTAAACTTAGGTTTTCCCATTAGGTTCAGTACCCTTCTCTTCTTCCTGTATACTGCTTGCTTTGGTGATTCTACCATGATTTAATCACCATTTCTATGCTGGCGATTCTCAAATCCACCTATCGTGTTTTGCTCTAACCTCCCCGCTGACCTCCAATCTTGCATCTCCAACTGCCTATTGGATATTTCAAACTGTATGTCCAGTAGACATCTTTAAACTCAATATATCCAAAATTAGAACTTATTATCTTTCCCTCTACACTCTCCCCCAGACCTGTCTTCTCTAATACTGTAGAGGGCAACATCCTCCTAGTCCCTCAGTCTTGAAATCTAGGTGTCCATCTTGGATTCTTTACCATCTCTCAATCCACCAAATTCAATATGTTGCCAAGGCCTATTGATAGCATCTTTGCAATATCTCTTGAATATGCTTCCTTCTCTCCTCTTTCACAGCTCCCACTCTGGTACAGGCTTTCATTACCTCATACCCGAAATTCTACATTAGATTGCTAAAAGGCCTGCCTGCCTCAAGTCTCTCCCTGTTCCAATCCACCTTCCATTCAACTACTAAAATTATTTTACTAAAACACAGGTAGGACTATGTCATCACACTTCCTTAAAAACTTCAGTAGCTTTCTATTGTGGCCAGGATTCAAAATAAAATGCTCTGATTGGCATTCAAAGCTCTTTATAACCTAACCCCCAGCCTTTCCAGTCTTCACAGAGCTTACTTCCTTGATCCAGTATCTTTGGACTCCTCACTAGTCCACAAACAAGACACTGTCACAGCTTCAGGCATTTTGTCTCCTCCATTTGTGAGTTCCTTGAGGGCAGGGACTGTGCTCTGCCTCTTTTTTTTATCCCTAGTGTTTAGTACAGTACCTGGCACATAGTAGGTGTTTAATAAATGTTTATTAATGGTTGACATTTGAGAGTCGACTATATCAAATTATAAATCATCTTGTCACTACTTTATGATGAGTCTCTCTAAACAGGTACCACATGTATAAGGCAACTAAAAAACTAATTTTAATTGATTAAATTTGCATTTGTATTGCCTAAGAACCTAACAATCATTTATAGCATTGTTTCCATGAAGAATATATGTATTAACTAACATATCATTCTGATTTTTAAGCAACCTTTTAGAATATAACCCACTTATACACTGTAAATTACCTTTAAAAATAATTTTGGCGTTATCTTTTTTTTTAACTTATAGGATTTGTCTCTTTCTTTATTAGCATTTACTAGTGAAGAACAAACTATGCTTTTATTTGAGATTTCCCTGTTTCATTTCTTTCCTATCTATTTTATTAGTCCAAGTACTCAACATTTTCATAAATTCTGATCTGAAAAAAGGAAGAAATTTTATATTTAATTTCACCCAGCAGGGTAGTTGTAATTTGGCCAACACATACCTTATTTTAAAAGCTTTGTAAATCTTTCAGGATCAACATTTTTTGAAGGGAGATGAAAAATTGAGCAGTGAACCTTGAGGGTGTAATTTCTTAGAAACTCTATTTAAAACACTCACGTTATCAGAGGCAATCTCTGAAGAAAAGCATCTTTCTCCAAAGAGTTTAAAATTAATTCCAGCAGGGCTTTTCTGTTAAAAACAGATGAAGAATATTATAATCTAGAAAGACAACATACTGGCATGCCACTATTGGATCTCCTATCAAAATATTGCCATTCTCAAGCAGAGAGAGAGAGAGAGAGAGAGAGAGAGAGAGAGAGAGAGAGAGAGAGAGAGAGAGAGAGAGAGAGAGAGAGAGAGAGAGAGTGAGTCAGTCTAAGACAGACACCCTGGGTAACTTTAGGGCAGGGTTTCACTAACTGTCCAAAACAGACAAAACTTCCAAATTAGGAGGTGTCACTATTGCTGTAAGTAAAGTATCTCCACGTTTAACAGCCTTGTCGGGTAATTCTTTCTAATTGTTTAAGTCATTCAAGAGTCTCAAATTTGTATCCTATATAGCCTTTTGTAGTATGATAGACACTAACCAATTGCTGGTGCTTGTTAGACTAATTTGATGCACTAGTAACTGATCAGTTTAATTCAGAAGTTCAAACAAGCTGGATATGTGGAACAACATTATTAAGCATAACTTATTTTACATTTTTGTCCAGCTACTGCTTCTGAAGGTTAAATTCTTGAATCATCTTTAAGGAATTTGAGTGAATGTGTGATTTTTGTTGTTGTTGTTGTTGATATCTTTGAGACAGTATGTCTGAATTCATTGTGTGTAAAGTATTTGGTAGTAATTGGGGGAGTTCCAAGTTAGTTTGACTTCTATGTTGAGATCTAATCTGTGATGTCATTGGAGTAGAGAACTCTGGAGGAAGTAACTATATGCTAAAACAGGTTAGCACTTACTCTACAATTTGTAGGCTTAGAGAGTAACTCAGGGCAGTAAAGGGTTAAGTGACTTCCCCCTGGTCACAAATCCACTTTTTTGGGGGCAGCTGGGCAGCTCAGTGGATTGAGAGCCAGACCTAGAGATAGGAGATCCTAGGTTCAAATCTGGTCTCAGACACTGCCCAGCTGTGTGACCCTGGGCAAGTCACTTAACCCCCATTGCCCACCCTTACCACTCTTCTGCCTTGGAGCCAATACACAGTATTAACTCCAAGATGGAAGGTAAGGGTTTAAACAAAAAAACAGAAACAAAAATAAATCCACTTTTGTGAAAAGGGGGTACTTGAATCCTGAGCTTCTTGACTTTGGGGCTAGCTTTCTATCCACTGAACCAAGACACCCTTCTTAGTTTCTATAATTAGTTTAATTAGTAACAATTATAACTTTTTTTACTACTATGTCACTGAATGGTCACTCTAAGCAATTTATATCATTTTAGATCCTAGTATCCATCTATTGCTGAGAATAGAAAGTTACACTCTCCCATCTTTGCAGTGTATTCATAGAATTATAGATTTGGATCTGGGAGGAACATTAGAGCTCTTTTCATCCAGCACTCTCATTGTATAGATGTGGACATTCAAGTTGAAAGAAGTGAAGGGATTTTCCTCAAATTTCCTACATAGTAAGTGGCAGTGGTGAGAAAAGAACCTCAGTATTCCTATTCCAAATCCAGCTCCCATTCTATGTATCACAAAAGAAAAACATGTGCCATATGGCCTCTGCCAATTTTAACTAATGATTTTGGCTAATGAGGTGCCAAACTCATTTGTTTCTGTGTTGCTAAAAGACTGCTATTAGCACCCTCTAAATTTCAGTGCCCAGGGTCAGAGACCCATTTTTCCTCCCTAGTCATTTCTCCACCTGAATGTAAAAAACAGAGCAAAACAAACTAAAAAAACAATTTGTTGAATAAAATATAATTGAAATAACCAAAATTTTGACAAAATGTTGATTGGCATTTAAATATATTAGCATTTATGAAAAACAACAAATTGCAACTATGTACCTCCTCAGCTAATAAACATTGTATTTTTGAACATTTAAGACACAATCCTTCCACAAATATTTTAATTGAGATATGTTATGAATTGTAGGAATCACCCCCATATTTGTGATTTGTAGTATAGTTCATAGTAGTATCAATGACTGATTTATTTATTTTTTTTGTATGGCTTACCCATCATCACATAGACAGTTTATGTCAGAGGAAGGACTTGAAGTTACATGTTCCTGAGTGCAAGTCAAGTCCAGCCCTCTCTTCAAACTGACACACAGCTGCCCCTTCATTGCAACATATAACTACAAACCTGAAAATTTTATATAAGTAGATTTATATTTATAAAAATAAATAAATACTCAAATGGGAAGTAGATAATCTAAAATACATCAAAGTTACTTAGAAAAGAATAAAAGAGGCTTTAATAGCCAAAGTAACATGATTTCATTGTGCCGTACAATTTTCCAAAGGTAATTTTATACATTCTCAGAGGTAGGAAAAACCTTATGGATCAATGAATCTAATCCTTTCATCTTTAAAAATGAGGAAACAGAGTAATAGGGTAAGCACATGGCTTGCCCCGAGCTCATGCAATTTGTGAATGGTAAAGTTGGGATCTAAAACCATGCCTTCTAATTCCAAATGTGTTGTTCTTTTCATAATAAATAATTTTGATATCAGAGATCTTGGTACAGACAAGATAATCAATCTTATACATGTCTATGGAAAGCTATAAAAATTTACATGTAGCATAAGTTTTACAAACATCTATATAATCTATAACAAAAGCATACAAAATAATTTGTATTTTTGTAGGTCTTTGTAAGCACAAACTTTTCCAACCATTTTATGTAATCTGAGTAATTTGAATCTCAAAATGTTTCAGATACAGTTACACAATTTATATATAATGAATGCAATATTGCTTCTAGTTAGCTGAAATGTCCTGGGAATAAGATATTCTGAATGAGTTGAATTTCCAAATAACTAAGACTTTCCCATTTAAATTTTGCAATCTTTGAATTGAAACTATTTCTTATTAAAGGGATCTCTATATCTTTATCTATCTGCTTTTTGGGAATATATAAAGTGTATCTGCTTCAGTCTTCAAGGATTTGTGAGTTTGTCAATGTGGACATTTATTCCTCCATAAAAAAAAAAATTAAAAAAAGATTGTAGTCAGTTTTTGCTCTTACAAAAAATCTTCATGAATTTCTGTGGCCAAAGACATTCAACATAAAGTAGGTAATTATGTTCTCTCATGATAACTACATTGGAGCCTTGGATAGGGACATGTAATCAACTGGCCTGCCCTTAAGTGCAACCACTCCAAATTGAAAGGTCTTACCAGAGTTTGTGGTCTAATGGACAGTGGAATAGCCTTAGCAAAGCCAAGGAAATCCATGCTGCCTTGAGCCAGTAGAGTAGGACAGGGAATATTTCACATAATTATTAGACTCAATATAATACTAAAACCACAGAGTTTTAAGAGATTTTGAGATCAACTAGATCAACTCCCTTTTTATAGATGAGGAAGCTGAAAATCAGAGAAGGGAACTAACTTGTGCAGAGTCACATTTGTAATGCATTGAGAAGCCAGGTTTTCTTGATTTCCTGATTTTAACTCTTGCATTGATAACTCACTATCATTTTTAGTAGTGTCTATTATTAGTCTTTGGTGACTCCAGAGACTATTGAGTTATATAAGACTATTTGCCACTGTTTCAGATTAGATTGCAGTGTTTCACTTCTTTAGCTCTTCTGAGGAAGTTATTATTATTTTCTGTTCTCATTTCTTGCTCTTGACTACTGGTCACCTTCTACTCCCTCACCCTACTATTAAATCTGTTGTAGATATCTCTACTCTATACCTCTCATGTAAAATTGACCAAAATTTATTTCTTTAATTTTTTACAGAGTAATATAGTTGGGCTTTTAAACATCTGTTTTTTCCATCATGTTGTGCATTCAGATGATTTTTTATTTCAAGATTCACTGCTATTTTTGATGGCTGATGTTGCCATCTGGATAAATAGAATTTTGCTTTAAATGTATTTATTCATCAAAAGAGAATAAATATTTAGCATCAAAAAATTTTAGCTTTCACTACTCTGGATCATAGAACATTAGAACTGGAAGGGACATTATTAAACATCTAGCTAGTCAAATATTACCATATTACAGACAAGGAAAGGAATTTCCAGAGAGATGAAGGTTGCTGCCCATAGCTACACAGCTAATTGGAGAGAAAAAGATGGTGTGTGGATGAGGTTCCTTAACTTCTTCTTCTATACTCTATCTATTTCACTAAACTAACTCTTCTATGTGCCAGATTAAAGTTATCACTACATGGCATATGGATAAATGCCAATAGCTAGTTAGCTATGTATATGATACATACATATATATGTATGATATGACCTATAGACTTGAAATGTAGTGGAAATTGAAGAATTATACAGTTAAAGTTACAAGTTTTAGATCATACTATTGGTTCTTTTCCATTTCTAAGTAAACAGGTATGTGGTTCCAAAGAAATGATTTATTCGTTTCTAAAAATAATTATGTCCTTTCTTCTGCTTTTGGCTCAATAATCCCACTGACTCAAATAAGTATTTCAATTATGAACTATAAAGTGATTTCTCAATTCAGATGCCTTTGCCAAGTAGTCCTGGCACTTGTTTATAGGGAAAAGTGAAGTTAAATTTGAAAAGTGAAGGGGAGGGAAAGGGAGTATGAAGCTTTGGGTTTTTTTCCCCTAGGAGAATAAGAAAATGACAACTATAAAAAGTAATGATTGATGTGAGAGAAGAAAAAGATATTTAATGAACAACATTAAGATCAATTATACAGTTAAAGCAGAGGCAGTACATATTGGCTTCATCTTTTCAACAGTTGATCTTTCTTCAAATGCATATCATAAACCCTCTCAGCATTTATATGATGGTCTTCACCTCCTAAGATCTCTGATCTTATTTAGGCCACTTCTTAGCCAATGGACCAATATCTCCAGACCGATCTTCAAATATTCTAGTTCGGTAGGCATGGTTGTTCTTAAGAACCACCAATTTTGAGAGCCATTTTGACAACTTTATGTCACAATGACGAGATATTGGAGAGGGATGTTCGTTTCTTTCTTTTTTAAAAACCCCTTACCTTCTGTCTTTGGGAGTCAATACTGTCTATTGCCTCCAAGGCAGAAGAGTGGTAAGGGCTAGGCAATGGGCGTCAAATGACATGCCCAGTGTCAAACAGCTAGGAAATGTCCGAGGCCAGATTTGAACCTAGGACCTCCCATCTGCAGGCCTGGCTCTCAATCCACTGAGCCACCCAGCTGCCCCCATGTTTCTTTTTTATCACAATGAAAAAGGGATTCACTTTATATACTGTTCAGATAGAACTGCAATTCTGAAATGAAATATATCCAATAATCGTAAAAAAGACAGCGGAAATATATAACTGATGATCTTCCTTGATATATATTTTCCCCAGAGTTATACTCATATATATATATATATATGTATGTATATATATATACATATATATATTTGCATTTTCTCAAAATTAATTGGATGGATTGTCTAGATCAGAATGATCAGACTACCACCCTAGGCCTTCTTTTATATGGCCCATGAGCTAAGAATGATTAATGTAAAAACTTCAAACTTTTTCTTTCACATCTCTATCAATAGATTTTTTTTGACTCCGTACCTCCAGTACATATGTATTTATTTAAAAGTTATATAAATGTTCTATAATTCAAATATTATGTGCATTACAAAAGATGCTTTCTCTCTACATATATAAGACTGACTTTAAAATGAAATAAGCAACGTTAAAATATTTTATTAAATACTTTATGTGTAACATCCTATTCTATTAATAATATAAGACCCTCTTGTTAAGAGAAAAATGTGACTGAATACATTTCATTATTTTTTGAAATCTTGGTTTTCAATACATTGTGATATAGAGATTTTAATGTAATCATGCAATAGTTAACAGCTAGCATTTATATAGTGCTTTAAGCTTTCTAAAGTGCTTTATAAATGTTATCTCATGGGGGCAGCTGGGTAGCTCAGTGGATTGAGAGTAAGGCCTAGAGACAGGAGGTCCTAGGTTCAAATCTGGCCTCAGACACTTCCCAGCCGTGTGACCCTGGGCAAGTCACTTGACCCCCATTGCCCACCCTTACCAATCTTCCACCTATGAGACAATACACCGAAGCACAAGGGTTTAAAAAAAAAAAAGACCAAAAAACAAAACAAAACAAAAAAATAAATGTTATCTCATTTGATCCTCAAAAAATCCCTGGGAGAGGACACTATTATACCTAATAATAATTATCCCCATTTTATATATAAGGTAACAGAAGTTAAAAGAGCTTAAGTAACATGCCAAGGGTCAATAGCTTTGTTATTGAATTCCTACTCCTTCCTCAGTATTCCTGGCATATTATGATCTACATGATCATCTGACATGGGTTTAATTAGGGTGACAGTATCAGTCTGTTTTATGTGAGCAATAATTAATTTCTTTTTAAGGTAAAATAAATATAAATAGAAGTTGTCATGTGTACATCCCGATAATACGTAGGGCCCACTCTGGAAAACAATACTCTAGTCTATATTATTTCAAATGCACTAGGTAATTTCTGCAATAACTCTTCTTCCTCATTCTGCTTACAGAGCTCTGACTGCTTTTTCACAGGTCAGTAAGTAACATTTACTTTAGCAAAATGCCATAAGACCAACTGTGAGATGGCTGGTTCTAACTTTTCATTGAAAGTATTCCACTCGTATACTGGAACTAAATGTTAGGGCTATGTTTGTTTGCATGGTGAGAAAACATTATAGGAGATGACCAATCTAGGTTAATGAGTAATTTAATACACATGAATTAAACACCTACCCAGAATGCCTCTTCACTAAGAACAGTCCATAGTTTTATAGTACAGAATGCTGTACTTTTAAGAACATATTGCAAGTGTCTGAGTCTATATGCAGAAACAAAAGAAAGCTATTTTAAAAATATAGAATATAAGCTACTTCCTAAATGACCTCATCATGGGGAAAGGCCCACTATCCCCTCAGTAACCCAGACTCAGAAATTAGGTGTCATCTTTGACTCTTCACTCTTTCATCCCCATATCCAATTTGTTGCTAATTCCTATCAATTTAACCTTCAAAGCATGCCATATATCTGTCAGTTAGTACTCATTAATTGAAGGCTAGCTATGTGCCATGGCACTGGACTAAGGACTGGAGATAAAAAGAAAAGCAAAAGATAGTTCCTGGTCTCAAATCTCATAATCTAATGAGAGAGGCATTATGAAAATAGTCTGAACAAACAAGACCATATATATGGTCTTGTTTGTTCAGACTATTTTCATATATATATATATATATATATATATATATGATAAACTGGAGATAATCAATAGAGAAGGCAGTAATTCTAAGAATGAGAAAGAAAAGCTTCTTGTAGAAGATGGAATCTTATCCAGCACTTTAAAAAGCTAGGGAAGTCAAGAAGAAGAGATAATGAAGGAGAGAATTCCAGGCATGGAGAACAGCTGGTGAATATGCTCAGTCAGGATATGGGGTGTTTTACATGAGGAAGAGACAGGAAGTTGATGTCACTGGATTAAAGAATATAAACTGGGGGGTAAGGTATAAGAAGAGTGGAAAATCAAGAGTGGGCCAGGTTGTGTCAGTCTTTAAATACTAAAGAGAGGATGTTATATTCTAGATATAATAGGGTATTCCTGAAATTTGTTGAACAGGGGCAGTGTAGGTAATGTAGTTAACTCTAACTTAACTAATTTGACAAAAGAATAGAGGATGGACTAGAGTGGGAAGAAACTAGAGGAAGAGAGATGAAACAGCAGGCTACTACAGGTATTCAGGAACTGGGAAATGAAGCCCTGAGTCAGGGTGGTAGCAATGGCAGAAAAGAGAAGGGGCCATAGAGGAGAGAGATGTTATGAAGATAAAATTAATAGGTCTTGGCAAAAGAATGGAGATGAGAGAAAGTAAGAAGTTGAGTATGCCACTTAGGTTACAAGCCAGCATCACCCAAGTGCAGGTTTTTATCTCCTCAAGCCTAGACAACTGCAATAGCCGGCTGCTTGGTCTGTCTGCCTCAAGCCTTTCCCCACTTCATGCCATCATCTCTACTCAGTGGTCCTCACTGGAGGGAATGAAGCATTTAACTAAAACTGGCTCTCTTGCTATTGATAAATATCTTACTCTCTAATCACTAAGTAATTATATAATTATGTTAATGAAGAATAGTAATAACAAATAGGCTAACCCTATGAGTAGAAATCACTAGCTTATGTTACAATGACCACCTCAGGTGAAACCCCAAGTCAGCAGTGGCAAACAGAGTGTCTGCTCAACTCCACTCCCACCAAATAACTGTCTTCAACCCTTCTCAACTGCCCCTCACCCAAAGTTCTCCAAGGGGGTCCCCTGGAATTCTGGGTGAGGCTCTCCCTGTACCTTTGCAGGGATTCCATGCTTTGCATCTGCACACAACACCATGTCACAAACCTCCTCCATTATTCCATAACTTTCCTTGGCTCCCCAGAATAAAAACACAAAATCCTCCATTTGGCTTTCAAAACCCTTCATATCTTTCCTTTATCCACACTTTTCTGGTCTTCTTACACCTTCCTTACACCCTCACACTGCAATTGAATAACACTGACTTCTGCTGTTTCTAGAATAGGCCACTCCATTTTCAGAGGCCAGACATTTTCACTGGCTGTTCCCCAAAACTAGAATGTTCTCCTCCTCAGCCACCTGACTCCCTTGGCTTCCTTCAAGTCCCAGGTAAAACCTACATTCTATAACAAGCCTTTCCAGACTCCTTTTCATGAGAGTATCTTTCCTCTGCTTATTTTCTCCAATTGATTTTACATATGTTATTATACATATTTGTTTGTTTGTTGTTTCCCCATTAGACAATGAACTCCTTGAGAGCAGGGACTGCTTTTTTGCCTTTCTTTGCATGCCTAGCACTTCACACAAAGTAAACACTGAATAAGTGCTTCATGACTGACTCAAGGTTACTAATGTAGACACATATGAGTCTATACAAACATGTGCCATTGATAGAGAATGCTGAACTCTAAAGATCTGTGTTCAAATCTGTCCTTAGATATTTGAGTCTGTGATCCTGAGTCAGTCACTTCACCTTAGAACACCTTAGTTTTCTTACCTATAAAATAGGAATAAAATAGAATCTATCTATAGGGCATTTTGTAAAGATTACTCTTATTTTTTAAACATTTCTTGTGACGAATTAAAACAGTTAAGTAAAACAAATAATCCAGTGACCACATTTCATACTCATAACACCATTTCCTCTCTGCTTTTTCTTTCTTTAGAATATTTTTACATGATTCCATGATTCATGATTTTCCCCATTCTTAGCTCCTCCCTCCCAGAGTTGAAAAATAATTCCACTGAGTTATACATGTTCAAAACTTATTTCCATGTTATTCATTTTTTCAGTAGAGTGATCTTTTAACATCGAAACCCTAATCATGTCCCCATTGAACCATGTGGTTTTTCTTCTGCATTTCTGTCCCACAGTTCTTTCTCTGGATGTGGATAGCGTTCTTTCTCATAAGTTCCTTTAGATTGTCCTGGGTCATTTCATTGCTTCTAGTAGAAAAGTATATTACATTCAATTGTGCCATAATGTATCCATCTCTGTGTACAATGTTCTCCTGGTTCTGCTCCTTTTACTCTGCATCAGTTCCTGGAGGTCTTTCCAGTTCACATGCAGTTCCTCCAGGTTATTATTCCTTTCAGCACAATAGTATTCCATCACCATCATATACCACAATTTGTTCAGCCATTCCCCAATCAATGAACACCCCCTCATTTTACAATTTTTTGCCACATCATAGAACGTGGCTATGAATATTTTTGTACAAGTCATTTTCCTTATTATCTCTTTGGGGTACAAACCCAACAGTGATATGGCTGGATCAAAGGGCAGGAATTTTTTTAAAGCCCTTTGCACATAGTTCCAAATTGCCCTCCAGAATAGTTAGACCCCCAATTTTGCTACATCTCCTCCAACATTTATCACTTTTCTTTGCTGCCATATTGGCTAGTCTGCTAGGTATAAGGTGGTACCTCAGAGTTGTTTTAATTTGCATTTCTCTAATAAAGAGGGATTTAGAACACTTTTTCATGTGCTTATTGGTAGTTTTGATTTCATCCTGTGAAAACTGCCTATTCATGTTCCTTGACCATTTGTCGATTGGGGAATGGTTTCATTTTTTTGTAGATTTGACTTAGTTCTTACATATTTGGGAAATTAACCTTTGTCAGAGAGTTTTATTATAAAAATGTTTGTTGCTTTCCTTCTAATTTTAGTTTCATTGATTTTGTTTGTACAAAACCTTTTTAAGGTGATTTAATCAAAATCAGTACCAGAAAGGAAAGGTTTGTAAAAATAAAACTGGAAAAAGTTATAAAGATGATCTTGATTAGTATATCCTCATAACTGCCATTCTACATGGACAAATATGCACAGGGAAAAATGCAGAAAAAATAGAAGCAATAATAATCATTTAAATATAAACATATGTTTAGAGTAGCTAAATCTCTTAGTGACAATCACTTTTTTTAAAAAAAAATTTGAGTTTGGCTAGGATTGTGTGGATAGAGAGGCCAGCTAGGTGGTACAGTAGATAGAGTGCCAGTTATGGAATCAGGAAGACCTCTGTTCAAATCCAGTTTCAGAGACTAGCTGTGTGACCCTAGATAGTCATTTAAGCCTGTTTCCCTTAGTTTACTCATCTATAAAATGAGTGGGAGAAGGAAAATGCAAATCACCCAAGTATTTTTATGAAGATAATTTCAAATTGGGTCATGCAGAGTTGGATATGACTGAAACTACTGAATAACAAGAAGGGTATGTAGAGAGCTGTCCTCAGAGCCAAGAAGATGTGAGTTTAAATTCTATTTCTGACACTTTCTAGCTATCTCTGTACCTGGGCAAGTCTCTTATCCTCTCAATGGTCTAAATAATTCTCTAAGTCACTGTATCACAAGATGATAGCTTGCATTTCTGAAAGTATTTTTTCATCTGGGAGTTCCACATAAAATAACATCATAGGTCTAATTCCTATTCCTACTTGAAAAAGAATATTTTAAAGAATAAAAATAAATGTATTCTATATTCTAATTATGTGGCATAACTGTCCTCAGAGCAAGGAAAACCAAAATTCAAGACCTCTCTCTATCATATACTAGTGGCCACTTGTAGCTCTCTAAAACTATATCATATACAATTAGTGGTATGAATCAAAAGACAGAATTTCTTATTGTAACATCACTTCCACAGTTGAAGTTTTCTATGACTGTGAAATCATAGGTTTGACTATCCCAATAAACACAAATATATATGTACATGCAAATATATAAGTGCAAATGTATATAGAGAAAGATATTTTAAAGCATATATCTAAACATATTCGCATTATATATTTTGTTAATGCAAACATAAACATCTTAGAAATGTGGCTTAGAAAGTAGAGTAAGGGATGGAGATAGATCATTGAGTTTACCATTATCTATACTACCACAGGTAATTATAGCAATGAGGAACAATGACTAATGCAACTCTATCCCTAAATCTCTCTTCTAAATCAAAGCCCATCATTAACTTTGAGGTCATAATAAGTTACTAAAAGGCACATAGCTTTCTTAGTTCTGATGAGATTTCCATTATCTCAATATAGTAAATGCCAGTATGAAAACTGAATCTAAATATACTTAAGGCTAACTTCATCAGATATTTAGCTCTTAATTTCATTTTTTCCAATATTAATCATTCTTTTGGAATTTATATTTGAAGGCTCTGGAATTCCAAATCTACTTTATTTTATTTAAACATTTTCATTTTTATATTTCACAAGAAGTATTCTTAAAGGGAAATAAAATTGGAATTTTTTGTGAATAGGAAATCCAAAGCAGACATGTTATGTCTAAGATCTCTGCCCTCAGTATTAAAGAAAATGATCTGTCTAATCTCCAGCTTAATTTTATTCACTATAATTGAACCTGCTTTCCATTAAAATGTCATTGTCTATTCATTAGAAATGCATGTAAGTAAGCATTCATTGGTGTTTCTTTTTAAAAAAATATAATGGGAATGAATTTATAAAGTACTTGGGAGTCTCTTGGGGAGATCATCTAAAACTGATTCCAAATCATAAAATAAATTGGTAACTAAACCATACATACTCAAATGACACAAAATGGCCTGAGTTAAACTCATTATTTCTGTGTCAAACTCATAATTTTGTAACTGAATGACCAAGATGAATGTATTTGTGGCACTTTTTAAAAAGCTTCCTTTAAAATTATTTAACATTTATTTACTATAATATAATGCCAAAATTGTTTTTCTTTATCACTAAAAAGATATGAAATATTCACCATAATGTGATAAAGGTGGCAGTAAATAAAATGTTCCTACATTCAAGGACAAAGATATCTCATGTATCATAATAAAATATAATAAAACCAAAAACCATGGATTTCACTTACATTTGTTTACAGAATCTATAAAAATTGTTGTTTCCTTTTTCTTTTTCCCTTTCTCTGTAGTTGTTTGAAATTACAGTGCCGCTCTCCCATGGTCCCAAGCCAGTTACCATCAGTTTTGCCAATCATACCTCCTGCAGATGCATGTCCAAACTGGATGTTTATAGACAAGTTCATTCAATTATTAGACGTTCCCTGCCAGCAACACAGTCACAGTAAGTATCATTTGAGTTTCTGTTTCTGATTCTTCTGCCACCAACATGAAATAAACCAGAAAGTCACAACTTGATCAGAACAATCTTTAGGGAAGTTTCTAGTATCCAATTCACTTAATGTATAAAGCTAAAATAAAGTCAAATGTACAAGATGCTATGAAAGGATAATTGAGCTAAAAGCGGATAATATAGTTTTGAATAGCATATAGAAGAATGAGGCAAAATTCATAAAGAAAAGCATCCATAGGTGCAATGTCCTAAATAAATTATAAAACAGAGATTACCATCCATACCTGGTCTTCTATTAAACTAAATGTTATAAATTTTATTTAATATCAAAATCATTTTTACTCTGTTGTAGAATGCATGATTTAATCAGTGTAGGTTCTAAGTCTTTTAGCACTGTATTTGTGAGGTTCTATGTTCAGCCTAGTGAGGTATCTTTTCAAATTTATCTGGGCTATTACTTGGATAACAGAAATACAGTCTTTTGCTAGACCTATCCTGGAATCCTTTCCAAATTTATAGGACCTATGGGAATTTGAATTCTCTTGGCAAATCCTTCATGAATTGAGGATCATTTTCATGTCAAGAAGACTGTAATCATTTTACTTATATTTGTTTTTCTATTTCTATGACATTTCCCATTCTTGTGAAATTAAAAGTCCAGACCATATATACATATACAGTGATAGATATAGATAGATAATTTTTAAATGGCAAGAAGAACCATAGAAGCCCCTCATTTTTTTTAAACCCATAGCTCTGTCTTAGAATCTATAAAGTGTATTGGTTTCAGGGCAGAAGAGCTGTAAGGGCTATGCAATGGGGTTTAAGTGACTTTCCCAGGGTCACATAGTTAGGAAGTACCTGAGGTTAGATTGGGACTTATGACTTTCCATCTATAGGCCTGGCTCTCTGAGGAACCTACCTACTTCTCTCATTTCTTAATTTCAATTTTCCTACTCTTTTTTCCCATTGGTTTGAGAAATGGTAGCACATGTGCTCCAAGATCAGATGGAAGAGTCTGGACATAGGTTTAGATCTTGAGCTCAATATAAGATCATAATCATAACCAATTACCAAGTGAGAGTCAAATGATATTGATTTCTTCCTCTTCTCTCTTTCTCACCCCAACTCTAAATAACATTTTGTTCATAGGTATTTCTAGGTACTAAACAAATGTATACATGAACAAAGAAAAACAAAGCATTAATAATTATAAACTAGATGTATAGGGTACTAGTTTACATAAATCAGTTACAATTATGTTTTTCTTTAAACATTCTATAACCAATATCTATAATTTAAAGTGTTTAAAGGAGGATAATTTGGTGCAAGTAAATGCATAGCCAGGCACTTGGATAAGTACTTAAGAAATAAAGGCAAAAGTATCTGTCCTCAAGGAGTTAACTATCTGATGAGAGAGACAACATGAAAATACCTAAGTAGGAATAAGACACATGCAGGATAAACTGAAGATAACCAACAGAGGGGAGACAATAACACTGAGAAACATCTGGAATTTCTTGTAACAAGAGGATTCCAGGTGGGACCTTAAGGAAGCCAGGAGACTAGGATAAAGAGGAAAACTGTTTCAGGCATAGGAAATAAACTGTGAAATCCTTGGAGTTAGGAGATCAGAGTGTCTAATTTGAGGAATAGTGAAGAGGCAAGTGTCATTAAATTGTAGAGTAGATAGGAAGAAAGGGGAAGAATATATAAGAGAAATGGAAAAAATAGAACAGAACCAGGTAAGGACTTCAAATGTCAAAGGATTTTCTATTTTTGATCCTCAAAGGAATATGGAATTGAATTGGGGGAGGTAAAAAGGGTGACATGATCATATCTGTTGTTTAGGGAAGGTTAATTTGACAACTGAATGAAAGGAATGAAAGATGGAGTGAACAGAGGAGAAACTTGTGGCAGGGAGAACATTCTTGTTATCACAACAGTTCAGCAGTGAGATGATGAATGTCTGAACCAGAGTGGTGGCAGAATCAGACAAGAGAAGGGAACATATTCAAGAGGTGTTGCAAAGGTATCGACAGGGATCCTTGACAACAATGGATATAGGAAGGCTGCGAGAGAGTGAGCAGTAAAGGATCACATTGAGGTTCTAAGCTTGGATTTCTGGGAATATTGTGAAAATGTTGTAGGGGGCTTGAGATGAACCCCTGGGGTTCAGGATGGATACCCTTTGCAAGAATGCAAGACTCCATAACTTAGCTTAGAAATATAAAGAGAAATTAAATGTTGAACTAGGGGAGAGGACAGCATAGATGGGATACCACCCTACCAAAGGGATGTGTTCTGCATCTTTTATACCCTTACAGAAACAGGAACTCAGTGACCAGAAATGAGGAAATGGAATGAGGTTGGGCAGGAGTGGGGGATGGCCAATGGTATCAGTGTTCATCTTGGAATCTAGGGGAGAAATCCAAGGAGAATATTTCTCTCATGGGGTCTTTCCTTATCATGGGTCTTTGATGCTCAGGATCACCTTTTCCTCAGCATTAATAAGAATGCAAGGAAGGAAAGGAATTTCCTGTTTTCTGTTTAACCTGAAAAACTTCTAGGGTTTGGGGTGTCCAAGGAAACTCGGAGTCACATGCCAATTCCATTCAACAGTAATAGAGAATTTTCAAAGGTGATGAAGCTTTAGGAGAAAGATAATGAATTCAAATTTGTACATATTAAATAAGTTTGGGAAGTCTATAGTACATCTAGTTGGAAAAATCCAACAAACAATCAGAAATGTCGTTCTGGAGATCAGAAGAAAATTTCTGACTGGATCAATAGATGTGAGAAGCTTAATCATACTTAAAGGTAAAGAAGCTGATGAGTTCTCCAAGTGAAATAGTATATACAGAGAAGAGAAGATAGCCAAGGAAAGAAAATTGGAGAACACATCATCAATGGGCATGACCTGGAACAAGACTCAACAAAAGACTGACAAGGAAAGCCAGGAAAGAGTAGTGTCTCAGAAACCCAGAGAGAAGAGAGTATCAAGAAGAAAAGGATGATCAACTGTGTCAAATGTTGGTTTAGTGGAAAGTAAGCCATCCAACATTCATAAGATTAATAAAATGAGTCAAAAATTTTACACTGTTTCAACCTGATCAAGAAACTCTCAGTTGCTGTGGGGGTGAAGTGTGGGTTGGTAAAGAAAGGGGTAAGAAAAAGAGGGACAAAAGGCTAAATCTAGCTTGAGGACTCATTTGTTGTGTTTACAATCTTGTAATTCTTTTGTAAAAATTTCTGCAATGTTTACTGCAACACTAAATAAAACATGCTTGCTTATAAGAAGTTACAAGTAGTGGGTTTATTAAGGAAAATTTCATCCTTATGAGAACACGTCTCCTTTTACTGAAGAACAGAGAGTGAATTTATAGGCTGGGCAGCTTTGACTTGGAACATGGGACTTTAGTGTTTTTGGATTGTTAATCTGTAACAGACACTCAGCCCAAATGCTTCAGGAACTTGACTCTCCATTAGTTTTTTTGTTCAATTTTTAAGTTTCCTTTCTCTTCATTTTTAATTTAGGAATTTAAAAAAAGAGTCAGACAATAAAAATGGAATTGCAAAAGGGGTTTCAATAAAATGCAAAGTAGCAAAAATGCAAGTAGTAATCAAACTGCCCATTAAATGTGTACATTTCCTGGCCATGCCATAACCTTTGTTCTGTTCAGTTTTTCTTTAGAGTATTCTGCTAGCCTCAGTTCAAGTCCTTCTCTGGAGTGTTAACCCAGAGCAGAATGCCAGTGGATTGGTTCTTTGAAGGTTAAGCAAGTAGATCCTGAACCTTCTTTTTCCCCCTTATAGTATCTAGCATAATGGTCTCATGAGCTCCCTTGAGTTCAGTTAATCAAAATCTGCCCTGGTGCTGTTCTAGACCCTCTTCTTTGATAGCTTCTATAGAGGTTTTGGTATGGGACTATAGGTTTCCCTTTGTACCCCAAATCATAGAAGTACTTCAGGCCAAACTGTAATCTGGAAAAATTCCTTTGCTTTCTTGCATTCTTGTGAATTCTAACCCGAAAACATCAAAGACTCCTGATAAGACCCTGGACGTCAAAGAGAAAGACCCTTGAGAGAATTATCCCTGTTGGATTCTCTCCTAGGTTTGGAGATGGACATAGATATACATATTCTGGTTATGCCCCAATTATCATTTGGTTGAAATCTAGGACATCTGCCTGTCATCTAAGCTATACCCTCTGTCTACAAGACATAAGACACCGCTTGACCCCAGCCAGGTGACCCCCATCCCTACTTTTGCTTGAATTCATACCCTTCTAGAGTCATGTGCCACTGGCTGTAAATAAAATTTAAAAAATCCAGAATTCATACCTTCGATGAGGCAGTCTACACATCTGAGCCTGTCTCCCGACCATTCAACATTACCTTCTAAATCAATAAATTTCTCTTTTTATTTTTAAGCTAAGTTTTGGAGTCTTGCATTCTTGCAAAGGGTACCCATCCCAAAGCTCAGGGGTTCACCTCAAGCCCCCCACAACAGTTTTAGATATGAACTCAGCTACATAAGTGGTCTGAAAACCAGTTAGTCAAATTCAGAAGAGCTGATTTCTAGAGCCTGGGCTATCTATTATTTTTAAGTCACAGTTACTCATGAAATCAAGGCAGTGTGGTGGCTTAGTTCACTGAACTTGGAGTCAGGAAGAATGGAATTCAAGTAAGATCTCAGATACTTATTAGGTGTATGACCCTGGGCAAGTGATTTAACCTCCATTTGCCTTAATCCATTGCCAAAGGAAATGCCAAACCATTCAAGTATCTTTGCCAAGAAGAAAAAAAACAAAACAAAATATAAACATCACTGGCATGCTGCGGTTCACTGGGTCACAAAGAGATGGATACAACTGAGTCACTGAACCACAATTCATGAAATCATCTAATCAGATCCAATAAACATATTAAGTGCCTATTATGTCCTGCTCAGCCAAAAAAACAAAACAAAACAAAAAAAGGGAGCTGAAGGATTGTATTATGTGGCAAGGATTGATATTTTGCATTTTCACCACCTATTATATATAGAGTTTGTTGAATACAGTAGAGGTGTTTAATGAATGTTGATTTGAAATGCTGAGCTGTTTGGCTTTCCCAGTATCATTGATAATTTAGAGATGTCTGATTCTAAGGAATTTTTATTCAGAGGTTGATAAAAGTACTTTGTTGCCTCTATGTTGCCTAGATTCCACCCTCTAAAAAGCAATAAAGGAAAGCAGTGTTAATTATGTGCTGATTAGTGATGAGAAAATAATAAAGAAGCATTTAACCCAAGAAGGTAGATTTCAGAACAACCACTCAATGAAAAATAAAATTCCTCATTTGGCTTAAAACCTTGTAAACAGCCTGGGTCTGGCTGTTTCACTTGTTTTTTCACCGTGTCTAATTCAGTGCCATGCACCATTCAACAGGAAAGTCAACAATCTCATTACTTGTTATTCACAAGATACTATGGCAGACACTGATGTAGAGTGAAGGACTGAATACAAAGGTTGAAAGGAACATTAACTTTTTCAAAGGCTAACCTAGTCCATTTTAAGGTTGAATTCATAGAAGAGAAAAGTAGTTTTTGGTAATTATTGATTTATATGTTGAATGTGGAAGGTCTTGATTGTTTAAGATCCATTTCCCTACTTCATAGTGAGTCATATAAAAATAGAATTCATGAAAGCTGATGAGTGAACTAAAGAGAAGCTATATAGAAAAAAGTTAAAAGACCTAGGACAGAGCTCTAGTTATAAAACTGCATCTAAGTAGTGGAGTAGAACCCAGTGAGGGAGATTATGAAGGAGTGATCAGATCACGAAGAGAAAAATTAGAGAATAGCAGTATCAAAAAAACCCCAACAAAAAACAAGAGAGGAATGAATATGTAGGAGATAAAGATGGTTAGCAATGTCAAATGCAGAGGAGGGCTCCAGCCAGATAAAGACTTCAAAAATATCATCAGGTTTACAATTAAGACATCATTACTGACTTTGGGAAGTATTAGTTCAGCTGAATGATGACATCAGAAGCTAAAAGGCTGAGAAGTAAGTAAAGGTAACAAGGGGATGGCAAAAAACACAGGTATTTTGTTCTAGAAGTATGGCTGTGCAAGGGAGGAGAGTTACAAGAAGAATAGTAGTTGAGAGAATTGGTTGATAGGATCAAGTGAATCAAGTGATAGGATGGGGAGATCTGGAGAGTGTTTATAAGCAGTAAGGCAGAAGCTAGTAGAGAAAGAGAAATTAAAAATTGTGGAGTCAACAAGGGGACAAATTAGGAGGGAAGCTTGTCAAGGAAATGGAAGAAAATGAGATCTGGGTATTCAGGGATATTAAGGAGAACAGTCATTCTTCCTCTGAGGCTACGATGAAGTAGGTTTTTGGAGACCAGAGAAAGTAGAAGGTTAATTTTTTGGTGATTTGAAGTGTAGCTCTGGAAAAAAAAAAGAGGGGGATTAGAGCAGATGGCCTCAATTTTCTCAGTAAAGTAGAAGGGGAGGTCCTCTGATGAGAAAGAACAGGAAAGAGGTGGCATAAGTAGCTTGAGGAAAGTATCTATGATTTGGAACAGACCCTTTGGGGAGGGTGGGGGAGAAAGCCAATTAAAGAAATAGGATTAACATATAATATAGAGAGGCTAAGTTGAGATCACATTACCAGAAATTTTAGTGAACTCAACAAAATTATATATGATTCACCTCATTAATATTCAGCAGCGCAGGACTATAAAAACTGAGGACTCAAGTGGTTAAGAGATTTTTTTCCAGTATCTAATGCAACCTAAATCGCTTTCTCTGACTTCCTACTACTGATAGGGTAAAAGAAAAGCTCATTACCACATCTTTTAAGGTCATCCTAAATGTGACTCCAATCCACCTTTCTAACCTTACTGTATTTTTCCGGTACCCACGCTGTGTTCCAGACAAATTTAACAACTAGCTTGTGTGACGTAGGGGAGAGGGTGCTGAATTTGTCACGAGGAAGAATTAGATTTGAACACTGCCTCAGATGTTTACTGTGTGAACATGAGCAAGGATCTTAAGTTGAACTTGATGCTAGTGAATACAGTGTTAAATAGCACTGAACTCTGGGGCAGCTAGGTGGCACAGTGGATAGTACTGGACCTGGAGTAAGGAAGGCTTATCTTCCTGGGTTCAAAACTATCCTCAGACACTTACTAGTTCTGTGATGCTGGACAAATCAATTCACTCTACCTCAGTTTCCTCATCTGTAAAATGAAAGAAAGGGAGAATGCTTACAAACTAGAGTCAGAAGCAAAGCAGGGAAAGGAATTGATGATAGCTGATGTGGACCTTTTCTCAAAATGGTTCTGGGTAAAATTCACCAATTGGATAAGAGGATATATTGTCAGAGAGATGTTCTAGGTTAGAAGGCTTAAGGAATCTTTTAAATGGAGAAGTCAGAAATGGGAACAGTGGGAAAGTTCAAAATCAGAAGCAGAGCTGGGAGAGGAATTTTGCAGAAAATAAAACTAAGGTTCTGAGAGTTTAAATGATGTGCCCATTTTATGAGTTTCTGGTTATTAAATTACAACTATATTCCATGTAATCCACTTTTTAAAACTGTACAATTTATTTTATGCCACAGGATAAAAGTACTGTTATAGAGGCATTAATTAATACAAAATTAATACAAAAGTAATTGTATACAGTATGCACAATCAACCAACATTTTTCTGTCATTGCTATATTATTCCTTAAACTCTGTGCTTTATCTAAAGGTGTCATGCAACTAACAAGACATGCCCCAAAAATCATATCTGGAACAATCACATCTGCAGATGTCTGGCTCAGCAAGATTTTATTTTCTCCTCCAGTACTGGAGACAGTGGTAAGCAAAATGACTTTCTAAATTTTAGACAGACAGATTCTAGTTTTTTTTTTTAATGATAAGATTTTAAATTCAAACTAGAACTCTAGTCAAGACAATGATCCAAGACAATTCCCTAAGACCCATGAAGAAAAATGCTATCCACCTCAAGTTCAATGGATGAACTCTGAGCACAGAAGCATATTTTTTTTAACTTTCTTTTTCTTTTTTATGTTTGCTTGTGTTTTCTTTTGGGTAATATGGAAATATGTTTGGCATGACTTCACTTGAATAATCAATATCATATTGCTTTCCTTCTCAAGGGGTGAGGAGCAGTGGGAAGGAGAGAATTGCAAACTCAACATTTTTTTAAAAATATTAATTAGGGTCAGCTAGGTTGATCAGTGGATAGAGTAAGGCCTGGAGATAGGAGGTCCTTAGTTCAATTCTGGCTTCTGACACTTCCTAGCTGAGTGACCTTGGGGAAGTCACTCAACACCAGCTGCATAGGCCTTACTACTCTTTTGTCTCTGAGACAGAAGTTAAGGGTCTAAAAGAAGAAGTATAAAAGCTTAATAATTTTGCATTTGTAAATTGGAAGAGGAAATAAACATAAAAATGAAGTTAAAGCAAGACAGAAAATACTCAAATGTATTTGCTATGGATTATTTAAAAGATGTGATCATCAAAATTATAATCATTTTTACTTTTAAAAAATGTTCCTTACGAACATTTTTAAAATCACAAATGGCATCTTTTTAGAAGGTAAACTAAGATGCTCTTCCCTTTCCCGGAACAAAAGAAGGCATCCTTATAACGGTTTTTGTCTATCCTTTCCCTAGATACTTCAGATGGATTCCATGATATCTGTGGACCCAACAAAGAACTGGATGAAGAAACCTGCCAGTGTGTATGCAAAGGAGGATTGAGACCTTCAAGCTGTGGCCCCCACAGAGAACTGGACAGAAACTCCTGCCAGTGTGTGTGTAAAAACAAACTTCTACCCAGCTCATGTGGAGCCAACAAAGAGTTTGATGAAAACACATGTCAGTGTGTATGTAAGAAAAGCTGCCCAAGGAATATGCCACTAAATCCTTCAAAATGTACCTGTGAATGTACAGAATCTCCAAGTAGATGTTTATCAAAAGGAAAGAAGTTTCGGCAACACAACTGCAGGTAAGAGCACCTGAATCTTTCCATCACTTTGCACAAATTACTTGTAATTTCTTCTCTTGCTGAAAGGATAACTGAAGTAGAAAAATAACAGTCAATATGGGAGCAGACAGACTTTAGCCATAGATATCAGAAAGGTCTGCAAGCAAGTGGCAGGGATATAAACATAAGACTGGGATTTCAGGGAAAGACTAATTTCTAGAGTAGGAATAATAAGATTCAAATCCCATAAAGGAGAAAGAAAGATGTTTTATGGTTCATGGGAATCTATTCGGATTGGGAAATAAAGGCTATGGTATTTTTTAGTATGTCCAGTGAGAATATTTATCTTGCTTTATAATGAGTATTGGTTTAAAAAATATTTGTTGTTTTTTTTCAAGGGTGGGATCGGAAGTACAGGAAGAGAAAATAAGTCTTTGTTAATAGTAAAAAAAATTAAAAGGAAAAGATGTAGGCTTTGGGAGCTCAGAGGAGACAGATAAGAGACCTTGTTAGATAAGTAGAAATGACTAGACCATGATAGTTTAACAAAAACAGCGTATTTCCATTCAAGGTTCTTGAAAATTTATGAGCCTAGAAAAAAACTCCCCACATTTATCTAGAAGACTTGGACTAAGCTAGGAAGGGAGATGGCTTATTGAGGTTTATAACTGTTAGGCAAGATGATTATAAAATACTCTCTAGCTCAGGATTTCTTAACTTTTCTTTAGTATCATAGACTTTTTTATTTGGCTGATAAAGCCTAAGAACCCATGTTAGAATAATATTTTGGAATTCATTTTTAAAAGCAGAACAAATTACTTTGAAATAAATGGATTTTTTCCTATTCAAGTTCTTAGATTCTCTAAAATATATTTTTAAATCCCTAGAAGATCCCAGTTTAAGAGTCTTTGCCCTAGACTAACCAGTAAAGAAAGTTACCTTCCTGCATTCCAAATGGGACTGAATTTGGGAATGCAAATAGATAATAATTCTGATGTCTTGTTCCTTCAGCCAATGACTTGAACATTCATTCCATGAAAGAATAGAATGAATGGCCATAGGATTTGGTTGGGCTATTTAGGGATATATCTGCAATATCATTTGGAGAAATATAGATTTAATTCAGTCTGAAAGGATAAGTACTTGAAGCTTAAGAGGAGTAAGTACATGTTGCTTAAATTTCCTGGCTGATACATGACCAAGAATGGTAAGTGACTGGTCTACATAGTGGTAAATATCACTCTCTAATGAGACCTGGGATGTTTTGGACTGATGTGGACATAAAAGAAAATAGGAATTATTTAGATGCAGAGACCATTAAGACCTGAATAGATAAGGCAGGAAACAGGAGCAAGATACATATAGAAGGCAAATAGAAAAGGAACAGATGAGAAGCCAATATCAAAGACATCAAGTGGTAGATACTGGAGATTCTGCCATCAAAATGGAGTTAATGAGAAGAGATCTAGTCCTTTGAAGAATAAAAGTGTAGTGATTCCATTCCTGAAAGAAGTGGCTACAAGTCAAGGAACTTTGAAGATGATTCAGCTACCAAAACTAAGGTAAAAATGAAATTTTAATAGAGTAATTTAGGAAGAACCCCTCTATAATGGAAAGAACATGTGTTCATTTCATTATATTAAAGAGCAGTTTAAAGACTCAATTCTGACCCTTAGCCCTAAACATAAACCTGCAGTGAAATAACCAGGGTGGAAAGTAAATAGCAAAAAGAAATCAGTTTAGTGACTCTAAATCTATAGAACTTCCTAGCAGACTACTGAAACTAACACATACAATCCAACAGATTCAAACCAGGATCAGGAACTTGCAGAGTTCATACCAACAAGGTAGTAAATAAACTTTTTCTCAGATCACCCAATATTGGAAGCATCAAAAATTGAGAGCCCTCCCCAAGAGAAAAATGAAAACAGAACATAAAAAGAAAAAAATCTTAGACCAATTATCCACCCCCCTTCAAAGCAAGTCCAACACTAACAAAGGCCAAAGTCAAGAATTAGCCTGGGAAAATGTGCAAAGATAAAAAACCAAACCCTAAGGTGCTGCTATGTTGATAGAAAAGCCCAAGTCATAAAGAAGACAATGTCTTGAAAACATTTATAAGCAAAGCATCAAAGAAAAGTGAAGAATAGGTAAAGAAATTTTAAAAGAGAAAAAATTTTTTTCAAAAACCAAATAAGAGCATTAGAAGACCAAATGGAGTAATAAATGACAGCTATGCAAGAACATTATGAAAAGAGAATTAACAGTTTTGCAAGAGAGATGGAAAGTTGAAAAAAATAACTTCTTAAAAACCAGAATTGAACTAATGTATAGAAAATGGTTAGCCATTTTTGTAGGTGCAAAAGAGAAGTTTGCCCCTTTAGAACACAGAACCTGGCAAGGCAGCCCAGGGCATGTGCCAATCTGGCAGTTGGGAAAGGAGTATAAATTGAGGAGCAAAACCCCTCAGGGACCATTTCTTCTTTGGGTTGGGAGGCAGGAGGTTGTCTACTGTCTAGGTCCCTGGAGGAGGGAAGAATGGTATAGGCAGACAGGCAGGGCTTTGCTAGCTACATTCATCACCTTAATATTGATAAAAGGCCACTGAGCCTTAATTATCAAACAAGATTATTTAATCAAAGCATCTAAAATCAAAAACAGCTTCTGAGCCAGGGGAGACTCTCAAAGTCCCCTGGACTCAGCACCTAGGCCAACTTTCTATTTAGACATTACCATAATTTCTTATACTTATTATTAGGTTAAAACTTAATAGGGTTCACCTATTTCCCTCTCTCCCACCTCCCAGTTTACCTTTCCTTCAATCAATCCAATAAACCCTGTTAATCTACAAGCCTCTGACAGACTTTACGTATAACTTGATAGCGTGCGTTATTGAGGACAAAGTCATCTTCACTTAATATCATAGTCAGATCATGAAAACTAGCCTAACTGATCTAATTACATCAAGATCAAGCTTGGTCTAGGATTATAAATATTGTTAAGGTACCAGGAAGTCAAGACCAACTTCCTAGTTACATCTAAGCCAACTGATTCCCTGGGAACTGTTACTAGGGCATCAAGCCTGTCATAGAATTCCATCACTCTTCAGTGAAGCTTTTATCAGGCAGTTGTAGGAAGCAAACCTCTGTCTTTCACAACTTGGTTAAACTTCAGTGCTTCACTGAATGAATAGATAATAGGACCTTAACCTCCTTTTATAACACTGGCTAAATAGAATTTAATTATCCCAAAGGATAAAGCAAAGCCAAAAGACTGAAAAAATGGAATAAAATGTGAACTAACACACTAGAAAAACAACTAACCTCAAAAATAGATTAAGAAGAGATAATTTTGAGAATCATTGGATTACCTGAAAACATTGAACAAGAAGATCTTTATGAACTGATACAAAGGAAAGTGAGCAGAACCAGGAGAGCAATCTACACTGTGAGTTATTTTAAAGATAATCAACTTTGAAAAACTAGTTCTAATCAACATAATGACTCACCAGAATTTTAAAAGATTCATGATGAAACATGGTATCCATCTGCAGATAGAGAACAAATGTACTGACAGGAAAGGCTGAAGCATATTTTTTCTCTTTTTTCTCACTATTTTTTGGAACATAACCAATAATTTGTTTTGCATGACAATACATTTTTAAAATAATGACTATACAAAATTGTCTTGTCTTCTCATTGGCTGGGAAAGAGAGGCAGGGGAGAGAGATAAAACTACTAAACTAGAACTGACTTTAAAAAGAGTAAAAACTGTGATAAAAATAAAGAAATCTATTAAAAGCTTACATTTGTCAAATGGTGATAATTGGGAATGAAAACAAGTACATATCCATATATATGTATATAAGTATGTAAATATGTAAGTGATTGATTTTATTGCTATATGTAAAATAGACACAAAGTGATTTAAAGAAGGAGGATAGAAGCCACATTATTAGATTGATTTAGATATATTAGGAACCAAACTGCATCCCTCAAATTGGAACTCAAATAATAATAGCTTATAGATATGTATTTCACAATTCATAAAACACTCCTTTCAACAACTCAGGAAGGAAAATATTACAAGTATTGTTATCTTCAATTTATAAATAAACTGAGACTCACCAAATTTAAATGATTTGTTCCTGGTCTTGCAGAAAATAAGTATTGAAACTGAGAGGTGAGTCTTCTGACTCAAAGCCCACTGTTCTTTCTGCCATATCCCTTTCACTCTCAGATGAGTGTCTATGCCTGTAAAATGGAGGGATTACGTATTAGCATCATAACAATAATTTTATTCATGAAGAACTTTCAAGATAAAAGAATTTTTAGCATAAGTAGCTATAGTTTATTTTCTCTATCTATTGAACTCTTGTTAGAAGCATACAGCTTTTCCATTACAAAGTTAAAAATTAGTTTAAGTTCAAGCATTATGAAACTTAAATTGCTTTCCCCCAACTCTCCACCATGAATTCTGTAGGTTAAATTTCTTCCACTATTGTAAGGTCACTCTATCACTCTTAATTAGAGTGAATTCTTTAGAAATTTCTTCTGACATTGTTTTTCATCATTCACCTGTTTAAGATCAATCATTTCCAGTAGAGAGTTTCCTACTTTTGGTGTTTTGGACAGAGATTGTAAGAAATCGATATTTTCTCCTTGTTCATGACCCCTATGAATGTATAATCAGTGGGAAGAAGTAATGCTTGCTTTTATTGGAACCAAATAGTTCTGAGGAAAGATCGAGAATCGATACTGATGAATTAGAAGCCAATAAAATGCTATCCAGCTAACTAAATTCATTGTCATCACAGTTGAAAACCCTAGAGAACTGCTTCATAATCACAGTGGCTATGTTTAGAAGAAAAGGAATAACAAATCAGATAAAATTTAGGAGAGTTGATTTGTTTAGGATATTTAGGTATTAAAATATCAAAACATAATCTCTTACAGGATCTTGGTTCCAGATGTGGTAGCAACTTCAGTGAGAGTCTAATCAAAGATCAATCGTTAGGCTCTTGCTTTTTACATTCAAAAATCACATTATCCTGGGATATAAACTGCTCACTCTTGGTGATTAAGACAGCAAAGTCTAGAGGAAAATAGGCAAGAGAATTGGTGTTAGCTAATAACTCTACTATCTTGAAACAGATAATCATTGACATAGGGGTTTACATAGTATCACTAAGAATGAGGCTGGGTGGCTCAGTGGATGGAATATTGGTTTTGGAGTCAGGAAGACTAGAGTTCAAATTCACCCTCAATCACACACTAGCTTGTGACCTTTGGTAAGTCACTTGACCTCTGTTTACCTTAAACCACTGGAGAAGGAAATGGCAAATCACTTCAGTTACTTTGCCAAGAAAATCCCATTTAGGGTCATTATGTATTGGACACAACTGAACCATAGCAACTCTAGAAGTCTTCCTAAATTAATGCATTTGCAAAATTATTCACTCATTTTTTTCTAAAGAGTCAGTTGAATGCTTACAGAAAAATCTGTAGAAGTCAGAGAACTACATTGTCTATTATCGTTCTCAATTACACTGGACAAGATCCAACCCTAAAAAAAGATAGTACCTACATAGAATTTGGCATTTTTATCTTTCTAAATCAGAAAGTACTTCAGAATCATATTTAAACACTGTTCAGTGAGCAAACAAACTGTCTGTCCCATTAAAAAAAGTCCTTATTACTGATCTAATGCATTGAATACAGATTGCACATGCATGGGCATCTAGTGAACCGGATTGTAGACGTGTAAGCGGCATACAAGATTTCCAATTCTGTAAGGCCACCACTGGCCCTGAAATGAATCTCTAACATGACTGCATAAAATAAGCACATTGAAATTGCTTTAGGAAGGAAAACATGGACTTCATGAACTGCGAGGCTTTACCGTGTTGTATTTGGACACTAAAGTATATAAGCAAAATGTTTAGTAAAATTATAGGAATAAATCATTACCATTTACATGAAAAAGAATCATTTAAAAGGATTTAGACAGCAATCATGTTGAAACCTGAAACTTATCTTGATTCACTGCCAATTATCAGAGAATGCCATTAATGGACAAAAATAGCAATTTGGCACAGTCTATCATGTGGATTATCAGAACACATTTATATGAATGGTAATAGCAGACTTTTTTTAAACCCTCCTTCCACAAAAAAATAAATTGATGAGAAATATCTTTTAGTTATTGTTAGTATGAGCTTTCTTCCACAAATTTACTTTATAAAAAAAAATACTGATTCTCTTTTTGAGTCCATTGCAACTGTGTAACCAACTGTTCCTGTATCTTAAAATGGAGCTCTTCTCGTCAATATGTATGTTTCTCCCCCTGGCACTTTAGGATGCAACTCATCCATGCCTGGCTATATTGTAAGATTTGACCATTCATGTCATCTAATAAGTAGGTCACAAGAGGTCCTCATGCTATTTTTAAAATAAAAAGTAAAATTGCTTCATATTAATAAATATTGCAGATGGCTAATAAGTTAATAAGCAAGAGCTTATGATTATTTTCATTGAGTTTCTTTTTTCCCCCAATTGTTACCTTCATTATTTTTTTACCTTCTAAGTAGAGAGTTATATTTTCACAAGAACCACTCAGGAAAAGATTTTCTGCATTATTACACTGATTTGCTTTCTCAGTCTTCTCTAATTAAACTTCATCCTTTCACTGACAATTGTCAGTTCCTTAGCAAAAAGATTTCATAGAAAACCTAGAATCCTACATGTAGATAATCACATCCTTTATTTTTTTTTCAGTAAATGTCAAAGTAACGGATAACATCTATTTATATTGTTTTCATTAATGCTTGAAGTAATATATCCAACTAAATTGATTACATGAATTTCTCTTCTGCTGGTACAAAAATTATATTCCACAAATGAACTGGAGGAGATATGAGAATGTAGTCGATCCAATCAGACTGTCAAATTAACTGCTTCATTTCTTCCTCATATTTATAGTTTTCTATTTAACTTACTGTTTTTTCTTTCAACTTGAAGCAGAAAACACCAGAGAACATTAAAATAACCTTGAAAGTTAATGGATGTGCCATATTCTAATCAATGAACACATTGCCTGTAGACATTTTAAAATAAACTAGTAGAAAAATTTTAAATCAGATTTATTTCCTTCAGTGTCATGTTCATTAAATTGTATTCATTGAAATGTCATATTCATTACTCTTTGCATGTAATATAAACATGTGGGGTATATTTTTTGTGGGTGCAAGCTTGAAGAATAATACCTCAGGGTAACTTTGAGAAACTTATATCTTTTTCTCTGGTGTTTATTCTGAAAGAGAAATAGGAAAAGTTATTATGGATCAGTTTACTGCCATAATGGCAAACTTTCTTAACCTTCTGACTTAGTAATGAACTCACCTGAAATTATGTTTGCTCATGACAATGACAAAATTAATTAGAACCTTCTAGGACTACTAGTATTCCTCTGCTCCTTAAATCATTGTTGCTTAAATAAAAAAGATGACTCTTATTACACATGTATATATATCTGAGAGGAAAATCATGGAATTTTAGAGCTTTACAGGCCTTAGAAATCACCTTGTCCATTGACATTATTTTACAACTGAAAAAAACCAAGATCCAAAGAGATTAAATAACTTGCTTTGGATCACATGGTTATTTATCAACAGATGATTTTTTAAGTGATGGAAAAGTCATGTTTGCTTTTAGGATTTCCTTTCTTTTCAAGATAGCAAATAACAATGGATACAGAATTTTTCAAAGATGCTATTAACCAAAACCATCTGTTTAGATTTCACATACATTAGTAATATCAATCTTATAATAAATCAAGTAAAAGGATGTATGTAAAGAATTTTGTAAGTGTTAAAATTCTAAATAAATATAATAAATGTAATGGGATCTCTGAGAATTCAGTTTCTTCAGCAAGACAGTATTCTTAATATATAGACAGGCAGCTTCTGAATAATCTATAAGGTTTTGGCCTTTCTTTGCTTAAACTCCATAGTTCGCAATGTATTTCCACATATCTCCCTGGGCTCATCTTCATATTGAAGTCATCAAGTATCAAAGTGTATCTTGACTTGGTTTGCAAAGTGTTTATGAACTTCTTAATAAAATATTTTTGTCTCTTCTTTTTCTTCAGGAGATGGTAATGCATAACCTACTTTCATGGATAGCCCTTTTATTTATGCTCATCTTGAATGCTATTAGAATCACTAAATGTCCCATGAAATTTAATAAGAGCTAGTATATATATGGTACTTTAAGTTTTGCAAAATACTTTACATATTATCTCATGTGATCCTCAGACTAATCCCATGAGTCAGGTACATATATTACAAATGAAGACTTTGAGGCATAAAGAAGTTAAAGCAACTTATCTGGGTTCATATAGTTAATAAGTTTCTAAGACAGAATTCAAAATCTAGGACTTCCTAGCTCTTAATCTCAAGCTCTATTCATTGTACTCACTTGCAAGCTTTTTTGGAACAAGTATTTGAAAATATTTGTTTTTAAATGAAATTTCTCTTTCTTTTGATATAGAAATGCAGGTGATATTATTGGCTTCATTTTATACCCTACTTTGCTAAATTTCTATATGACACTCATTTGTTATTATCGAGACAAAAATTTTCTAGGTATTCAAATTATATTTTATGAAGCTAGAGATTTTTACCATTCTAAAATATGTGTATATATAATGCATATATATGTAGATATATAAACATATATTCCTTTAATTTGTTCATCATGCTATAAAGATATAGCTCAGAGAACAGACATGCTTTAGACTCTCCCACTTTTAGTAGGAATACCTCCAATGATTTTTTCCTTTATATGTAATATTAGTTTAGTTTCAAATATATTTTTACATACAAAAGATAATTTTTTTCCACTTTAGGATCCTTAACATAAATTAACATGTGTTTTCCCAAAGACAACTTTTACTTCTAATAATATAATCATATTTTCCCCTACTTTCTTTTGATGTGATTATACTAACATGGTATTTCATAGTAGTAAGTCATTCTGGTGTTCCAGATTTTTTTAAATCTTATTTATAAATCAACATGGATTTTTTTGGATACCCTGCTATATTCTTTCCACAAGTATTTTATTTAATCTTTTGGTAATTATATTTATTGTGTTGGCCTATAACTCTCGACTTACTATCTTAGGAATCAAAAGTATATTTGCCACATAAAGGAAACTAGATAACCTATCATCTTACTCAGTCCTAACAAATAATACACATAGTGTACAACAGGATCTTCTTTTAAAGTTTGGTAGAATTCACTTGCAAATCCATTTGGTTTTAGTATCTTTTATATGGCAATTCTTTAATTTCTTGGCTTATTTCCCCTTCTGAAATTGGTTCATTTTGGTTAAATATTTCTTGTTTGGATTATTTTTGCATTTTATGTTTTTATTAGCATTGAACTGTTTATAGTAGTAACTGGTAATTTTCACAATTTATTTTGTTTTCATTGGCATTGTTCTCTCTTATTCTGGTAATAGAAATTTTCTCCCTTAAAAAAATTAGACTTACTACTTATCTAACAATTGTTTCAGATGTCTTTAAAAATCTCTTGGTTTTATATTTAGTTCCATTTTTTAAATATTCAATTATATTAGTCTCTGCTCTTATCATTTTTGTTCCTCATCTTGAGATATTGATTCATTCCTTTTCTATGTTTTTTAAAGTTAAAGCTCAACTAATTTTCTCTTTTTCTTTTTTGCCATAGGGCTTTCATTGTAACCAAACAATTTTGCATGTGTTCCATGTGTAATCAGGAGTGATTTTTAAAAAATTTCTCATTGTTTTCCCTTAGTTCTATGATTTTGTCATTCGCTTTTCATTGGATTTATTATATTCTGATAAAATGGAATTAAAATCTCAAAATATCATTGTCAATCTTTGATAGGTCTATGATCCCATCGATATGGGTACTTCCTACACTGATACAGACTGAAATCTATCCATTTATTTTCATCAATAAACATTTTTTTCTAGTCCTTTAACCAATCCGCCACAAAGGAATATATCTAGCAAATTAACAGTCAATTTCTAAGTTTAAATAATGCGAATACCAGTAAAATCCTTTGGATGATTATGTTTTTCCTTATTGTTGACCTTCCCGTTTGCCCTTCCAGTCACACATATCCCTCATACTATCTTTATGACTTTGTCCCCTTTCTCTGTATTCACATTACCACTGAGTTAAGACCCTTCTCAATTCTACTTCATTTTACAATATTGGCCTAATTGATCACCCTGTCTCTAATTACTCCATTTTCTAATCCATCTTCCACTCACCTAACTGCCAAAGCAGCTCTCCAAAAAGTAGGTCTGACTGGGCCTTTCTTGATACTCACTGAACTCCAGTGCTTTCCTATTGCCTCTAAGATAAAAAAAAAAAATGTCAATTCTTCCTTTGGCATGCGATGCCTTTAATTAGTTGGTCAGAAACTACCTTTCTAGCCCCATCATATATCATTCCCCATCTTTTATTCTATGGTTTAACCTAATTGGTCTTACTGCTGTTCCCCTCATATGATAATCCAACTTCCATTACATTGCACTGGATGTCCCATATTTTGGAATACACAACCCCTCCATATATTTGACTCTTAGAACACATTGGTTCCTTTAAGACTCAACTCAGGCATACATCACCTAACCTGCCACATGAAACCATGTTACACCCCGGATTCCAATATTCACTACAAACTTTATTTTCAGTTTATTTCATAGATATTCTATATCTTATAAGTTCCTTAAGGGAAGAGGCATGGTCATTTTTTCCTTTGTATCCCCAGAGCCTCCCCACCATGCTTAGAACTAAGTAGGAGTTTGACAAATGAAAGCTGAGTGATTTGTGCATATGAGTATATTATGAATGGAATTAAGGTCTAAACTACTAAAACCCAGTATATGACAAACCATTGACCTTTGATTTACTTCCAATTCTGTTTCTTCAATGGTAGTGGTTACCATTTCTATTATTTATAGACATATAACATAAGAGAGAAAATATAGGTGTTTAACAGATGAGCTTATGTGTCAGGAAGCAACTTGGGATCATTAAAAGTACTATTAAATTTCCCAAATGCAATACAGCCTGCTCTCTTCCTCCCGTTCAACTCTCAAGCCATCATATTATTCTCCTATAGTGCTTGACCAATGAAGTAACTAAATGGCTTTCCAGTCAGTGTTTTCATAATTTCTCTCGCTGCATGTATTTTTTAAAAAATACTTTTCATAAGACTGTAAGCTTTTACTTTCACATTTTATAATGCAAATGTATATCTGTAATTAAAATATGTTCTTTTCAATATAATATTTAAACATAATGCAATGTCTTTGTTGATCTCTCTTAATATTTTCATTTTAGTTTTTATACATTATCAGCAATGCCAATTTATCTATCTGTGAACACGATAATTTTTAGAGCAATAATTAAATTTTGATCTGCTAAATTCTCTAAATTTATCCTATTTCCTATCAATAATATATTTTGGTATTCTGTTTTTCTATCTATCTCATGAATGTTTTTATTGTGCTTGGAGTGGAGTTTGCTAGTTTTTCCATTGTATAAGACAAAGAATGCTGTTCTTATTCTTCTCCCTGAATCCCATTCCTTCTTGCTTTAAATGCTTCACATCAAGACCAGTCAAGAAGGGAAATGGGGGGGAGGGAAGTGGAGAAGGTTGTTGGTTGGGAGACATCCTGAAACCATCTGGTAACTGAAGAGGAGTGAGGGTGTGGCTGCTCACTCTCAGTCATAGCATGGCTCTGTTTGAAAACATAAAAATCTGGGGTTCATTCCAGTCCCCAATTCCTGTGAATTCTGCCATGATTATAGGATCACAGTAAATCAGCAGCCCTTAAACATTTCCTTTCATAAATTCTATTACATGGTACTTTCATCACTAAAGACAGAGTTGCACTTCAAAAGGATTTGATTTTTCACAATTTTATCCATCATATGGCTTTTAATTAACATCCCTCTATTTATTAAGTCATCTCACAAAACACTGGACAGAGTTCTCCTTTTCTCTTTTAAAGTTGATTACATTAATGTAATATTTTTCATTTGAATATGATTTTGACAGCAATAATCTGAGTAAATATGCTATATTATCTCCCACCACTTTTAACCAAAGTGTATTTTTTCTGTGCTTTTTCCCCCCAGTTGTTACAGACCACCATGTCTGGTTAAAATGAGGCGTTGTGAGCCAAGATTTTCATTCAGTGAAGAAGTATGTCGTTGTGTCCCTTCACATTGGAAAAGACCGCATATGAACTAGATGGCACCATCTGCCAGTTGAACATACAGTTTTCCATGAGGAAAATCAGACTATAGTGCCATCATTTGGAACTCTTGATAGAGACCCTGTTGGGGCCACGGTAACAAAGACCCAAATGATTTTTCCTGAACAATATGGATGGGGCTCATTTGCATAAAGAACTCATTTTAAGGACCCATTTTCTGCCAATGACCAAACAGCCTAGGTTTTTTTTTTCCTTTGTGATTTTTTAAAAAAGATAATGACTATATAATTTATTTCCACTAAAAATATTGTGCAGCATTCCTGTTTATAGCAATAACAATTGTTAAAGCTCACTGTGATCAATATTTTTATATCATGCAAAGTATGTTTAAAATAAAGTGAAAATGTATTATAAACTCTTAATAATGCTCACTCAGTCCATTAACCTATTACATGTTCAATATACATTGCCTGGCATTGGACACTACTATCAGGTTTTTAAAAATTGTTTTAGAAAATAAATACCATGTGACAATTTCAATAAAAATATAGACTTGTATAAGAAGTTTCAGTAAGGAAGAAGTTGCATTTGCTACATTTAGCCCACACCCATGTCATATATTTACCATTTGGAAATACTATGTAGCTAAAGAAATTTATATCAGTTCTTTAGGGGATATTTGAACTTACTTTCATAGGCAATGACATGTCTCTGATTTAGTCAATGATCTGAGTTGCTACAGTTGAAAAAATTCAAATCTTACTGCCTTATATTCTGATGAAGAACTCAGCTGATCTCTTGGATTTTACTTTATTCTAACTTTGATAAACCCTTCCAGAGCTTATGCTCCCCTGGTTTTAACTTTTGAGAACTCTCCATTTCCAGGTCTACATAGAATAGCTTCAGCTCAACTTAACCTAATTTGGAGAGCAATGTTAATTGTTTAATCAATTGTTTTCTTTGTCATTTAATCAAAAGAGATGGAAACATTTTTATTTATATATATTTATAGTTCCTGCTGATGAAAAAAATCATAGTTTAAATTACTGAGCTTATAAATTATATAAAATGAAGTAATTTCAAAATATTTAGTTACATATTCCTAGAAATATGTTTTTGCAGATATTTTTTGCCAGTTGCAAACTCAGATAAAAAAACAACTCAGTTAAGTCCTCAGTTAAAACAAGAATCAAAAAGATTAAAATTATCTTACCTCTCTTTTCGAACCAAAGGAAATATTTATAGCATCTACACCACAGAAATGTTGCTTTTATTGGGAGTTTTCAATCATAGAAATTCACAAAATCGCAAGAGTTGGAGAAATTCTCAGAAGGTAGCCAGTCCAATACATTATTGAACAAGAATTCCCCATTTCTTATAAAGGATCATCAAGATGTCACTAATGGGGGCCTTCCTGGTGAGGGAACCCAGTACTTCCCAAGGAAGTAAATTCTCTTTTGAATTGCTATTATTGTTAATAGTTTTCCCCCTTTATATTACCCTAGATGACAAATTGTTTAGACAAGGTGAGTTGAGTTTCATTGGGGATAGCTAAATTTTCTCTTGTTATCGCTGAGTATACTGGATAACCAGCTCTCTGGTGGCCATTTTTGTTCTGTCCTTTCCAGGCCTAAGATCATATCACTTGGTCAAGAAAACAGAAGCAAATTCAGAGTTTGGGGGGGTTGCTTTATTTCTATCTTAGGTCTTCATTGTCCTATCCCTTTCAATCAATAGCCAATATCTTATTTAGTTCTACCCTCCCCCCAAATATAACTTTCTTTAAAAATAAAAAAGGCTTTCTTTCCATCTTAGAATCAATACTATGCTTTGGTTCCAAAAACAGAAAAGTGGTAATGGCTAGGCAATGGGGATTAAGTGACTTGCTCAAGGCCACAAAGGTAGAAAGTGTCTGAAGCCAGATTTGAAACCCAGGACCTTCGATCTCTAGGCATGGCTCCCTATCTGCTAAACTACCTAACTTCCCCAATATAACTTTTTAAAAGCCTTTTTCTGTTATACTGAACTTTTTGTGGCTAATATAAGCTCTTTTTCAAATTTAGAACTAAAGACATCATTATTAAAAGACTATGCTATCTTTGTGTCCCATTTCATTCCTTTGTTTTCATTTCTGTATATCCCTTTAAAAATAGAAGTTGGTCATTGAATTCCTTATGCATCCACAGTGTAGTTTTAAGAAAAGTGCCCCTTTCCTTCTTCAGTAGAATAATTTCTCTTTTGCATTTTCAAAACTTCATTCTTCGGGACCTCTCAGAATTTTGGTGAATATAATCTCCATATCTTGGATCCATGTCAAACCATAGACAACTTACTTTTCATTCTCTATTAAAAATTTTTCCCTCAAAGTTCTCATCATTTTTGTAACAGTTCTCCACTGTTGAGAATCAGATCCAGAAAATATTTTCCCCTTGTTGATTCCTCCATCTTTTTGAGGATGAAGTGATGATTAAGACAAGTCAGGAAAATATTTGCAGCCGTACATTTGTCCAAAGAAAGGTCTAAAAAATGTCCAGATAATTTAAATCCTTCAAAACTACTATATCATGCCTCTGTGCCAGGATTGTGATCTAATTTCTGAACTTGACATCTATTTCCTTTTTCCATCCTGATGTTCTCAAATACACTCCAAAGTCAATATTGTTTCCCTTCCTTTGTTGATATTCACTCAAGTGTTTTTCATTATATTTCTCTTCTTTACTTCCTAGATTTATTCAGATATCCTTATTACACACCAACTATCACTAATCTCCCTTCATTTCTTTTGTTTTACCTTCTTCTGTATATATTTTAAACTCTTACTTTCTGTCTTAGAATCAACATTATGTATTGGCTCCAAGGCAGAAGAGTGATTAGGGTTAGGTAATGAGTATTAAATGTCTTGCCTAAGGTCACAGAGCTGGGAAGTATCTGAGATCAGATTTGAACTCAGGACCTCCTGACTCTAGGCTTTAGTCTCAATTCACTGAGCAACTTTTTTTCCCTTCTGTATCTTTTGAATATATACTTCTGGGCCTTATTCAAATCCCTGGTCTCATTCCATCAAAAACCAGTGAAAAAGAAAGACAAATTTGCCCCAATATTTTTATTAATACAAATATGTTAATATAAATTACGTGAATTTTTTATAAATGTATTTATATACTTTTACATTTGAAAAGATTCTTGTTTGACCATCAATAACAAAACATAATATATGTACTTATAGGCTTTATGATCTCCTATTTATAAGAAAATTAGACTCAAAGAAATTAAATGACTTACCTTTGGACAATCAATCAGCAAACATTACTAATCACCTGCAATATGCTAGGCACTGCTATAAGTGTTAGGTAACACAGCTAGTAAGAGGTAGAGACAGCTAGATAAGAATCTGGTTCTTTCTGAATCAAAGTCTAGCATTTTATCACCGACTTCACCACTGTCTTTCAAATAAATTCTTCAGAGGCAATGAAGTGGTTCAGGGCATAAACCCCCAGGTCTAGAGATAGGAGGTCTTGAATTCAAATCTGGCCTCAGACACTTCCTAGCTGTGTGACCCTGTTGCCCCCGTATTTTAGCATGTCTTTTTTGTCTTGCTTATCAGTAACACTTGGAGCATTTGTGTCATGGATATCTGAGGCTACCTATTTTATTACTGACTTTTTTCTTGGATTTTGTGTCTTATTAACTAGGTCTCTCAATCCTTAGTCTTCCTATATCATACATCTTCTCTAGTTTTTAAGTTCTGTATAGGCATATCATTTTTTTTCTTTTCCTCTTAATTTTCATTTTTAAATCTTTTAAATTTGAGTTGCCAGATTCCAGAAAAAAATTTTCATACCACCCTATCACTTGATAGGGGCCTTGCATTTCCAGGGTTAAGACATCCAAATGTCGTCAGACAATATATTTTTAACCAGCTCTTCCGTCCCCCCCAACTCACTCTCTCTCTCTCTCTCTCTCTCTCTCTCTCTCTCTCTCTCTCTCTCTCTCTCTCTCTCTCTCTCTCTCTCTCTCTCTCTCTCATATCTCTTGATGTCAGCATACACTGCTAGTGAAAACAACAGCCCTAACACCTTCTGACTCTCATTGAAGGAGACTTTCTAGGTTGCATCAGGATCATCTGTGCCCATGTGAATTCTCATGAATATAGCAATCATCAAATGTGATGGAAATACTGTTAAGTCTTGAATATATGATTTGGAAAGACAGAAGAGTCCTTTGTCATGGCTATAGGGTCAACAAAGAACTGCCTCAGGACCCCTTAGCATCTAGATAATGTAATATCTCGATTTGTGGTGCATGTGGGGGCACACTATCATTCCTCAGAGAAGAAGAAGGTAACTTCTATTTCAGAATTTCTGGTTTCCTCTTTAAGCAGAGTCCTATAATCATTTATGACCAAAAGATCAGTGATCTTTCTTCTTCCCTTTCTCCTCTGTCTGTCACTTTTCTATCTCCCCACCTCCTGACACAGGTAAGACTTCCCTTCTACCTCCTCAGACTGCAAATGCTTATGTGTGTGTGTGTGTTCTTATAATGAAGTACTGTATTTCCTTGGCTTTTTTTTTGTTTGTTTCTTTTGAGGAACATTTCTTTATCTTGGATAACAGAAAGAATGATAAGAAATCATTCAATACCCGTTACCTAATTTTCTAGGAGGGAGTCTAGCTGGCACTTGGAACAGATAATAGCCACTTTTTAGTGACAGAAATATAAGTGTTATACACTCTTTGCAGATCTGTGTACGATGTTTCACGTTGATACTTTTCTTTGGGAGCCAATGTTTCAATTGTTAAAGTTGCATCAAATAAAATGGTTGCTGAAAATGTAACATGCTATCTCTATGCTTGAACAGATAGCTCTTGCTCTAAAGGACTTTGTCTTGAAAGCCAGAGAAGAGAAGAACAGAACAGTGGAGTGAACACATAACTTGACACCAAAATAACCTGGCTTTGATCCCTGGCTAAGAGAGCATAGGTCAGAGACTCAGAGCTGGAAGGTATCTAAGATCCCCATAGCTGATCCAATCCCTTTCATTTTAAAGATGAGGAATGGGCCAGAGAAGCTAAGTGAATGGTCCAAAATCAAACAGATATTTAAGTAGTAGACTTAGAATCAAGTTCCCTGACTCTACTTTCCAACCATTTTTTCTTACAGAAAATATATGACTGGGACAAATAATTTAATTTCTATTTTGCTCAGTTCATTCATGTTTAAAATGGGGGTAAATAAAACCATTTACCATGGAGTTTTGTGAGGAAAGAACTGTGTAAGTGGTTTTAGAAAAGAACTTGTAAATGTCACTTTTATATTAAGAAGTAAAAGACAGCATTAACATTAAAACATAAATATCCATTATAACCTATGCAGCAATGGATTCTAGAAAAATGTATAATTCGTGAAGAAGCTTCAAATATTTTCATGCTTTTGAGAATAAAATCATAACACTCTTTACAAATTTATTATGTAATCATATATGACTCCCTAGTTGTTAGCACCTGAGAATGTTGAGGCCTTTGACAAGGAAATGGACCCACCTCATGTTCAACCTATTGATATTCTTATTTCAAAGTAATTTTAAAATCTTGAGCATTTAAGAAGAGAACCAAGTTTGCAAATGACTACAGCTTCCTCAAAATTTCTCCAGGGGAACAACTTCAAAAATCAATAGCACAGATTAGTGTAGGGAAGAGACAACAAGACAAAGATGAATTATCTCTCTGCAACTGATTGAGAGAGGAGAAATCGCTGGCCTATAACCTGGTCAATTCGACAAAGAGTATGTACTATGGATTATCATCACATTTAAGCCAAGAGCAAAACCAACTCAGAATGATCTAATCTGTCACTGTCAATACTGTCGATTGCCTTCCACCTGAAGATTCTTAAAATTGCCTTAATTTTCAATTTAAACTAGATAAATATTAATTTCCAAGCTTCCAGTGACTTTTTGAGGATATGTAAGGAATCCTAGAATTAGATAATAATGAATCCAGTTATATGTTATTTGAAAGAAAGACATAAATAAAATAAATTAGCTTCCTATGGTCTGTTGCAAATCTCCTCCACCAAAAAACAGGGGAAGAGGGGGACAAAAATTGCTGCCTGAGTTTTGTCAGAAAAGGTGACATCTAAATTTACCCCTTGAGTTGTAATTGTTGGGATCAAAAGCTGGAAGAATGTGGACAAAGACAAGATGCCTCCAGAGATTACAATGAAAGATGTTATGTGTACCATAAAAAAATAATAATCCCTTGTGCTATACTAAAAGTAATGAACTTATAAAAAACCAAGGCAGACCACCTAAACATGTAGCTAAACAAGTGCTAATTTTGTCAGCAAGTACAAATCAATGAAAGTATATCAATATCAATATAAAGTAGAAATATTCACATAAGCTCCTTGCGGGTAGAGACCATTCTTGCCTTTTTTGGAGTCCCATATGCTTGGCACAGTTCCTTACCAAATAAATGATTTATCAATGTTTGTTAACTTGATCTTGAAGAAAATACCCAGTTCAACCTGAATTTCTAAAACAAATGGAAAACATTATGGATTTGAAGTTGTCAGACAAGGGGCCAAGAGTGACTTTCTCTCCCTTTGCTTCAATTCCTTTCTCTTTAAAATAAGCTAATCACCAAGGCCACTTTCAATTCTATAACCTTTGAAGCATCTGATTAATAACTATAGAAAATGTAAAAATTTATTTAAAATGATTAATAACTATAGAAAATGTAAACATTTATAAATGAAAGCTGGAAAACAAATCATGTGAAATCAGTTTAAAAGAATCAAAGGATATGTACTTATTGTAAGTTTGATTAAAGTAGCATAGAACATTCCCTTGATATATATCTGGTTTTGCTCCCTATATTACCCTTTGCATACCTATTCATTGTCTAGATTAACTTTTTCACTCTAACATGCACTCACTTTAGTAGGTCTGTGTTCCAAGAGACAGAGCATGATCTCATGGTTTCACTTGACTTCTCTGAAGTTCTAGTTATAACCCTAATAAGGGGAAATACAACTATCCCTACTAAGCTCTCTAGCTCTTGGGAGTCCACCAGTGCATTTTCTCTTAATATAATCAGCCATTTACAAAATAACAAACCATATAGTAGAGTATAAACAACACAATACCAACCATTACGTTTATGCAAACCATCTAATCATACTAATGGCACTTTGGGGGTCTTAAAAATAGTTATTTACTTGGCAATAAAGCAAGAAGAATAATGGTACTATCACATATATTCATATTTTACAGCAACAGCACAAATAATAAAGCACATCCTAATCCACAGATAGATTGGGGTCACCTTCTACCATCATTGAATTCACTGTATGTTGGGGAAAGTGAACATCTACTAATTGGAACCTAGTGGAGAAGGATATGAGAAGAAAACCCAGAAGCTTGGGGGTAATTCACAACTCTAAATTGCATGCTTTTATGTCATTGATATATTAAGGAATAATTAGTGGACCAAAAAATTGGTTCTTTGCTTACTAGTAGTTGGTCCTCAACCTTCTTCAGCTGGGCCAATCTTCTAATATAGTTTTATAGCATTTATAAGTTCTTTCAAGTAACCAATCACCTTTAAAAAGATTATCCCCTAATGTAAATAGCAATCTCTACAGAAATCATCCAGCTAGCTATCTCTGAATGATTCAAACAATACCAGATAATACCTAGATAATGCATTGTCCAGTCAGAACAGCTTATAAAGAAGAGGAACTAAACTTGCTTACAAAGCTTGTCTTCACCTCTACTTTTCCTTCTCAAACCAGAAGTATCAGAAAGAATTCTATCCTTTGACAATACTAGGAGAGACCAAAGCATAATATTTGATATTGAAGCTCTTGGCCAAATTAATCAATTGTCTCTCCCCAAAATTAAGAATCTTGTCTTAATACAGATGTCTGCTTCTAGCTGCCATCATAATCTTCCCCACTGATTCTTATTTACAGCCTTCTATATCAAATTCCCATCTTTTGATGACTTAGTTAAAAGACTCCTGATACTTACTAAATCATCTTTCACAAGCAAAAAAAAGGTATCTAGTCCTCAAATTTCCCCTATTTAATTAATATTTCTTTTAAAACAATAGCTTAATTTTTTAAATGATCTAGGAGTTCTCACTTTTTTTTTAGGTTTATCCTTTATAGTCATAAAACAGTCTTATGCAAATAGGTTGAGGCATAATTCTTTGAAGTTCTTCAACACATACCTCCAATTCATTTTGTTTCCTTGAATGGTATTTATTTGTATTAATATTTTTGAGTTTTTTTATTCTAAAAAAGTTTTCTGTCTCATTAAAACATCAATATATCCATTTATGAGCAAGGCATCTATCTATATCATTCAGAAGGTGATTCATATGTTGACTTGTATACCACATTTCACAGACTTTCTGTCCAAAATTCTGGTTTTTTGAACCACATAAGGATCAAAAAAAAACAATAAAATGAAAGGACATATTGGCTCAAATATAAAACAGAAATATTGTGTACTATTAATAGAATCAAAGGTAGAATAATTACTGTAAAATAGGTGGTTTGAAATAAAAATGAACTTTTTTCAAAATTTCAAAATAACAGATCAGAATAAGATCTTTAATTATTGATTCAAATTATTCACTGTAGTGTTTAAATTACAAGCAAAACAATTTGCCAGTTTCTTTTCTGAAGCAAACCTTTGCATCTTTGTCGATAGGAGGTATTTTATTGTCAAAAGATGAAAATTTGCTATAAAATATAGGCTAAGTGTTTATGTACTTTATTTTAAAAATCTTCTCATCTGCTCTCTTAGAATCAATACTAAGTATTAGTTTGAAGACAGAAGAGCAATAAGGGATAGGCAATTGTGGTTAAGTGACTTGCCCAGGATCATATCACTAGGAAGTGTCTAAGGCCAAATTTGAACACCCAGCATTTACATCTTTTGTTGCATATATATATGAATATATATATATATGTGTGTGTGTGTGTGTGTGTGTGTGTACACATATGGACATATCTATGCACACAATTTTATACATACATAATAAATTGATGATTGACAATCAAAAATCACATGTCAAAAACATCTAGGTTTGTAAACAGCAAATCATCAATTTGGTTACTGGTTACTGAACAAAGTATTATAAATCAATATTTACTCAAACATTTTTGATTATCACAAAGCCTGTTTACCCATTTCCAAACTTATAGCCTAGTCACATGCTCTAAATATATAAAATAGATCAAAACATTATAAGAAGTTATAGTATTGGATATCTGCTTAGAAAACTATTCTCTATTTAAAACATGCCCACACAATAATAAGCAAAAAACCCCTGAAATTAAATATAGCATCTTTCAGTGCCAACATTTATTAAATCCTTTATTGTTTTATCTAGCCTTAAAGCCATCATCCTCACCCAAAAGAACTATGACTTTCAAATCATAGAGTACCAGATCATATTAATCACCTGATGTATATGAATTATATGAATGTATATGATATGGAACCATTGAAAAGTACATTAGATAGCTTCTTTATCTCATGGAAATTTTCTTCAATGATATAAAAATTTCCTTTGGAATTAATATAACATTCTGTGATAATTAGATTAAGTCTACACTGCCCATCTTTAGATTTAATCTCCAAAGGTGAGAGTCCCTCCAATCTTGGGAGGTCCTAACCCACGTGTGCTAAAGTGAGTAACGAATCAGAATCGACTGACCTGCCTCCTAGGTGGACCATGAGAATCATCTATTGTGATTGGACATGCAGGCTAGGGGAAGGCACTGGAAGTGACACATGTGACCCCTTTAAAAGAGGGAGTTGAGTGAGTGAAAGGTCTTCTGGTTTGGTGAAGGGGACCTGAGGGAGCTTTGCTGGTTCGTGACTGAGACTGTTTCCACATGGTGAGTTTAAAGACTGAATCTTCCTGAACTTCTATTAAGAAACTTCCTTTTATAGACTCTGTGAATGAAGTTTGCTCCATTCACCTCCGGGCCTCAGGCCCTTTAGCCCTCAGCTGAGGGTTAAGATCTACCTGGATTAATTAGTGCGATATATTCTTATTTCCTTACTTCCTCTCTCTTCTCATGTAAATAAATTTCCATAAAAGTCAATTTTGATTTAAGATTATTCTTAATTGAAGATTGACAATAGTTCAATCCTCTGGAGACCATCTTTTAATATATTGAACCTATAAAACCCCTTTTTCACCCTTACAATTCTTTACCCTACTTTCCTGCATTTCTTAATCCCAAGGCATATTTTCCAATGTTTCCCTTTTATCCATTTTTACACATTTCACAGAATAACGATGTATATGTATTAATTTAGTTTATAGAATATTATCAGCTTCTCCATCATTTTATATTTCATTCTATGTAAGAAATGGCATGTGAAGAACATTTATTGTCACAGTGATGTTATATTCATTATCCCTATAGGGTAAATTTACTACATGTCCAATGAAATTGTTTCCTGTTAACTTTAGAAGAATGATGAAAATAATTGTCAACTCATTTTTTTTTCATCCATGCTAGGAAAACCTTGACTCTATTTTAAAATTTAGCTTCCATTTAGACATTTTATGAGGGATATGGACAAAAATCTTATTCTAAAATACTAAACTTTTGTAACTCCAATGATTTCTACCTAATGATAAGCTGACATCTGTGTCTTTTCTCTAAGCCAAAAGACAAGGAATTCTCCTTTCTTATGCTCTTGCCAACTCCACTACTGATGCACACATGGAGCACTGAGTAATTCATCTCCACCAATAAGGAGAGTCTTGTATAGTCTTAAATAGCTTTGTTCTTGACCCCAGAGTACATTCATATTTTTTATTATTATTAATAGAATTCATCCACAAGTTTCCCAGTTCTTTTCCACCTTCCCCATATCATAGAAGGCATCATCCAGGAGACAGACACCTCCACGCAAATTAGGTCTTTCATTTTCCACCTTCCAGTTCTTCTGGGGGGTGATATTCACAATTTATTCTTCAGGAATTAAATCTGTAGCTGTATATCAGTGACAGGCAACCTTTTGAGCTTGGTATGTCAAAATTTGTCAAAAAACCCAGCATAACTCTGGTGGTGTGTCACTTCAAGAAAAAAACAACATAATTTTGTAATATTTATAGTTTAAATAACAAAAATGTATAATTATAATATGTAACTGTATTTAATAAACCAAAATAGGTAAATTAATATTGGTAGAATTGTCATCTATAGTGCACAGTGTCTACACTACATTACAGCAAATGTTTCATCCTCAGCATGCGGCCCCATACTTCTCTATATGCGTGTCATTGAAAAGGGCTATGCATGTCAGTGCTGATTACAGGTGTCATAGGTTTGCCATCACCGCTGTATAAGATGACCTTCTTGGTTCTACTCATTTAACTATTCATTATCCCAGGTAGCTCTTTGCAAATTTTATTAAAATTAGCCTGCTCTTCATTTCTTATGGCACACTAGTTTTCATCGCAATTAAATAGCATGATTTGTTTAGTTATCTAGAGATCAACTAAAATAATTAAGAATGTCATCATATTATATATAGTGGGGGAGAAGGAATGTCCCATAATGGGTGTTATATTTGGAAGACATATATTAAATTCTAGTTGAATTTTTAAACTAATTTGAAAAAAATAAAAATTTTGTTTTAGAAATATTTTGCTACTTAATATTATTGTCCATATCCTCTAAAATTTTTGTTCAAATGTTGCTCTCTCCACCATGCCCTGAAATCCAGATTTATTTTTTTCTACTATATGTAAGCCATCATGCTTCTCTCTATCTCTCTCTCTTTATAACTACCAACTCTTTCAAAGCTTTTATTGCTCATTTCATCCAGTGTTCCACTGTTTGAGCCACTCTATTTCATCTTTGACTCTGAAGGCCAATGCTGAGTTCTATAAATATATTTTGGTAAACACTTAACTCCAAGACAGAAGAATTCAAAACTCAAAAAGCAAGTCATGAAACTAATAAAAATTCACCCAAAACTCATGCTTTTGTATTCCTCTCCCAGGATTTAACTTGTTAACTGACTTTGTTAATATTCTATGTGAATCCCTTGGTCTTCCTGCAGTTAAAATAAAGAGAAAAGTTCTTGGCATAGCTTCAAGTGCTTACAAATATTTATTTCCTTCATACCCAAGTATTGCTTGGGCAAAGGATGCCAAATTACTATAAATAATGGAAACAATATATGTATCTTCCTCTAATCCCAACTGCCTGAAAGCCAGGTGTGTTACATTTCAACTTCTTAAGGACTTAGGAGATGCCTCATTTATGTCATTGGCTCAAGACTATTTCCCACCCAATTTGAGGAGTCCAAGCATCTCACTTCCATTCTATAACTTAAAAGTAAGAATAATTCTTTAATAATGTATATTTACTTTAAGGGAATAATAAGAACAAACATACAGACATTTTCCTCAACATCTCACTATACCATCTTTGACTCAGGGGAGAGAAGAGGGATTTGGCTCACAGTTCAGCTCAATTCTCATGTAATATTATTCTCACCAAGCTCAAAGTCCAGAGCCTACTTTGGGTTTGTATTTTAGAATTCTTCCTAGGGCTTCCCTGATAGGCTGGTTGCAATATCAAACCTGTAATCTTGGGCTCCAAGTACCTGCTGCCTTAACTTCTAGAGTTTAGGAATCCATCACTTATTTCTGGAACTGAAAATAATAATCCCAACAGACTAAATCCCAAGCACATTTCTTAGGAGTACATGGTCTAGGGCAAGGACAAGATCCATCCCTGTGTACTTCATGAGATCTTCATTGTGATGCAGCAAGAAAAGAGACTGATAAATGCCTCAACCCAAGAATTATAAAGATACCACCAGTTCTAGCTATTTAGCCAATGAAAAAAAGGCCACTCCTAACTACATGGTAGGCCAACACAGAATGTTCACATAAGAATCAGGTCTACAAACTCACAGAAGCACAGCCCCATGAGTGCATACATTTTAGATCAGCCATGTGTGTGCCAAACCCTAATATCAATTCAGATTTCTAAATATTGATTTTGCTTTCAAATAAAATCAGATTGGCAGAAAACATTTATGAGATTCTAGAAAAATTAAATAACTTACGTATCCCTAAACTTGGGATTCTATTGATTTATCATCACAACTCTAAACTTACTTAAATATAGTCAAAATTCCTACAAACAGAGTATTTTTGCTAAAGCAATTCCTATGTGATTCTCTCAATGTGAAAGCATTTATGTCTATTGGTCTTCAGTTTCTGCTTAATCTCTGGATCACCTCTCTGCTGAGTGGAGGGCTTGTTTAAATTGGAAGCCAAACCATAGTTAATACTGTTTGTTGGCTCAGCTCAAGACATTAGAGACAGGATGGTCAGGTATGGCAGTTCAGCAACCATAATTTAAGTCCTTCCTTTAAAGCACTTTAATATATCTTTTAGGAAATTGAAACAACACCTGATAAAACACAGAACTCTGAAATCAAAAGAAAGCATGGAATCTCAGGAGAATGTTCCATAATGGTTCAAAAGACAAATCAGAGCCTTGAAAGAAGAATACAGATGAGAACAAATGATTTATGGCATTAGCAGCATAAAAATATAAAAAATAAGAAAGAGTTTATACTGTCAAGTCTCTGTAAGTGAATAAAAACAACCACACTATATTGGGAATACAAAAATATTAAAGTAAAGGAAAATTTGGAAGAAGAGAGATAAAAAATAATTATGTTAAAAGAACACATGTTCTCTATACAAGTGGAGTACATTGAATTCTAAAACAGAATGCTTAGAGACAATTTATAATTAGCTATGCCTATGTTATACCAGAACCATATAACAGGTCAAAAAACTTGAATGACATAATGAAAGAAATTTCATTTTCAAATGCCTCGAACTTCTGAATCCAGATAACAGAATATCAAAAGATTCCCAGATTACCTCAAAGAAATATGCTTCCACTTCCAATAGTAGTTAAATTGAACAGAATTTCTCTAAGCAAACAGGATGTTCAAATTTTAAAATAAAGAAATAAAATTCAAGTAGCACAAAATTATTTCACATCTATCCACCTAAAATCTCAGGATCAAATGGGATATTCCAAAAAAATCAAAAAAGAGCTCAAGATGTAATGCAAAATACTACAAACATATACAAAATGATATGAGCCTAATCATCAATGAAAAAAGTGGAAATCAAATTTTAAAAAAGCATTTGAAGCATGCCTGAAAAATTATGTAAGCATATTTTTTGATTTGCAAATACTTGAAAACAGTAGAAATATAAGAAAAGTAAATAAACCTAACTACAAAGGAAAACACAAGTAACCAAATAATTTACCATATATCCAACAGCTATTTAGAAAAGAAACTAGGTCTTTCTCTTTTTCTTCCATACCATCCATGACCAATCATGAAAATGGCACAGAAATGACATCTAGGTCACAGAGATAGGAGTCTCTGAAAGGCATTGACTTCTGAGAAACATGCACTTTGCCAAGAAACACAAAAAGAAGGGGCTGAAGAAGATGCAGGTCAACAACAACACCAAAGTCATTAAGGCCCAAGCAGAGGCCATCAAGGCTCTGAGCACCAAGGCCTCTAAGGCCAAGCTCCTCAGGCCCAAAATCTCCAAGGCCAATGCCCAGTATGCTGGCCACAAGATGGCCACTAAGCATCCAAGTCCAAGGATTGGCATCAAACGTCCAGGCTCCAAGATCACAAAGCCTGACTGCAAGATTGCCAGACCCACTGACTTCAATGCTGCCAAGCCCCACTGACCACGAGGTCACTAAATCTGACTCTAAGATCACCAAATCTGGCCCCAAGGCCACTAAATCTGTTACCAAGGTTGCTAAGGCTACCAAGTCTGACACCAAGGTCACCAAGTCCAACCCAAAGGAGTCAAGGCCACCAAGTCTGATTCCAAGGTTACAAAGCCCAGCTCTGCCAAGGCTGCTAAGCCTGCTGAGTCCACTGACTCTAATGGCGTCAAACCAAATGATGCTGATGCTAAAGCTTCTAGGCCAAAGCCTTCTAAATAGATGATGTGAAGAGTGAATCAAGCTCTCTTTGTCTACAAATCAGCAACTTTTAAGTTAATCAATCAAAAACTGAAGTACCCTTACTAAGCACCTTACCAGTCACTAAGTATGAGAGTTCATAAGTCACTTGCCAGAGTGGGTGACAACTCCAGAGACCATTGCCTACCCCTTGGGCAATGCTAGGCAAATTGAAAGACTGTGATTGGTTCCCGTAAAGTGGGGGAGCAACACGAAGTGACATCAAGAAAGGCCAGCTTTAAAGAGGTCAGCGTGAGGATTCAGTGATTCTCTCTGCGTTGGTGAGCCAGACAGGAGGAGAAGACTCTATTCCTGGATCCTGTGTGGTGAATGGAGTGATTCCTTCCTTGGTTTTGCACTGAGGAGACCCTCTTTGCTCATTGGCTCTTTGGTGGGACACTGCCTTCAGCATGAGTTCTGGTGAGATTCTTAGTGATCTTCACCGTGTATGCACTAAAGGTTCTCAGCATATTCTTCAGCATCTCAGTTCTTCAGATTTCGACTTCCCAATTAGGACTTTAGATTCTGATGAAATTCACTTTCAGATTCGCATTTGTGTTCTGGAGACATTAGGATTAAACTTAGGGTATTTGTAGGTAGGCAGTACTTTCTATATCTTTATCTACATTTATCCACTTTGACTCTTGGTAAATAAAGCTGCTCAAAGTCATTTTGACTTAAGCTGTAATATTTTAAAATAGGTGACTACAATATTATGTTAGAAATTTTCTATTATCATAAAAACCTAAATTTAAATTCATTCAATGCTTCAGGAGAGAAGGACTTGTTTAAACCCTAAACCAACACTTTTCCTCAGCCAGGGTAGGAGTATTCATTATTTTGTACAAATAAAGGAAATGGTGAGTCATGAGAAAAAAAATTTTTAAAAAAATAGAAAAGAAACTAGAAAGACACCTATGAAGTTAAAAAAAAGAAAGAAGAGAATGCCTATTATGAGATTTAGTTTAAAAATACACAAGAAAATCAAGAAGAAAATGGTATTTTAAAAATAAGGGAAATGATACTGAAAGTCAGCCTGAAATACACTGGAGTAGATATCATAAATCACTCTATTGATGAATTAATGTATTTTGAGAGAATAAATTATAAATTTGGATGTTGCATATTAGGGAAGGAGAGAGTTAGAAGATAAAAAGTGAATTGAGTTCATGATTAACCATCCAAGAAAAAAAGAATTTTAAAGACTCTCAGTAAAAAGAGAGGCTATAGGGGAATGGGTGAAGGGACAAAAAGAAGGATTGAAAATGGGAAAATATGTAAGATTTTAATACAAAAGAGGGTGGGGGGCCTCAAAAAAATTTCAATCACTGGAGAGATAAATTCTGTGTTAGAAGATAAGGGCATTACAATGGGGCTTATTTTCAGAAATTTGGGGGCATAGAGAAATAAAGATAATGGATAATATTCTATATGAGAAGTTGAATCAGAGTTTCTAGAAGCAATCAACATCAATACAGGTGGAAGTTTATTGAACTAGAGAGGTGATTTTTATTGTAAAAGTGGAATAAAAATATTATGGGAAAGTTAAGGGAAAGAATTGTTACAGAGGGAAATTTCTACCATGGGGCAATCTCCATTATTTCCCCAAGGAATTAGTTCTTTTATGAGTGAGGCAAAACAGAAAAAAAAGGAAAGAAGGAACAATATCTACAAAACAATAACAGAAGTTATTTGGAAGTGGGAATTAAAACTTAAAAGGCTAGAAGCTTTAATTCCATGAAGAACACAAAAATACTAAAGAACAAATAAACAGAAACACAATGAATAAAAGGGGGGATTAGAATATTTTGAAAGAGAAAAGTTTTAGTGAGAACAAGATTTTAAAAATCCTTTTTAGAAAAAGGAGCAGAAAAAAAAAACAGTCTCAGCAGAGGAAGAAAGGGAGGAACATGGTGAGTGGACCATTTAAATGAAAAGGAAAACACTGCAGAAGAATTACATAACTAAATAAAAAGAAACAAAAAGAAATCAATATTAAGTAAAACTCCAAATCTAGGGGAAAGTTAACTCAAGGCATGGGGATTGATGTTAAGGAAAAGTATATGGGAATAAAGTAAATTATACAAAAATAATGTTAGGGGAAATTTTATTAATGCAGTGGAGAGTGGTAATGAAGAAGAGAATTTAAATTCAGGACATGAAATACTGGAGACATAAATGAAAGAAAATTTAACTATGCCTAATAATTGGAAATGTGAATGGACTAAACAATTCAATAAATTGAAGGGGGATGGCATATTGTATAAGAAAATAAATCCATATACTCTTTTTACTTACAAGAAACACACCAAAGGAGAAAAAGCATTTACATAATAAAAAAGGAGGAGAAATGACACAGATTTATTCTGCATCAAGTGACTCTAAAGCAGGAATTACAATCATACTATCAGAAAAAGCAAAAACAAAATTCACAATAAAAACAAAGATAAATAAGGTAAGCATATTATACTGAAACAAACAATAGTAAACAAACCAGTATCAACATTAAACTTCTATACTTTAAATTCCATAATACTGAAATTCATCAATGAAAAATAAACCCAATTAGAAGACATAATAAAACAATAATAATAGGTGATTTTAATATTCCTTTATCAGAGCTGAATAAGTATAACAGAAAGATAAAATGTAAAATAAAGAAGTGAATTAAATGTTGGAGAAATCAGAATGAAAAGAGTTATGATATTTTTTGAATAGGACAATTACAAGAATATATAGTTCTTAACATCATGTGGAACTTTTACAAAAATTAACTATGTATCAGGGCACAAATATATAGCAAATATAAAGCAAAAATATAGTATTTATTTTAGAGAACACAAAAGATATCTCAAATGGAGACTTAGTAAGTATGTAGGTGAGAAAATAATTCAGAAAAAATACTTTTTTAATGAGGAAACAATATGGCAAAACTTTAGGGACACTAGTTATGGGGGTGGAATTTGTGTCACTAAAATTGTATGTGTGTGATAGGATATGCAAAACAAGAAAGGAGGAAAATAATGAAGTCTATTCACTGTATTTTAACATAAAAAACTAAAAAATACAAAAAGAGGTATTGAAAATAAGAGCGGAAATATATTAACTGGAATTCAAAAGACACTGAAATGAAGTCTAAAAAAAAGATTCTTTGAAAAGACTAATGAAACTATAAACCTTTAGCCAAACTGATGATAAACAAGTAAGCATGAAATCAAGGCAAAATACAACAACAACAAAAAAAAAAAAGTCACTCCAATCTCAGCAGATAAATAAACCTTGATATAAAACAATCGTTCTTAAATGATTGTCCAAGTACTTCTGGGGGTCACTGGGTTGCATTCAAAGGATCAGTAAGGACAAAACTATTTTTATAAAAATATATAGATGTTATTTGCCTACTATTGTACTCTTACTTTTTATATTATATACCTATATAAGGACAGATTTTATTCATATACTTCAACACGAACAACATATTGCAATGCATTAAAAGTAGAAGGAAATAGAAGAATACATCTATTTTTCAATTAAGTCAGACATTAAAGAGGTTTGCAAAAATTAAAATAAAATGAATCAATGTTACTTAAAATTGTTTTCTGTTTCAGGAAATGTAGTTATTGTCATTAAAGTATGCTACTGGTGTTAGGTAATGGTTTAGTATTATTTTTAAATGTTGTAAGTTTTTATAATTTGTTTTAAATTTCAAATACAATTAAAATCAATAGGTAACAACTGACATAAATAAAAGGTCTTCATAGTACTCAGTTTTTAACACTATAAAGAGAATACTAAAACCAAAACATTTGAAAACCACTGCTCTATGCTTACAATATACTAAAAAGGTAAATATGCTAACAAAGAAAATTGTTTTGATTCCTATTTACCTTTATTATTTTTTTAGAAAATAATTCACCCCAATTCTATTACTATGAAAATAAAAAAAATCATTCTACTAATCTCTTTTCAGAGAAAAATTTAACCTTAAAATGTAAATAAGAAAAGGAAAAAGCAAAGAAAGATTTCTAGACCAATATGGTTAATGAATGTCAATTAAAAATATTCAATAATATCCTTTCAAACTTACTAAAGCAATTCAAGAAACAATTTTGACCAAATTGACCAAATTTAACCAAATTTTGACCAAAAGCAACAACATCCCAAAGCATATCATTTCCCTTATAAATGCAGAAAAACCCCTGGGCAAAGTATAATACTCATATATGCAAAAAAGACATGCAAAGCATAGATAGGGAGGAATCTTTTTTGGAATTATTAAAAGTGTCTACTTAAAAACAAAGCAGACATTATATATGTAAAGAAGATACACACTAGAACAGGGGTCAGCAACCTTTTTTGCTGTGAGAGCCATAAACGCCACATTTTTTAAAATGTAATTTCGTGAGAGCCATACAGTGCTCACAGTGCGCGCTCCTGTAATAGCGCCTGAAAAAAATTTACTTCATGGCTCCTGCAGAAAGAGCCATATCTGGCCCTCAAAAGAACCAGATATGGCTCGAGAGCCATACGTTGCCGACCCCTGCACTAGAACATTTCCCAATAAATACAAAAGTAAAATAAAGGATATGTACTCACCTCACTGTTATTTGATATAATTCTATAAATGTTATCAATAACAATAATACAAGAGAATTCAAACAAATTCATATAAGAAGAAGAAATTAAAGGTTTGAAATTGGGAAAAATAAAAATTATCCTTATCTGAGATAATATGATGAGTTTATGCAGAAATTCTTAGGGAATCAGCAAATGTACTCATTGAAAAAATCAATAGATTCAGCAAATTTGCATGCTACAAAATAAACCTTGAAAAATCAATTTCATAATGAAATAAAATAATGAAGTGATAATCAGATCTAGCAAAGCACTCTCAATATCCATTGTAGATTCAATTGCTAAGTACTTCTTAAAATAATAATAATTGTAATGAAGGACTTAAATAGCTGAAGGAATATTTACTATATTGACATCTTGAGCCATTCTAATATAGTAAAAATGATAATGTGAGTAATATTAATTTGGCATTTTAATATATAGCTAAACTACCAAAAGAACTTAATGAAAGAACAAAATTCATTTGGATAAACACAAGATGCAGAATATCAATTCATGTACCAGTTCAATCATTAATAAACTTTTATTAATTAAGGTATGAGTGAAAGGGAAGCAACATTTCCAGATCTCACATATTATAGAGCAGTAGCCATTGAAAGCATTTGGTATTGTTTTTAATATTGAGGTATATCAATGGAACAAATTAGAGAATTAGAAATAATGGAACTCAAGAATCCACTCTTTGCTAAAGCTGAAAACATAAATGATTTAGGAAAGAATTTCCTATTTGATAAAATTGCTGAAAAATTGGAAAGAAGTATGGCAGAAATTGGACTTAATATATTATACCTTAAAATAAATTTAAAATGGATATTATAAGCTGACTGTTAAAGATCAGGCCATAAAAAAGCTGAAAGGAAGATGATCACAATGTGCCTTTCACAAATACAGTTATATTCCTAATTAAACACAGTGGCAATTACAAAAGAAAAAATACATTATTTTGCCTTTATGAAACTGATATATTTGCATGGGAAAATATACTCGGGATAAGAAGTGGAGTCAAAAGGGGGAAAATATCTTTGTTTCCAAATTCTCAGATTCATAGACAACAAATGGAAATGTCTAAGATCAAAATTTATTCCTTAATAGAGAAGTGATCAAATGATCTAAGTAGGTCAAAAGAAAACTCACAAATATTAACTAACATATGAAAGAATGCTACAAATAATACTAATTAGAGAAATATACATCCAAATAACCCTGAGATTTTACCATATATCCAGTAAGTGGTCAAAGATGACCAAATATAGGAAGTCAATGTTTGAAAGTTCATGAAAATATAAACATACTAATATATTATTGGAAGAACTATGTATTAGTTTTATAAATCATCTTAGACAGCAATTTTGAATTACACTTATAAAGTAGCTAAAATGTCCATAACTTTTGGCCCTGAGATTCCACTGCTAGCCATAGATCTCAAAGAGGTAGTATTGATGAAGAGGAATTCCCCATTTACACCAAAATATTTTTAACATTTTTTTCAGCAACATCCATTGATTGAGGAAATGTTAGGCAAATATGCATACACAATACAATGGAATATTGCTTTCTTATAAGAAATCATGAACATCCTGAATACAGAGGAGATGTTTATAAACTAATTCAAAATGCAATAATTGAAAAAATCAATATCTCAAAAATGATAACAATACAAATGGAAAGACAACACCACAAAACAATTGAAACTAAATGTTCCATTATTACAAAGAACAAATTTGGCCTAATAAAGAGATGTGATGAGGTATGACCTTCCATTATTTGCAAAGGTGATGAGATTCATAAGTGTGGAGCATAAAGCTTGTCATATTTTTTTAGAATATACTTATCAGTTTTGCTGATTATTTTATCTTCTTTCTAATTATTTTTCTTCAAAATTATTCATTATATGAGTGATTCAGGGGAAATTACAAAGGCTATTTCATATACATGTACCCATATTCAGCTCCATCCATAAAATATAAACCCTTTGAACGCAGGAGTTATTTCATTTTTCTTTTCTATATTACCAGTATTGGATACATTCTAGGCAGTTAGTAAATGCTTGTTACCTATCTGATTTAGCACTTCTTACATACCAGACACTAATGTCAGGCATGGAGCTTACAAAGACTTTAAAAAATGTCTGCCCTGACCTTCCATATGAGGAGGAGAAAAAGAAGGGAGGAGTCATAATAGAAAAAAGGCAGAGAAGGGAGTGGGAGCAGATACAGAAGAATTATAATGTCATGAAAGTTACAAGAAGGGTGAATTTAAGTAACAAAGAGGTAAACGGTGTACATATTCCAGAAAAGTCAAAGATGGTGAGGATTGAAACAACACTACAATATTTGGCAGTTAATATGCTATTGAAGAAACTTGAGATAACAGGTTCACCTGGGTTTGAAGATAAAACTGCTTTTCTAGCTATTTGGAAAAGCAAAGGAGTAATGAGACAATGTTTTCTTGAAAGGTCATATTTTTGAAGAAGAAAGGAAAGAAAGAATAGCAAACATTTATATATTTTTTATCAGGATAATACATATTATTGTTATATTTATATATATTTTAATACATACTTTATATATATTCTTATCACACCATAAAGTTAAAAAACATATTTTATTTTAATAAGACTGTCCATAGATCTTTCAAAATTTTTAGTGAATTTAATTTCAAAATGAAGGAATTTTAACTTTTGCCATAGAATGTATAGATGGTCATAGATTTAGGATTAAGACTTTTGTAAGAACCAGAGAAAATTTCCAGGCAAGATGGAGAATCATTTCTTTAAAAAGTTGGTTATAATTATCTTGTAATATACATATTATATGTTAGGTACTATACATGTGAAAATGTTTACATGCCTGTATATACAAACATACACAAACATATGTATTTTAAATAAAACCTGGGTTGTTGAATCATATCTACAAGACATTAGAATTTCATTTGTCCTTGAAAACAGACTTTGTGTTTCTTTGAATACTCAGAATTTAGGAGAGGACCTAGCACATGACAAGCATTTAATAAATGTTGATTGACTAACTGACTTAGCATTTGGGATAAAACCCATACGATTTTTTTGAACAATTTCTTCATTTATATATCTCTGTGATTGAGCTTGAGGTCACAGTTGAATACTTTGGAAGAATTGTTGTTTCATTCTTTTCGGGATAACATGGTCTGGCAAATGTCACTTAGCAATTCTGTTACATGTAGATTGTTCTGATTAATAAAAAGGAGGAGGAGGAGGGGAAGAGAAAATGTAGCTCCCTTATAGGATTAGATTTAAATGTAGCTAGCAATTAAATAGCTGCTGGAAATATACCATAACTCAATAAAATAGCACTGGGAATCATCACCTATTTCCATGTTGATTGCAACTATTTTTTAACCTTTTTTCCCCTTCTTAAAATGGAGAAAAATTTATAGAGGTCTACTAAAATTCAGTGTAAATTTTGCTGAAGATGAACAACAGAAGGCTGAGTCAATGAAGTTCAAAGCATAGTTTTCTGGAAAAGGCTAAAGGTTAAGGTGCAGAGGGTTGGTGGGGAGAGGGCTTTAAGAATAAAATTACCAAAAAAAAGTCTTGAAATCAAACAGTCTCTACAAAGCCCTTAAAATGTTAAGGAATACGCTGAAAGCAAGCAGAAATCTATGGCATTAAGAAAAAAATATCCTCATATGCCCCTAGTGAATAACTTTATCATGGCAAAACCATTTGATAAGAATAAATCTGTAGATAAATATATTGCCTTTTCTTTCATCTGAGTTTACCTTGTGATCATATTATGAATTAGAAATACTTCTGTTAAATGATTATGTCAGTTATTCAGTTTCTTAATTCCATTGCTTCACAGGAATACATTAAAGAGCCCAACATGTTTGGAATCTGGTTTTACATAGTGAAAACTAAAGAAGACTAATGTTATTGCTAGTCAAAATACAAAACCAAAGCTAGGACCTTTTAAGTACAAAAAGGCATATGTATAAATAAAGGCTAGTACAGATAGAAAACCTTGAATTTGTCTCATTTACCTTTTATTCTGACTCAAGTTTTTACATGGCAAGTCAGAGAAGCACTTAGGAAATTCTAATCCTGAATCAGAGAGAGTCCTAAGACAGGGACAAAGGATTGATTTTTAGTTTCTAGATACAAGGTGAAGGAAAAGAGACTTAGTATTAACCTGGGAGAAAGATGCCTAACTTTTGTTACTTGAGTATGATCTAGGTATAACTAAAAAGCTGATATTCTGCCCTTATCAGAAATTTGTAGTCAGAACATCCTAGCCAATTGGAGCTGAGTTGATGGGCAGAAAACTTTGAAATAATGAAGCCTAGAAACAGGAAGAAATTAAGGAAATTATTATGCATTCACTATTTACCTGTGGAGTTCATGGGAATGAGTATCTAGCTCTGTTACTTCTAAACTCCCTTCTCCCTTATCCCACAATTCCCCACTGTAAGACTGTCTATAAGATATCGATTCACTTAAAAGGAGTCATGAGTCCATGAAGTATTAAGTTGACTCTTTCTCCTTCCCTTTTCCTGATTCTTTAAGCTCTCATTAAATCTATGAGCTTTTAAATTTCTTTATGTTCCTTCTTCCCCCCCCCCCCCACTTTCATTTATCCTCCAGTTTAATCTCTTAAAAAAAAAAAAAAAAAACAACTACAGGGGGTAGCTAGGTGATTCAGTGGACTGAAAGCCAGGTCTACCAGTTGGAGGACCTGAATTCAAATTGGGTCTCAGGTACTTCCCACCTATCTGATGGTGGGTAAATCACTTACCTAACCTTCCTCTGCTTTGTAACCAAAACTCAGTATTAATTCTAAAATGAAAGATAAGGTTGTTTTTTTTTAACTATATGAATATGAATAAGTTTATTTCATTACTTGCAATTTTCTTGATAATTGTAATTTTTCTTTTTGAGTTTCTATTATTATAGATATTTGAGTTAAATATTCTAGTCATCTGGCTTTGGCTTTTTGTTTTTGTTGAAATGTCTCAAAGTCTATCTTCTTTCAGTGATAATCAGGCTCAGTTTTTCAAATATGTAATTTTAGATCTCAGCTTAGGCTTTTTTTTCCCTCTTTATCTTCTCCCATTATTTTCTTCTGATTTCTCATGGATACAGAACACTGTGAGCCACACTGAAAAGTTTTGATTAGTTTTATTGTATTATTTACTACAATGTGGTATTCAGGGTTTCTCATGTTATGTTTTTTTTGCAAATCTCTTATCCTTAGGTTATCACTATACATCCTGTCTTCAAGTTTAGTTGCTATGTTTGTGTAGAATCAGTGTCTTCTTTTAATGTTGTTGCCTTCTGATTCTCTTTTGCCCAACTTTCTTCTGTTTCATGTTTATATGCATGTATGTTGTAAATCCCTTATTTGAATTATCTGAACATCTTCAGAGAGATTCTCCATCACAAATTCAACTTTTTTCTAACTTATAGTTTTCATTCTGTCCTGGAAATTTTAATTTCTGGTCTAATTTTATTCTTAATAGCTTTTTAAAAAATTATATGTCTTTTGAACCATGGAGTTTCTTTTTTTTTAATTCATAATCTCTGGATTCTCTTTTTCTTTCATTGGAAAATTTTGCTTTATTAACTTTTTATTTACTTGTTCAGCAAAGAAATGCATCTTTCTGCATTTCAATTTATTTTTGCTTCTATCTTTATGAATCTCTCTGTTGTTGCAAGCTAGATTTTTACTTAGGTTTCCACTCTTTATCATTACATCTTTCACTATTTCTCTTAAATTCCCTGTCATTTGGCTCTGATTTCCCTGAGCACTCTGACTGCTCCTTCTTTGACTGCAAAAATGACCCAAGAGACTGGTCTTCCTTAGCTTTCTCACCTGAGTTCTTGCCCAGAGAAAATATTCCTGGGAAAACGCTAATCCTAGACAGATTCCTAGAGTTCTCTCCCTCTAACCCAGAAGACTTTACTTCTATCCAGTGCTGCCATGATGGAGTGCTGAACATGCTGTCTACATGGAGACTAGGTGTATTTTCTTTTCCCCGTTAATGTAGATGACCAGAATTAGTATTTCCCACATCTCTGATTAAAAGAAAATGAATGACTGCTGTGGAGAACACAAGCAGAGATCCCAGAACTGAACACTGAAACAGAAGTTAGTATAGTTCCTTTCCTCTACCTGCACATAGTTCGTGGAGAAGGAAGGAATGTAGAATTCTGGACGAGAGATCTAAGCATTTAAGGTGCCCAACATTGTTTTATGTGGTCTTTTTTTTTTTTTTTTTTTTTTTTTTTTTGCTTCTTACAATAGTTCTTTCTAACTCTTTATCTTGACAATTAATATTTAGTAACTCTATAAATTTACTGTATGTCTGCACATGATTCCTTTTTCCTAAAGATTTGTCTCTATTGGAGAATTCTGTAGAATAACAAACCCTTTGGCCTTTTCTCTAATTATGTGATCTCTAGCCTTTTGGGGGTTTAAGTAAACAAATTCTTCTGACTGTTGATAGTGACAGATTTAGTGAAATTATTTTGTAATATGAAATGTAACAAAAGAAATAAGTTCTTTTTTTCTTATGAGAAAAGTTTAAAGTCCATCCTTGATTTTGTTCTGTGTTTTTATAAAAGTCTTGTGAAATTCAAGTTCTGGCAAGGCCTACTAAGATGGATAGCTTAAAGTACAGAACTGGGGACCAACTAAATCTCTTGTCTCAGGACCAATCCAATTTAATTAAGGGAGGTTCATCATCAGACGGCTGAACATAAGGTGATTTTTTTATTACAATAATTCACAAGGACAACTTGTTAAGATGAAGAGGGGTTTTACAGTGCAAGAAACCTCACAGTAATTAAATCATGAAGTATGAGAAGTATGAGAAAAGATGCATGTGCCAAATTAATTCAAAAGCAATGGTTTGGGCAGCAAACAAAATGTAACTGATGGCATAAATAAACATTTGCCTTTACTTGATTTTATAATTTTGCAAATTATATATGACCATGATTTTAAATAATATTTTTTCATGAAACAGTTTACTAAATTTCCCTTCCCTGTTGCTGTTTATAAGTATTATTTCCAAACTTTTCTTAATATTGATTTTCCACATGAAACATTTTGGGTTAAAAGCTGAATGATGCCTGTCAAGAGTTGGACGTAACTATATTGAGAGCAGTAAGGAATCAGGAATGATTCCTCTGACCTTTCCAATCCTTTAAGGCTTTTTTTAAATAGCTCACCAGGTCAGACATTTGCTATCCAGGAAAAGAAAATGTTGTTGATAACACTACTTAAACATAATACTTGGCACCATACCAAAGCTCTTACTTTACTTCAGCTCTAAGCCTGCAGGGGTATGAATAGAAATTAAGCAAAATCTGAAAATAAAGAATCTCAAATTTTCCCCAACTCTATTTTGAAATTCATTCTGTTGTTCTTCATTTTCTCCTCATGGTTTCTTCTAGTTCTTTTTCAACTAACTCCCTCAGGATTTGACCCTTCAGAGACAACTCCAGAACATTTTGCTCAGTGATTTGCCTCTTCGGGTAAAGGCATGCCATATGGTTTGGCTGTGCTTGAAATAATGTTGTGCGATACGCGGCTAATATCAGGAAGATGTTTTTTCACTCAGAGACTCACTCTTGTGTCATCTGCTACTGAGGAATGTGTGTTTATCTAAATGCTCCCCTGCTGGGCTCCCAAATGACCCAAAGATCACCTGATCTCTTTTGTTTCTAATAGTTTCTAATAGTTTATGCAGTTCACCAATTTCATATTTATTCATCATGGGCACCAGACATTTGTTTTGACTACAGGCTTCTTGGCAGTGAAAGATAATTTTCAGTACTTTAGACAGCACCCTCTTTATATGAAGCATCAATTTTTTTTCTAGGTTGCTTACACATTGCCAGATTGCCAGGCCTCTTCTTTTCTGCTTGATCTATAGCCTTTAATTACCCAAATCTATTCCATGGAGGTCAATCGAATCTTTCAAAATACAAAATCAATTATTTTAAATCTCCTTCATTCCCATGATCTTCATCTCATACTTCCTTGGATTCATATTCTTCCATAACTTCCTCTTTTAAGTGGACTTAGTCTCCTCTATGACAAACAAGTGACAGTAACAGATTTGCTTACAAGATACCATTTAAAAAGAAAAGTCTATCTACCCCAGAGAGGAATGGCTTTCATTTAGATATTTCCTGTTTCCTAGAGAATTTCTGGGTAGAACAAGGTTATATGTAATATCACGTCAGATTCAATTAGAAGTCGCATAATCTCAATTGACTTCCAGCTCAAGATTTAAAAAGGGAGATCATGAAGCAAAAGAATAATGAACTACACAGAGAGGGGAGGCCAGGTGCTGATCATCTCTGGAAACTTTTAATCTCTCATATCAAGAAATGGAAGATTACTGAACTTAATGAGTTAGCTGTAAGAAGTGGTTCAAAGCTAAATTTCTGACCCAAGAAGAGGGTTGGTTAGTTTTTGTAGCTAAGATAATTGAATAAAAGCAAAGAATGGGAGAGAGTTAGCCAACTATTTCTGTAGTAGAAATAGCATATCTGATTCTAACAAGGTTATTGGAAGTTTGGGGTTAAATTCCTCAAAACAATAGTAAGCAGAAAAACACTTATCATAGGAAAGTGACACTCAATCTAATGTTTATCAATTTGACTTATTAGAAAATGTTTTCTTTGCCCAAGAACAAAAGGGCAATTATCCATACTTTAATGAAGATTTTTTTGAAGAATTGTTATAGTTCACACTTATAGAAAGTTTCTAAAATTACAAAATGTTTTCTTTTTTTAAAAAAACTCATGAATTTTAAGAGAGTAGCAATTATTTCCATTTTACAGATGAGGGGCTAGAGCAGGGGTCGGCAACATATGGCTCTCGAGCCATATCTGGCTCTACCTCCCGGCCCCCCCTCACCCTCCCCAGTCTGGGCAGAGCCCCAGGATGTGCCCCAGGGGGCTCTTCAGCCCTCGCCCCATATTCCAGCGCCTTCCACCTCCATCCTCCTCCTTCCGCAGGCGTTTATGGCTCTCACCACCAAAAAGGTTGCTGAAGGTTGGGCTAGAGGCTCAGAAAGGCTATGAGTTAGCTAACTCATATAGCTAGTAAGTGGAAGAACTTTCACTTATTTCAGATCAATTCTATTCCCTTTAAAAATATTTTTATTGGGGGTAAGTTGGGTGGCTCACTGGACTGAAAGTCAGGCCTAGAGATGGGAGGTCCTAGGTTCAAATCTGAACTCAGACACTTCCTAGCTGTGTGACTCTGGGCAAGTTACTTGACCTCCAGTCTTCTGCCTTAGAACCAATACATAGTATTGATTCTAAGATGGAAGGTAAGGGTTAAAAAATATTTTTTTGCAGATGCAGAGCGAAAGGAGCAGAGCCAGAAGAACATTGTACACAAAGACTGATATACTGTGGTAAAATTGAATGTAATGGACCTCTGTACCAGCAGCAATACAATGACCCAGGACAATTTAGAGGGATTTATGGTAAAGAACGCTGCCCACATTCAGAGGAAGAACTGCAGGAGAGGAAACATATAAGAAAAACAACTGCTTGAATGCATGGGTCGGGGTGGACATGATTGAGGGTGTGGACTCGAAACTACCACACCAATGCAACTACCAACAATTTGGAAATAGGTCTTGATCAAGGACACATGATAAAACCAGTGGAAATGTGCGTCGGCCATGGGTGAGGGGAGTGCGGGGGGTGAAGGGGAAAGTAGGAGCATGAATCATGTAACCATGTTAAAAATGAATATTAATAAATGTTTAAAAAAATTTTTTGTTGATTTTTTTAAACATCACATACCTAACCAATGCCACTCTCACCATGCATATAACTTCTTAGGAAAAAAACTATATAGTGCTCTTCTCTACAGATGATTCCTGAAGCCAAATTTGGGGATCTAATCTATAAATTAACTTTTTATAAACTTCAAATGAACAAAATTAATAGGAAAAATTTATTCTAATAATTACTTGTCAGTAACTTACTTAGTGGAGTCTTATGTTCTAGTGGTTATAACTTCCCAAGCCAGAGTCCATTAGATATTAGCCAGAATTATTATACCTTTTTATTATGGAAACTGAAATGTATGCATTGACTGTAACACTAAGATACAGGACCATATTTGGGGTAAAAAAAAGAGAGAGAAAAGAAAATTTTGCAGAAAAAAGGTAAAAAGCAAAATTTTAAATCATAATGATGTACCTCTAACTCTTAAAGGATTTTGGAATATGTTTGATTCCATAAACTTATTCAACACTAGCCATAATATCTTAAATGCCTTCTCAAAGTGACTACTGCAGAACAGAAAATATTCAAGCAGGAGAGGAAATAAATCTAAAATTATTATTTTCATGATGGCCTTAGACCAGTTTTTCAATCCTATATGTTTCTTCATTTAACTCTTTGTTCCTCTAAGGAAAAGATCTATTTAGAACTTTTGAGGTCGGCCTGTGAATGCTATGATTACAAGGAGTCTTTGATTATTGTTTAAATTATGTAAATGAACTTGAAGGAATCAAGACTGGAATATCACAAAATGAAATGAAAGGAATTTTGCTGAAAAGAAATTAAGAAAATTTCTTTTCAGTTCCTATTCTTATGAAAAATTTTCATTTTTAAGTTCATTGAAGTTATTCTAAAGGAAAAGTCTAGCCTGGAAGGTGAGGGCATACTGGGCTATGGTAGAAATATTGGTCTCATGCAATGATCAAAATAGCCATTTTATACTCAGAAAAGTAAATATGAAAATGACAGATATTAATGTCCTTCCTCTTCAGATATAAAGGAGGAAAGGACAAAGGGATTTTCACTAGTCCAAGTGAGCACTACTGAAACAACTGAAAAAAATCAAACTTTCACAAAGCAAGCTTGAACCTATCTTATACCACATACCACAATAGATTCCTGGTAAAAGTGACTGAAATATATTAAAATTCATATAATAAAAATAGTACAGAAGCATATTACAACTGGTTAACTTTAATTAATTCTGATAATTTAGATTTTAAGAGAGTGACTAAAATGACTCATCTCTTAAATGCATAGATATCCAAATAGACTCCAAAGAAGTCAGTGACAAAATTATAGCCAACATATGCCAAAATATTTATGTACTTTTGTGATATCAAAAAACTAGAAACAAAGTAAATATCAATCAAATAGAAAATTATTAAAGTGTGGTATGTAAACATATATGTGTGGTATGTAAAAATAATAGAATATTACTGTTGCAGAAAAAGAAAAGATTGAAGACAAGCATAGAAGAAACATTACAAATTACTGACCAATATGGCAGCAAAGGAAAGTGATAAATGTTAGGGGGGATGTGACGAAATTGGGACCCTAATACACTGTTGGTGGAGTTGTGAATTGGTCCAACCATTCTGGAGGGCAATTTTGAATCATGCATAAAGGGCTTTAAAAGAATGCCTATCCTTTGACCCAGTCATATCACTGCTGGAGTTGTACCCTAGAGAGACAATAAGGAAAAATACTTGCACAAAAAAAGGTGTCCATCAATTGGGGAATGACTGAACAAATTGTGTTATCTGATGGTGATGGAATACTATTGTGCAGAAGGGAATAATGAACTGGAGGAATTCCATGTGAACTGGAATGACCTCCAAGAACTGATGCAGAGTAAAAGGAGCAGAACCAGGAAAACATTGTACACAGAGACAGATACACTGTGGCACAATTGATTGTAATAAACTTTTCTACTAGCAGCAATGCAGTGATCCAGGACAATACAACTTAGGAGAAAGAATGTTCTCCACATCCAGAGAAAGAACTGTGGGAGTAGAAATGAAGAAGAAAAAGTTATGATCAATCACATGGTTCGATGGGGATATGATTAAGGTTTTGATGTTAAAAGATCACTCTACTGCAAATATGAATATCATGGAAATAGGTTTTATACAATGATACATGTATAACCCAATGGAATTGCTTGTCAGCTCCAGGGGAGGGAAGGAAAGAGGGGTCGGAAAAATCATGAATCATGTAACCATGGAAAAATATTCCAAATAAATTTTAAAGAAGAAAAAATCAATATGAATTGAATCAAAGTAAAGTAACAACACACACGATGACTTTGAGAGAAAAAAATAATGTACAAAATGACTATAATCATCTAAATAATAATGACCACATTAAAATAATTGAAATTGGATGCCATAAAATAATAATGACCAAACTTCATATATATCATGCTGCTATAATCTTGTTTAAGCCCTTATTACCTCTCATCTAGACTATTTACATCTTTTCTTACCTAATTGATCTTTCTATCTTAAGTCACCCCCCCCCCAATCCAATCTATCTTTTATATAGCCATCAAAGTGATTTTCCTAAACTGGAAATGTGATGATATCATTCCCTACTCAATAAGCTGGAAGGTATTTATTAATTAGAATTAGAATTCTAGAAGCTAATAGGAATTACTCTGTCCAGTATTTAAAAGCTTTCCTACCTTTCCAATCAACTAGGACAAGCTTGGGGAGATAGTGGAAGATAGAGCAGCCTAGCATACTAGGGTCCATGGGATCACAAAGAATTAGACATGACTGAATGACTGAAGAACAGCAACAACAAAAACAAGTGACAAACTTTTTGAACCAAGAAAAATTATCTCTGAACTACATAAACATATAATGGCTATCTAAATTGATTTCATAACATATTTCTAGACCTAGAATCAGGAAGATCTGGATTCCAATTTTACCTCTGATTTTTAATTAACTGTATGGTCATGAACAAATTATTAAGCTTCTCTGAGTCTTCATTTCCTCATTTGTAAAATGGAGATAAGATGATCTATAATTTGTGACAAGTCAAGTGATATATATATATATATACATATATAAACACCTTTATAAATAACATATGTAACACATATATACCCATTTTTAAATATTAATTTACTCCCCTTTAAAAATTTTGGTCTATTTCTCAACTTAAGTACTCTAATCTCCCCTGTTCTCCACAAATCTTCCAAAGATCACTGAGTGAACTCATCAAATCTATTACTTCTTTCAGTACCTGAGGGTGAGATTTATTTAGCCCTACTGACCAGAATTTTCAAGTGCAATTAGATAATCTCTTACTTGTCTTCTCAACAGTCTTAATGACAATAACTGGCATTAATATGCTACTTTAAAATTTGTAGACTTAGAACCTTTTTTGGGTAAGACTCTCTATGAGTTGTCACCCATAAAGGGTCAATGAAGATCGGAATGGGAAATGTATGTTATAAAACCTAAAGCTATCAATAAAATTTATTTTTAAAAAGAGAGATAACATAAGAGGTAATAAGGGCTTTAACAAGATTATGGGGAGATTCTACCTACACATTTGTAACTACTAATAATGAACTTTAAATTGTCATTTATTATTATCCTACATGTTTCAACCCAAAGATTCCACTGGCAGGCATTTAGCCCAGAGATATCAAGGACAGAAAGATTTATTATATAACCAAAATATTTAAAGCACCACTTTTTTGAGTTACAAAGAATTATAAACACAGTAGTTGCCCATTGATTGTGGAATATTTAAATAATTATAGTACATGGATGTAATTGATTATTAATGTACTACTAGAAATAATGATCATGAAAAAATACAGAGAAGCATGGGAAGATTCATATAACCTAATGTAAATAATCAGAACCAAGAAAATAACACTTGTATTAACTACAACAGATGAAAAGAACAACATTGATGGAAATGACAAAAATTGAAATTGTTGAGTAATTTTCAGTTGATTATGTTTAACTCCCAAAAGTTGTATTAGAATTTATCTAATTACTTTCTTTAGAGATGTAGGTGAGTATGGATATGGAAGAGTAAATATGCTATCAGACTAGAATATATTGGTTGGTTTTACTGTATTGATTTTTTATTTCACTTTTGTAATTATTATAGATGTTATAAATAAAGGGTCCAAGGGAGATGTATAGATGTACAATGATGTTGAGTTATCTATCTGTACTCTCCTCAGCTGCATGTTGATGGAGAAATACCTACTCTGATCACCCTTGACTGTTGCTGTAAGTTATCCCTTTTTCTCTAACAGCTGCCCAGTAAGGACCTTCGAGAGGTTAGATAGATGGGTAACCTTTCCAGGTCCAACCTGGGTTTGGATAGATTAATATAGGGCTACTGATTTGCTTTGGATAATGTTCAGGATCTGACTGAGTTTGACTCTCTTCCCAAGGGCCGTGATAGATAGACCACTCAGGAAGGTATTTGTTGTTGAACACTCTTTATCTATAAACAGGGAAAGGATAACAAGGTCAAGGATTGGGATTGAGGATTGGAAACCCTATTGATCTATTATCTATAAACTAGTTGACAATCAGGACTGGAGTCTATTAATCTGGTGGAAGCTGGAGATATACTCCCTCCCTCTATCTCTGGCTGGACCTGGCCACAGCCAAGCCAGAGAATAGGGAAGGCTATTAATGCAGATGTATTGATGGTCTTATTTTCACCTCACTCACTACCAGTGTTGGTGATGCACTAGCTCTCACATTCTATCAGGAAATAGCTTCAGATTTATTCCTACCTTCTTCTTCATAGACCTCCCTGCCACCCTTCAAACACCCACTCAGTTCAGAGATTTCCCAGTCTGGAGACTCCTGTCCAGAGACCTCCAGAGAGAGACTTCCTTCAAAGTGGCTGTCAGGGGTATTTATACCCTGGGGCCAACCAACGTTTGCCCCTGGCTCATGGCACCTGGGAACATTCCAAGTCTTCCAACTGCCACCTTGACTGACATCCATCACTTCCCAGATTATGAATATAACATAGAACATAATTTTTTTTCTGGGGAAGAGGGAAAAGTATATAGGATAATGAAAATAGATTGGATAGATAGATAGATGTGCCAAAATCCAGGCTAGTACATTATTATGCACTCTTGTTTAAGTAGGGAGTACAATGAATAAAGTGCAAGAATTGGTGTCAGGAAGACTTGACTTGAATCCTGCCCTCTGATACAAGCCATGTCATCCTGGCAAGTCTCTTAACCTTTTATGTACTTCATTTTCCTCAGATGTGAAATAGAAATAATAATATTGTGTACTTTCCAAAATAATTATGAGGATCAAATCAGATAATATTTTAAAAGTTCATCATAGTATAGTACCTGACTCATCATAGGTAGTTAATAAATGCTTGACTCCTTGCTCCAAAAAAATTTTTAAGTTGTCTTCAAATTAAAAGATCCTGTTATTTTGAATTTAAAAGGTTATCCACCACTATTGATAGCTCTGTACTGAAGTGAAGAAAATTTCTATTATGTTGTTACTGGTGTTAGTGATGGGTGGTTGGCTGCTGTTATTACTATTGTTGCAGGCAACAAGTGGCTAATACAAAAAAATAACAATTTTCACATTTAATAATATTTGCATAAATTATTACATTCTTCTGGGAAGTTATTTCAGACATTTTCATTATACAATATGACCAAAGATAGGAAAGAAATATTTTTCCTTAATGCACGTTTCTCTTCTGATCACTTAAAATTCAATTCCCAATCTTCTGAAACCTGAATAATTGTGAGATATTATCTTTTTCACATATTAATGTTAAGTCATTGAAAACAATGCTAAAATGTGTATCGTGAAAATTTCCACAGCAAAAAGTACATAAAAAGGACATTTCGAGGTTCATAAACCATGAAATTAAATTATGAATATAACAGAATTCATATGTTTCGATGGAAGAAAATAAACTAATCTTTGTGGTAAGATATTCTAAGAGACAATAGTATTAACAGGTAGATATATTGTTGTAATATAGAAGAGTTAAAATAAAGTTTCTAAAACTTCTTGCTACTCCAGAATACTAACAATCATTGGTTTATTAAAAAAATGAGATTTCAAAGTTGTCTGGCAACCAAATTATGGTTTTTACGTCTGTGGCTTAAGGAGCAACCACTTTTTCCTTACAAAAAAGACAGGTGACAGATGGGTCCCTGTAAAATGATTGGACAGGCTCTAAGAAGAAAAGCTGAGCTTTTAGAATTTTTTTTCAAAACAAAGTTGGTCACCACATACTTAACACTTAAGGGAAACTCCAGATTAAGCTGTACTCATAATCAAGACTGTTAAAAGGTGATGAGAAAACCCCCCACAAAGCCACTCTAGGGTTGCCAAGCCAAAATTGTCACAAATATAAAACATTTTATTAGAAAATATTACTATGAACATATATATACTATATATAAAATATGTGGGGTGTGTGTGTGTGTGTGTGTGTGTGTGTGTGTGTGTGTGTGTGTGAGTGAGTGTGCAGGGAACAGAGAGGGAGAGAGAGAGAGAGAGGAAGGAGGGGGAGGGAGACATAAGGAGAAAGAAAATACACTTTCTTTCATTTTGATTTTGGGATCTTTGAGCAAAGCTGGTCTTCTTCATCTTCCTACTTCCTTATCCTTTTTTCTTTTTCCAATACAGTCCAACAAACACTCATTAAGTGCCTACAATATTCAGGGTACAGTCCATATGATGCAGGGGCAAATCCAAAGGAAAACTCATTCTAACCTCAAAGAACAAATCCTGGAAGGATACCCAATTTATATAAATGAGCAAGTACAAGAAATTGTTGACTTTTTTTTTTTAATGGAAGGGTCATGCTTTCTGAACTCAATTTTACTGAGCTGATTTTGCTGCTTCATAACTCTTAAAAGCACATACAACTACACACATGCACAAACATTCAATTTTCTGGTGTTCTTCAACAAATTCATTTTCATCTGCTCGTGATGATTCCCTCTCCCCAATGAACACCTAATGAATCTTGTAAAAGTATGCATTAAGAAACCACTTTGCAGTACACTGCTGATCTCTTAAAAAACTACTTTTCCAAGTGAAGGAGTTGAGAATGTTCTGCCAAACAAATTGCTATCACTATGATTGTGAAGAAGAAAGAGAGAGAATGGTAGAGGAATGTCCTTCCTATAGAGTGAGTGAGTTAACAAGCTTTGCTAAGTGCCTAACTCTCTCAGGGAATAATGAAGGTGTTGAAGATACTCTTATACTTCAAAAAGCTTAATAATTTGTTCTTAGCCTATGGCTTTATTCCATATTCCTTCAACGAGCTCTTATCCTGCTATCCATACAGAGAAGTACCATAAACGTGATCCAAAGTCTTCCTGTGAAGAGATTCAAGCTTTGTTTTCTTAGTTTTCTCTTTCTTCTAAGCCATACTCCTTCATACACAAGGGTAGAGATGCCAAAGGAAACTTCCTTCAAACTGCTTGTTTCTATATCAGTCAAAGCCAAGACTAAATAAAGTCTCAGGTCTTAAACAAAACAATTTTTCAACAGGGACTAGTTTCTAGGTGTACCCTATACAGAGGGTTTGCATTTGTTCATTGTTGTGGGTTTCAAGTCTCCTCCCATGTCCTGTCATTCATCCATGAATGAAAACGTATTTTTATTAGAGAAATATTAGAGAAAGGTGAAAAAAGTAAAGTCTAATTATTATATTATTAGAAAACCTATCCAAAGGGCAGAGGATTAAACAAAGAAAGAAGTAAATTCAAGGGTTCAAAAGTAAAGGAATACCATATAGCTAATGAAAGAAAGACATAACTTCAGGAAGAACTGGGTTCAAATCCCATTTGAGGTATCTCTGTGGCCATGCTCAAGTCACTTTACATATGTGTCTCAGTTTCAATTAAATCAGTTCTCTATGAAATAAGGTCAGTTCTCTATAACATGAGGAGGTTGTACTCAATGACCTTCAAACCTCTTCCAAATCTAAATACATGACATTGTCACTGTTATAATATTTTAAGAAACTTTTTAACTGTAATATCCTATGTTTCCTCACCAGAGAACATGATTACCTTCCTGAGAAATAGTTTAACTTGGTCTCTGTGATTCTTCTGAGAGGCAATATTATCCTCTACATGAAGGGAAGTCTATTAACATCTATAGAAGTTTGTGTTTCAAATCACTTTTTTATTCCAACTTAATTTTAAAACTCATTTCCAGATAATTATATAGAAAAGGAAACCGAGGCACAGGAAGTAAAAAGACTTGTCCAAGGATATATAAGCAGTAAAGGTCAGACGCAAGAAAGTAGGTCTTTGGTCTGATTTTAACCAACCGAAGCAACTACTGTAAGTCCATCTACCCTAAGAGTTCATAGATACCAATCTTACAAATTCTAGAAGTTTAGATCTCCAAGTAAGTCTGGCCATTAGTATTGTCTTGTAATAAATAGAGAACTCACAAAAATACAATTGATGTTTTCTCTACCCTCTAGAGCTAATTAGTAATAAAGTGCTCAAACCAACTGACTTGCTCTTTGTAACCTACTATGTCCCTAGCAGCAGCTGAAAAGTGATTTAAATTGATCAGCATAGCACTTCAACACTTTTTGTTAGCCTCAATACACTTGGGAAACAGATAAGGAAAAGGAAACATGGAAAGACAGAAAGAAGAAAAGAGAGTGCATTTATTTTTCAGTTTGCTGAAATTGCCAAAATACTAGTAATGTTTTAAGAATGAAATGGAGAAAAGGAATTTTAAAATATCAAAGGAAGGTTCAGCCCAAGCCAGTTTAATGAGAACAAGACTGCATAAGAAATTTGCCAGACACTTTGGATCCAATATTGGATCCACCATGCATCTAATAAGCATCCTTAATTCTCAGCGGTACAAAACTTGTTTCCATGGTGATTACTCATTTATTTCTCAAGAAAAGAATGGTACCTATTATAGCGATACCTTTCTGACACCAGTAGCATTTCTGAATAATGTATTATATGATGTGACATACCCGTCTCCAAAAAAGCAAATTATGTTTTGTTTAGATCAAAGCCTTTAATATTTTTTGTTTGTTTTTTGAATTGAAAAAATACCTTTTTTAATGGAAAGAATACTGAAAAACACAAGAGAAAAAGAATTAGTTCATTGGTCTCATTTGCATAATAGTCAACTTATCCAAAAAGTCAAGTGCAAAAGCTAATGTCAGCTGAACGATGTCAAACTCAAGAATTGCATTAAGCCCATGATTTTAAGTGGCAATCACAAGCACAATACATGCTGAACTAATGTGTTAAATAGAAAACAAGGATGTTGTCTAGGGAAACCCATTTTGATGTGGCTTTATAGCCACACACATATAAAAAATACCAGTGGCGTCATGCAGCTGAGTTTTCAAAAGAGATGCTTGAATTGTGCCTGATCCTTCATCATTTCTAAACATTGGTTTAGCTCTAAATAATCACCATCATGGCAGAGATCCTGTAAACTTTACACAAGTTATCACAGTGCTCTGCAATTGCTCTATATGAAAGGAAGGACAACAGAGTTGTGGGGCTCAGAAGACACCATCTGTTGCCAACGGCTTTGACCAGGGAATTCTCTTCTAACATAAGTCTGTATCTTGCTCAAAAGAGAAAAGAAAGAAGTTCAGAACTTCATGGGCAGGGTTGTATGCTGGTGTTTTATACTGCTTTTAAAGAAAGCATTGTCTTCAAGGAGTGAAACCTTATTGGAACTTTATTGTAGTACCACAGGATGGCTGCAGGAGACTGGTGTTCCAGGATGGCTCTTCTGATGTCTTGAGATCTTTGGACTCTTTGTGTTTCTCAGTAAGCCTTAAATGCCAGACCATCCTGCTTATGGCAGCCAATGTCTTGGAGACAAAGAATACTAAAAGATTTTGTGGATGATACATCTTCATTCCAAGACAAGAGACACTTGTAATCTTGATGGCACCTTCTGATGTCCAATACAAGAGAATTCTGGGACAGAGGTGAAATGATCTTAGAAGTCAAAGATCATGTAACCATAACATCTTGTTCTAGATTTTTTTTTCTTTAGAAGCAACCCCAAATACTCAACTTCATGTGGCTTCTGAAATAGGGACCTGAAAATAATCAAAGGCAAAAATTGTATGCCAAGCACCAACAGATGCATAAAGTTTAAATAGATAGTGCCCCTGTCATCTGAGAACTTAAAGTCTATCAAAGAGAAATACCAATATAGTTATAATACACAATATTCTTTTTTTTTATCCTTTTATTTTAAACCCTTAACTTCTGTGTATTGACTTATAGGTGGAAGATTGGCAAGGGTAGGCAATGGGGGTCAAGTGACTTGCCCAGGGTCACACAGCTGGGAAGTGTCTAAGGCCAGATTTGAACCTAGGACCTCCTGTCTCTAGGCCTGGCTCTCAATCCACTGAGCTACCCAGCTGCCCCTGAATTAAGTCACTTTTAATGGTGCACCTTTCTGAAATTTTGCGTGGCTTTAATATTGGCAGGTAAGACATCTTAGAGAAGAACCTTTAAGGAAGCATTTTTTTGCTCTATTGAATCAAATTATTTTTATAACTAGCTAAGAGAGGGAAATTGTATTCTCTGAACCTTCAGTCAACTGTATAACTGCAAAGATGTAATTTGCTATAAAATAACATTTATATAAACTACTCCGCTTCTTTTGCATAGCTACTTCCAAGATGTTGTAGATGAGCATGTAAGTTTTTCTCTTAAATATTTTATAGAAAAAAGAAAAATAAGATGTAGGAAATCTAACATATTCTCAAATATGTTATTTTTACTAGTAAAAATAGCTAGCATGTATACAGAACTTAAAGGTTTGTGTAATGCTCTACAAATATTATCCCGTTTTATCTCCATAACCCTGGAAAGGTCATTCGCCTCATTTTAGAGATAAGAAAACTGAGGTAGATAGAAATGAAGTGACTTGCCCAGGGACACACAGTTAGGAAGTGCATGAAGTCAGGTATGAATTCAAGTCTTCCTTATTTTAGATCCAAAACTCTATCCATTATGTTACCTTCATGCCTAAAAACAAAGACTATCTTTTTTCCCCAAGCATTTATTATCTTGCCTTCTTTCCATATGTTGAGAGTCCACCCTTTCTACTCTCAAAATTATCTGGTATTATCAACAGCATGCACCTATTTAGTATATTTTTACACAGTGTTGCTACTGTTACCAACTTTATTTTTTTTGATGCTATTGGTAGCTAGTCAGGTAGAACAAATTGTGAGGTTAAAACCCAAAAGTGGTCATTCCATTGTAATTAGTAAAGAAAGTGCTATGAAATATTTACAAATCTGTTCCTTTTGAGGTCTCTTTATTGTTCTACCAGTTTCATCCTTAAACGTTAAATGATTTAGATTAATTGAATCTTTCAGCAAGTTTTTTATAAATTGTTTTCTCCTCTATTACTTCTCCTTATCTTATGAGGCAATGCTGTTCCATCATCCTGTTCCTTAAGATTTGATGAATGACATTTCTTTAAAAATTGGTGTCACATTTGGCTACCAAATTCAGGGTTTGCCAGCTAAGATATTTCTAGACACTTTTGCTGTGCTTATTGGTAACTTGTAACATTGGTTAAACTTCTTAGAGGTTTTTGCTTCCATTTGATGGGAGAAGAGCTAAGAGAGCTCACATTGAAGGACCTCAGTTTCCTCAATGAAATAAGTGGTTGACATTTTTGGAATTATAACGTTGGAAGGGCAGGTGACAAGGAGTGAAAAAATAGTTTGGATCAGTTTGTGAGGGATGGTATAAAGATGGCGATAAAAGGGAAAGGGATTGCCAAGCAACAATGGGTGCTCAGCAGAGCTCATGTACAATGAAGTTGCAGTGGGTAAAAGCAGTATTTTTTTTAAATTTTCTCCAGGAACCCTCAGGAGCCTTGGAGTAAGTGAAGAATCACAAGGTAGGAAGATTGTATAGATCCCTGAATGACAGAAACTGAGGTGAGTAAGAAATTTGTGGAGAGTGAGGAGTGAAATATTAGTGAAAAAAATGTGACCAGGATTAACAACCAGTGGTTCAAAGAATATTAAAAAATACATTGTTCTATATAATTCCAACAAAGCTAAGCAGCAAGATTTAAAAAAGAGTAACTCCATTTAAAATCACTCTAAACAATATAAAATACTTGGAAATCTATTTGCCAAATTAAACACGGAAATTATATGAATATCACAAAACACTTTTCACACAAATAAAGTTAGATCTAAGCAATTGGAGAAACATTAATTGCTCGTGGGTAGGCTGAGCTAATATAATATAAATGACTAACCTACCTAACTAATTTACTTATTCAGTGTCATACCAATTAAATTACCAAAAAAACCCACTAATATAATATAATATAATATAATATGATGTGATGTGATGTGATGTGATATAATAACAAAATGTCAAGGAAACTAATGAAAAAAATGTGGGATGGTGGCCTAGCCAGATGTTAAAATGTACTATAAAGCAGTAATCCTCAAAACTACCTTGTACTGGCTAAGAAATAGAAGGGCAGATCAATGGAATAGATTAAGGCTAATAACCTCAGCAATCTACTGTCTGATAAATCAAAAGATCACAGCTTTTGGGATAAGAAATCACTATTTGACAAAAACTCCTGGAAAAATTGGAAAACAGAAAAATTAGGTTTAGATCAATATCTCACATTCTTGTAGGGTCAAAATAGGTATAAGATTTAAATATAAAGAGTGATATTATAAGTAAATTAGGGAAACATAGAATAGTTTACCTGTCAGATCAATGGAGAAGGGAAGAATTTATGACCAAACAAGAGATAAGAGAACATTATAAGATATAAAAGGAATAATTTTTATTACTTTAAATTTAAAAAGTTTTGTAAAAACAAAAGCAATACAACCGAGATTAGAAGGGAAACAACAAACTGGGGGAATTTTTTATAACAAATTTCTCTGATAAAAGTCTCATTTCTTAAATATAAAAAGAATTAAGTCCAATTTATAAGAATCCAAGTCATTTCCCAACTGATAAATGATCAAAGTATATGAATAAGCAGTTTTCAGATGAAGAAATCAAAGCCATCAATAATCATATAAAACTGTTCTAAATCCCTCTTGTTTAGAGAAATGTAAATTAAAAGAACTCTGAGTTACTACCTCACACCAGTCATATTGGCCAATATGACTATAAAGGAAAAAGATAAATGGTGGAGGGGATGTGGCAAAAATATATTGCTGGTAGAATTGTGAACTGAACCAATCAATGTGGAGGGCAATTTGGAATTATGTCCAAAGGGCTATAAAACAATGCATACCCTTTTATCCAGTAATAATACTATTAGGTCTAGATGTGAAATATTTAAAAAATGGGAAAGGATCTACTTGTACAAAATATTTATAGCTGCTCTTTTTGTGGTGGCAAAGAATTGGAAACTAAAGAGATATCCCTCAACTGGGGAATGGTTGAACAAATTCTAGTAGATAGATGATGGTTATAGAATGCTATTGAGCTATAAGGAATGATAAACAGGACAATTTTAGAAAAGGTTGGAAAGACCTACATAAACGGATACAGAGTGAAATAAGCAAAATCAGGAAAATGTACATAGTGATAACAATATTATGGAACCATCAAATGTGATAGACTTTGCTACTCACAGTAATACAATGATCCTGGACAATTCTGAGGGACTTATGAAAAAGAATGCTATTCACCTCCAGAGAAAGAACTATTGGAGTAGGAATGTAGATGAAAGTATATGATTCATCACTTGTTTATTTGAGTATAAGTTTTGGGGTTTTGATTTTATAAGATTAATCACTTACAAAAATGAATAATATGAAAATATGTTTTGCATGGTTTTAACCACGCAAGACATATTTTCATATTATATATGTATACATATATAACCATGCAAAACATATATACATATAGTCAATTCCATCTACATACATATGTGTATATATCTCAGATTGAATTGCTTGTCAACTCCAGGAGTGGGGAAGGAAGAAGAGAGGGAGACAATTTGAATCATATAACTTCAGAAAACTTATGTGGAAATTTGTTATTAGGTCTTGATCAATGGTACATGTAAAACCCAATAGAATTGTGTGTTGGCTAAGGCGGGTTAGGGGAGTTTGGGGGAGAGGGAAAGAACATGAAATATGTAACTAGGGAAAAATATTCAAAATAAAAATTAAAAAAAAAGTCATCACCACCATAAAAAAATAAAATTAAATAAAATTAAAACTTAAAAAAACAGAAATTTGTTATTAAAATAATAAAATTAAATTTAAAAACATACATTGTATATATAAACGTTAGTGGAGTCAAGGCAGATCAGTGAACTAACAAAATACTTCCTTTGCAAATATTTAATATGGATTCAACCAAAAAAAAAATCTCATTCTTCTTAAGAACAAACTGGATTCACATCTGGAAAGTCTGGTTTCAAGTGTTATGCCAACAGACTGTAGACAATACTTTCTTCATTTCATTAAAAACTAATTTTTAGGACTTCAAACCCTTCCGAAGTATATCTGTCACTTAATATTTACCGAATGCTTTACCAACATCTGTATTCGCTCTTTATTGCTCACAACAGACCAATGAGATAGGCCAGGGTTGTTCTTTTGCTCTTTGTTCTGATGAAATTTGAGTAATAGACTCATTCAAAGGGTTCCCTGGGATCTCCCAGTAAGCTATGGGAAGAAATGGGATTAGATTTTAATGCCACCATACCCTAACACAGTCACCTGATGAAGTGAGATAGGTCTAAGCCATATCCATCCAGTCAGTTAATTCAGGTAGTAGTTTGATATGTTAAAAATGAATGAGGATTAGTTGCCAAGCCAAATCGCCTATCTGATGGGTCCAGAAATATCAGATCACTGAGGTTATTTATTCCTATTTCTCTGTTACATTCTAGAAAAAGAACACACTTTATAGTCCTTTGTTGGTAATAGCTGAGGAATGGAAATGGAGAGTCACAGACATAGACTTGAAGGAAAACAGATGTTCCTTTTCTTCCTCATATTGAAGGTTTTTAAAACATGCCTTCTTTTAATGCATTATTTCACTTAAAAAGAACAGTAACAAAGGCTGAAAATGCCTCATACAAAGGGATTCAAAAGCCCCCTGCAATGACCACTACTAGCCCAGAAATGGGTACCCTCAATGATTAGGAGAACTGAAGAGTAAGCATTTGACACCAATTCAGCAGAAACTACTTGAGAATTCCAGAGACACAGAGCTGGTTTCTATCACTGGAGGGTGGAAAGAGGAAAAAACAAGAATTTTGGAAATAGGTCACTGATGAGAGTGGAAAAAAATGTATTTCCCAATTTCAAGAATCTTTTTTTTTTATGTCACAAAAATTGCAAAGTTTTGGGAGAGAATGTGTAAATTTTAACATTTAATCAAAAGACCTAGATTAATTTTTAGATGCAAGAGGTTAAATTTATCAGGAAAATCTTAAACGTGACTAGCTGGTGGTTAATGTAATATCTATTGCATTGTCTGGATATTTTCTCCAAATTGCTTTTGTTCCCTTACCCCTCCCTCTTCATATGCCAGTATATTTCCAGTAAAAGGACACAGGCTCAATCATAATTGTGTTCCACCTAGAGTTAGTTTTTAGTTACCAAATTACTGGACGAGCCACCCTGAATACATGCCACATAAATCTTTTGTCAGGAATAATAGAAAATTAAAAACCTGGGGCATGGCGTCCCTATACCTGAATTCTCTACGTAGGTTGAAACTAGTGGATGACCTAAGTTTGGGAGTTCTAAGCTTCATGGGGCTAAAGTAAAGCAGAGTATCCTCACTAAATCTGGCACTGATAACGGGTGAACCCCTGCCCCATCCCTGAGGGAAAGGAGGGCTACCAGACTGCTTAAGGAAGAGCAAACAGAGTGAAGTCACATAAAATGTAGGGGAAAGCACAGAGAGGGAAAGAAAAAGGAGGGAGGGAAAGAAGGAGGAAGGGTTGATGTTTTGTATAGAAATTTTACTGTTCTGAAGATAGCAGAGAATCATTTACCACAACCTAAACTCCAAAAGTATCACCACGCTTTTTTTGAGGAACTACAGCCATACAAATGCTTCTGACTTGGTAAACAGAAAATAAGACCTATAAAAAGCTCTTGTGAGTCACTCAGGTCCTGAGTCATTGTAAGTCTAAGAAAGAGATTCTTACAGGTGCAGGAATTTGCCTTTTCTAATAAGGGCAAGTGAGATGTTCTACCATCACTCTAAACAGTCCACCGAAATAATTTAAACATAGGTGCATCCATCCACAAAAGGGTTTGAGACAACATGTCCAGATCTACATCTCAGTGAGTGTGTGTGTTTTATTGCAGCTGCACACAATAACACAATAATAAAATTTTGTTTTTCTTCTTTCTGTTTTACCTGATTGACATTCAGGTGTTTCAAAGTACTATATAGAATCTCTTTGGTTTTGGCAAATAGTATGCTAACAGTTCTTTTTTTTCATACAAATGATCAAAAGAGACCTGTATTGTGCAGATAATATTTTTCTCCATTTTACAGGTGGAAAAAATGAGGCTAGGAGAAGAGAATTAAAGCAAATTGTCCAGACATGAAGTTGGTTACAAGCAATAAAAGAAAAAAACCAACTCTAAATTATGATATATAATTAGGAATAAAATATTTTAGATGAGGCTAGCCTAATTACAACAAATTACCTCGATTACAACCACCACAAGTGACGAATGCCATGAAATATCAGGTCACAGGTACAACAGCATGGCATAACTTTAAATGAGCTGCAGCAAACTGAAATTTAGGATCTCTGCTAATTGACCCATATAGATATAAAGCCTTTGACTCACCTAGGAAAAGAGATTTAGAGCTTCAAAGGTCATCGGATTCAAACTTCTTAGTTTACAGATGAGGAAACTGAGGCCACAGAGGTGAAGTAATGGGTCCAGGGTTACACAAGTAACAAGTATTAAAGGTGGGATTCAAACCCAGTACCTCAAGTTCTAGAGCAAATGCTCATTTCCTAATGTGCCATGTTGTCTGTGTCATAGGAGAAGAGAGAATGAGCTCTGTCTGGAGCACGTTTAAGCTGTGAGAGACTTTCTCAGATGTTAGAACAACTAGACTGAGTCTGAGGAGATAAAAAAAAAACAGGGAAGACCTTGGGTGGGTAGTATCAGACCTTCACACCCACTTGTTATTCTGAAGTCATTACCTGCCAGATGCTGATGATGTGAGGCACAGACCAACGAGTCTCTGTGAATCAACGTATTTTTGGGAACCAGAAAAATCAGTGTGGAAGAAGGGTGAATATGAAGTTCAGAGTCCACCAGACCTAAGAGAAATAAGTCCAGAAAGGAAGTCAGAGTTACGAAGTTAGAATCAAGCTTGATAATAGCTGACATTTTAAAGTACCTCAACATAAAAATCACAAACGTACACACGAATGTGCTCTCTCTCTCCTTCTTCTCTCTCTTTCTCTCTCTCTTTCTTCTCTCTCTCTTCTCTCTCTCTTCTCTCTCTCTCTTTCTCTCCCTCTCTTTCTCTCTCCCTTTCTCTCTCTCCCCCATTTCTCTCTCTCCCCCGTTTCTCTCTCTCTCTCTCTCTCTCTCTCTCTCTCTCTCTCTCTCTCTCTCTCTCTCTCTCTCTCTCTCTCTCTCNGGGTGGGTAGTATCAGACCTTCACACCCACTTGTTATTCTGAAGTCATTACCTGCCAGATGCTGATGATGTGAGGCACAGACCAACGAGTCTCTGTGAATCAACGTATTTTTGGGAACCAGAAAAATCAGTGTGGAAGAAGGGTGAATATGAAGTTCAGAGTCCACCAGACCTAAGAGAAATAAGTCCAGAAAGGAAGTCAGAGTTACGAAGTTAGAATCAAGCTTGATAATAGCTGACATTTTAAAGTACCTCAACATAAAAATCACAAACGTACACACGAATGTGCTCTCTCTCTCCTTCTTCTCTCTCTTTCTCTCTCTCTTTCTTCTCTCTCTCTCTCTCTCTCTCTCTCTCTCTCTCTCTCTCTCTCTCTCTCTCTCATATTTCCTCTGTCTGATTCCCACAAACTTCCTACAATATAGGAAAAAACTCACATTTACATTCAACATTCAAGTCTGCAAACCACTTTATATACCTCTTTATATACCTCATCTTGATCCTATGAAATGAGTATTATTAACCCTAACTTATAGTTGAAGAAAACTGAGGATCAGAAAGAGCAAGTCATTTTCTCAGGGTTACATGTGTCAATGCAGAATTTGAACCCTTTGCTTCCTTGGAAGAAGGGAAGAGGGGCAGCTGGGTGGCTCAGTTGATTGAAAGCCAGGCCTAGAGATGGGAGGTTCTGGGTTCAATTCTGACCCTGGACACCGCCTTAGCTGTGTGACCTTGGGCAAGTCGCTTAACCCCCATTGCCTAGCCCTTACTTCTCCTCTGCCTTGGAACCAATCCACAATATTGATTCTAAGAAGGAAGGTGAGGTTTTAAAAAAAATGGGGAAGTCTTCTAACTACTACTTTACACTTTCTAGGCTAGAGATTCTTAACCTTTTTTGTGTAATTAATGGGCCCCTCTAGCAACCTGGTAAAGTTGATGAACCTCTTCTCAGAATAATATTTTAAAGTTCAAAAAAATACATGGGATTACAAAGAAATAATATTGAAATAGTTATCCAAAATGAAGCCCAAATTCACGGACCCTAGATTAAGAACCCCTGCTTTAAATGGAGAGTGAAGTGGAACTTCAGGTATGAAATGTAGAGTCCTCAGAAGTAATGGCAATTGAGAATGCTTTTTGAAGAGTTTCGGGGCAGCTCTTGTGATTAAATTCTTCTGCTACTTAAAGGGGTTTACCTGACTTGGGGCCTGAGCCTAGCTACTTAAAATTAGTGTTCCTAACAAAGACATTCACAAATATCTCTGATAAGAGTTTAATATCCAAGGCATAATTAGCTGTACTACTCCATTCCTTCTCTTAAATCTAGAAGGGCACACTCTCAACAAATTCTCAGGACCAGAAGAAAATCATGCTAGCTGGTGTAGCTCTACACCTACTGTCCTATATTTTTTTCTTCCATCCAATATCTTACTTGACTGAGGATTCAAGTATGAACTCATTAGAGGCAGCCTATGACTTCTTGTCCCAAGGCAATTTTGGAGAAGGGCAAACTAGTGAAGCATAAGCATAACCTAGCAAGGCAGAAGACCATGACCCTATTTTAAGGGTGTTCCACTTGTTCTTATGTTGGCGGGGGATGGTAAAGCACAGAGTCCCAAAGTTTACAATGAGCACATTTTTCCCTTCTTAGTCTTAATCCTTTCCTCACCCTTCTGGTCCATTACCTCTCCCCAGCAGGCATTATTTTCTCCAATTCAATTCAATCCGACAAACTAATTAAACACACAATATACAAAGCTATGAGGATACAAGAACAAAACAAAAATAGTCCCTGCCCCCAAAGAGCTTACACTGTATATTCACCCCAAAATTTGAGTGTGGAAAAAGCATTTCCTTACCTATTCAAGCTGTGTTCACCTTTGGAATTACCTTGGGTCATTGTCTCGTTCAGAGTACCCAAATCTTTCAAAGTTGATCATTATTAAAGCATTTTTGTTACTGTGCACAATGATCTCCCCTTTTTTCTCACTTCACTTTGTATCATTTCACATAGGTCTTGCCATGTTTTTTTTTGTTTGTTTGTTTGTTTTTTGGCTGAAACCACTACCCTTGTCATTTCTACTGGCACAATAGTAATCCATTACAATGTTATGCCCAACTTTTTCACCCATTCTTTAATTGACGAGTACCCCCCAGAGTGTCAATTTTTTTTCCCACCACAAGGTCTGCTATAAATTTTTTTGTTCATAGATTCCTTTTTCTTTTCTTTTTTTCTTTAGAAGACAGACTTAGTCATGGAATTCCTGGATCAAAAGGTATGCATAGTTTTATAACCCATTGGGCATAGCTCCATATGGTTCTCCAGGATGGTTGGACCAGTTCACTATTCCACCAATAATTTGTTAATGTTCCTGTTTTCCCTCATTTTCTCCAGAATTTGTCATTTCTGATAAGTGTGACATAGTAATTCAGAGTTGCTTTAATTTGTTTTTCTCTAAGTAAAAGTGACTTTGAATATTTTTATATAATTATATAGCTTTCTTTTTCTAAAAATCCCATGTCAAATTCTTTGAACAATTATTAATTGGAAAATGGTTCTTGTTTTTATAAAATTGACTCAGTTTCCTTTATATTTGAGAAATGAGACTTTCGAAGATCTCTGAAACTTGCTTTAAAATTTTTTTATATTATTTCATTGTTTATGGTACTTTTTAGAAAATTATAATTTCACTAATTATCTCTTTAAATTAGGCCTATTTTTGCTTTATCTGAGATCATGATTGCTACCTCTGCCTTTTTTACTTCAGTCAAAGCAATATAGATTTTGCTCCAGCCTTTGATTTTGACTGTATGTCTCTCTCTTTTGTGTCTCTTGTACACAACATATTTTTGAATTCTGATTTCTACTCCATTTTGTTATTCACTTCTACTTTATGGATGAGCTCATTCAATTCACATTCATATTTTGGTTAGTAACATTCATAGTTAATATTTCTCTCCATCCTACTTTCAGAAATATCCTTCAATCTCTTTAATCTGTCCCTCCTCAAAATTCTCTTTTGCTTCTAACCACTACTCTTAATCTGCCCTCTCTTTTAATCATTACCCCATTCATCTTATGCCATTTTCCTCCCACTTCACTGTGGGATAAGTTACATTTCCATATACAACACTGTATGAATATAGTCTTCCTTCTTTGAACCAATTCCAGTGAAAATGAGGTTCAAGTATTGCCAACTACTCTACGTTTTCCTCTCTACTATAAAAAAATTTCCCTTGAAACCTTTTTTTATGTGAGAAAACTTTCCCTATTCTACTCTCTTTTGATCCTTCTCCCAGTGCATACCACTTTATTTTATTTTTTCCAAAACAATCTATTCATAGCTATGCCATCTTTCTATATAGACTCCTTTATATTGCCTTAATAATAATAAACATTATTTGAATTTATATGTCATCTTCACCATACGAATGTAAACAGTTTTTCTTAATTAAATCTCTTATGATTAATCGTTTATGTTTCTCTTGAATTTTCTGTTTGAATTTAAAATTTTCTATTTGGCTCTGGTCCTTTCATCAAGTTCTCTATTTCATTAAATATCTAGATTTCACCTGATTTTTCTGGATGGTTCATTCTTGATTAGAATCTTGTATCCTTTGCCTTCTGAAATATTATATTCCAAAAACTCTAATCCTTTATCATGGAAGCTGTTAAATCTTGGGTGATCTTGAATGTATGTCCATAATGGTTTGAATGGTTTATTTCTGGATGATTGCAGTATTTTCTCCTTGACCTGGAAGCACTGAAATTTGATTATGATATTCCTGGAACTTTTCATTTTTGGATCTTTTCCAGGAAGTAATCATTGGATTTTACCATTTCATAACACTTAATAAGAGTTTGAATTCCATTTAATGTCAAAAAAAAGCTCTAGAAATGAATACTTCCTATCAATGAAAGAATGGTTGAAATCGTAGCATATGCAAAAAATAGGATACTATTTTTCTGTAAGAAAAGATGAAAAGATCTTTTCTCATAAAAATCTAGAAATAATTTTATAAAATTATAAAGAATAAATTGAGTGGAACAAGGAGAACAATTAATGCAAAATCTTTTAATGGCAAACAACTGTGAAAGATTTAATTTGATCAACTCAATAATCAACTTAATAATTCCAGAAAACTGATTGGGAAGCATTTTCAGACAGAGAAGCATTGGATGCAGGGTACAGAATATTACATACTTTTTTTGGACAAATTATATGATTTGTCATGCTTGAGTATATAATATTTTTCTTCTACTACAAGGAAAGAATGGAAAGGGAGAAAAAAGTAGATTTGTATTTTTTTTATTAAAATTTAAAAATATTTTATTTGAACATGCTTCATAAAATGTTTGCCTGTCCCATTTATACTTTCATACAAATAAACTGACTTGAAAGTAAATTTAAGATTAACTTAATGTGAGTCATTATAGCAAGAAAATTCAAGAATGGAGATCTTACATATGCCATGCCCTTGAAGGCCCATTATCCCAAGGAATTTTTCTAACAGGCTATTCAGGAAATCTTCCCAAATCAATTAATTTCTATGCTCATGAATCATGGAGAAACTGGTTAAATGAAATATAATTCAAAATGGCCTTGGTTATTTGGAGAAGCTATTGAAATACACATATTACAGATGAAGGCCAATTTACTAAAGTCAGATTAGATAATCTGAGCCATTAAGAATAAGGTAACAGTTCAAAAGAAAACCATGAATAGTAGTAAAGTGTCAGGAAAATAAAAGTGAACATAAAGGCTCAGGAAAGTTGCATTATTTGAATTTGATTTAATTATTAAGTACTAGAAATACAATCTTTAATCATGGAGTAATGCTATACATTTCTATGTATTTTATTTTATATATTTAAAAATACTGTTCTGAGAAAAATGTGTGGGTTTTACCAGACTGCCCAAGGTTTCCACAGCTCCAAAAAAAAAAATGAACTCCCTTTCTATAAAGCCCTGGAGAGTGCTTATCCAACTTCTACTTAAAGGTCTTTAGTATTAGAGCATTCACTACAGGCCAAGGCAGCCCATTCCACTTTTATTAGCTCTAATTGTTATTAAACTTTTTCTCATTATAAGCCAGACACTTCCTCCTATTTCTGTCCTCTGGGCCAAGTAAAAGAAGTCTAGCTCTTCCTCTACACAATATGACAACCTACCAAATTCTCTAAGATAGCTCTCATCTTTACCCCCAAAACAAAACTTTCTCTTATCCAGGCTAAACCAAACTTTTATCTAGTATAGCAGTCAAGTTTCTTCATCTTTCCAGTTACTTTTCTATAGGTATATTCTATTTAGTTTTCCATTACTCAAAAACTCTTGTACAAAAGATTGTGTCTAGCTGCATTCCAACTCTATTCAAGACAAAATCAAAATAAATGCAGCTAGGTTGTATTTTGGAAGATTTGGATTAGACATTAAAAATAATTTCTTGACACTGAAGGCCATTTGCCAAAGAAAATTATGAAATCTTTGGAAACCTTGACTCACTTTGCACGTAGTTTTTTGTGTAATAGAACAAGGACTGACCAATGAGGATTTAATCCTGGGAGCAATTGCAATATGTTGTGATTTCTGCAACCATCTTAGAGCCTTGAGAACCAAAAAACATGCAATGTTATGTAATGGAGAGGCCCTGCCTCCAATTAAGATTATGTTTAGGCATTCTGTGGCTGTTTTCCAGATCATGAGTTGCATGGTGGAGGAATTTTCTTTAATTTGCTGCTGAGCCACATAGACAAAAGACATTAGTTCTCTCTCTCTCTCTTCCTCTCTATCCTTGAATTTTCCTTCTTTCCCCTTCCCTCTCCCCCCTCTTAATCTCACTCCTTCCTTCTCCTCTCCCCTTCTGCTCCCTCTGCTCTACCTCTCTTCTCCCTTTCTTTTCTCCCTCCTTCTCTTGCTCTCCTTCTCACTGGGCCCCTTTTCTTTTTTTCTCTCCTCTCTCTTTCCATTTTTTCTTCTTTCTTTCTCTCCTTCCCCTCTTTATTCCTTTTTTGCCTTCTCTCTCCTCCTCTCCTCTCTCCTTCCATCTCTTTCTCTTTTTCTCCCTTTCTTTCCATCTTTCCTTCTCCACTGTACCCTTCCTACCTGCTTTCTACCTCTTCCACCTTAATCCTTCTTCTCTCCATCCCTTCTCTCTCTCTCTCCTTCTAAGTACATATATGCCCCAAATGGAATAGCATACAGATATTTAAAGGAAAAATTAAATGGGTTACACGAGGTTAAAGACAATAAAACAATACTAGTGAAAGATCTCAACTTTCTACTCTCAGAGCTCAATAAATCTAACAAAAATAACTTAATAGAATTTTAGAAAAGTTAGCTATGAGGAACCTCTGGAGAAAATTAAATGGGAATAGAAAGAATTAGACCCTTTTCTTGACTATACATGGCATCTTCGCAGGAACTGACAATGGATTAAAGCATAACAACTAAACAACCAAACTAGAGAATCAGAAATAATTATATCCTCTTCAGCCAATAATGCAACAAAAATTATGTTCAATAAAGTACTATGGAAGCATAGATTAAAAAAAAAAAAGAATTGGAACCAATAAAATTCTAAGGAATGTGTGGGTAAAAGAACAAATCATAGAAATGATAAGTACTTTCATTAAAGGGAATGAGAAAAATAAGACAACACTAAAATTTTGGGGATGCAGCTGAAGCAGTACTTAAGGGAAAATGTATATCTCTAAACACATGCATCAATAAATAAAAAGAAAGAGAGATCATATATTTGGAAATGAATTTTTAAAAAAAACAGTAGAAAAAGAACTAATTAAAAATACACAACTAAACATCAAAATGGAAATCCTAAGAATCAATGGAGAACTTAATAAAATTACAAGTTAAAAAACCATCGAGGGGCAACTGGTTAGCTCAGTGGAGTGAGAGTCAGGCCTAGAGACAGGAGGTCCTGGGTTCAAACTCGGCCTCAGCCACTTCCCAGCTGTGTGACCCTGGGCAAGTCACTTGACCCCCATTGCCCACCCTTGCCACTCTTCCACCTATGAGACAATACACCGAAGTTAAGGGTCTAAAAAAAAAAAAAAAAAAAAACATCGACCTAATTAATAAATAAAACTAAGCATTGGTTTTCTGAGTGAAAAAAAAAAACACCACAGTGGAATAGGTAAATGGTTGGTTAATTTAATTTTAAAAAGAAGAAAACCAAATTACCAGTATAAAAATGAAATGAAAATAGTGAATGTAGCACCTTGAAATATCAAATTAACTCAATTATAGGAATTAATTTTGTTCAAATATACCATTAAAACCAACAATCTAACTGAAATGGATGAATATTTCCAAAAATATAAATGGCCCAGATTAAGAGAAGAAAAAATAGAATGCTTAAATAGCTGTATCATAGAAATAGAAATTGGACAAGGCACAAATGAGTTCCCTAAGAAAAAATCCCAAGAACTAGATGGATTTATAAGGGAATTCTATCAAACCTTTAAGGGATAATTGATCCTAAAACTATGTAAACTATTTGAAAAAATAAATAAAGTGCCTACTAAAATCCTTTTATGACTCAAACATGGTTTCATTATCTAAACATGAGAAATCAAAAAACGGAGAAAGAAAATTATAGGCCAATTTCCCTGGTGAATTTTGATGCAAAAATTTTAGCATAAATTTAACAATAAATATCAGCAAGGATATTACAAAAATATATCACAAAGATCATATATTATGATCAGGTGGGGATTATACCAGAATACAGGGCTGGTTCAATATTAGGAAAACTATAAACATATTTGACCTTGTTAATAATAAAAACAAAAATATGATTATATTAATAGATGCAGAAAAAAGATTTTGACAAAACATGAAATACCCATTCCTATTAAAAGTACAAGAGGTGGGGGGCAACTGGGTAGCTCAGTGGATTGAGAGTCATGCCTAGAGATGGGAGGTCCTAGGTTCAAATCTGGCCTCAGACACTTCCCAACTGTGTGACTCTGGGCAAGTAAATTGACTGCCATTGCCCACCCTTACCACTCTTCCACCAAGAAGCCAATACACAGAAGTTAAGGGTTTAAAAAAAGGCACAGGAATAAATGAAGTTATTCTTAAAATAAATATTCTCTATCTAAAAACAGTACAAGCATTATCAGCATTCAAGATAAGCTAGAAGCATTCCCCAAAAGATTAGCTGCAAAGCAAAGATGTCTATTATTTCCACTGTTATATAATATTATATTAAGAATCTTAGCTATAGAAATGACAAAAAGATAAATTGATGAAATAAAAATAGGCAATGAAGAAATAAAACTACCTACTCTTTGCAGATGATATGATGGTAGACATAGTAAATTCTAGAGAATCAACTAAAAAACTAAGTGAAAAAATAACCTTAATCAAATTGTGGGATATAAGAAAACCTCACAAAAATCAATAGCATTTTTACATGTTACCAACAAAACCCAGAAGCAAGAGAGAGAAAAAAAATTCCATTTAAAATCACAGTAGACATTATAAAATATTTGAGACTCTACCTGCCAAGACAACCCAAGAAATACATACATGAATGACACTGTAAAACACCTCACACAAATAAAGATAGATCTGGCAATTGGAGAAATATTTACTGCTAATGTTTAAGCCAAGGCAATATAATAAAAATGATAAGTGTACCTAAATTTATTTACTTTTCAGTGTCATACCAATCAAACTACCAAAGAATTATTTTATAGAGCTAGAAAAAATAATAATAAAAATCATCTGGTAGAAAAAAATGTCAAGAATATCAAGGAAGTCATAAAAAAGCGTGAGAAAGATGGCCGACAAATACCATATTTCAAATTATCTTACAAAGCTGTAATCAACAAGACAATCTGATAGTGGATAACAAATAGACATAGATTTATGAAATAATTAAATTAGAAGAATATGGAAAAATTTACCTGTCAAATCAATAGTAAAGGGAAGAGATTATGACCAAGCAAAAATAGGGAGGATTATAGGAAGTAAAATGGATAATTGTGATTATATAAAATTTAAAAGGTATTGTACAAACAGAATTAATGCAGTCAAAAGTAGAAGTAAAGTGGATGGGGGGAGAATTTATAGTAAAATTTTCTGATAAAAGCCTCATTTTCAAATACAAATGTGGGGAATTGAGCCATATTTGTAAAAATAAGAGCCATTCCCCAATTGATAGAAGGCCAAACAATATGAAGAGATCATTTTCAAAAGAAGAAATCAAAGATAGCAATAGCCACATGAAAAAAAATGTTCTAAATCACTACTGCTTAGAGAAATTAAAATTAAAACAACTCTGAGGCACACTTCAAATCTATGAGGTTGGCTAACCTGATAGAAATGGGAAATGACAGATGTTGGAGGGGATGTGAGGAAATTGGAACACAAATGTACTGCTGGGAGTGGTGAACTAGTCTAAATATTCGGAAGAACAGTTTGGAACTATGTCAAAAAATTGAAATTTTGTATTTTATGAAATTGTGTATACCCTTTGACTCAGCACCATTACTAGATTTGTTTCCCAAAAAAATCAATGAAAAAGGAGAAAAAACTTTCTGTATAAAATATCATTTATGACAGCTCTTTAATGGTGGCAAAGAATGGGAAACTAAGTGGATGATTATGACTGAACAAATACATTTCAATGAATACTAAAAACAAATAAATAAATAAACAAATACATTTGCTTAAAAAATGTAACCAGTGATGGAATCAATGTTTGTTGTCCAAAGACTAGCCTACCTATGTTTGGAACACACAAGTTTGGCTTCACGGTTTGAATATTTCAGCTTCTGAAAATCTCAAAAATGATATCAGTTTTGGAGGAGTTGTAGAAAAGATTCCCCAGGCCAACAAAACCACTTATGTCTAAAATTTTGAAAGAATTGTTCTACTCTTTAAAAAAATAAGGAACAAAAAGAAAGATAGCTCCATTCCTTTGGGGTTACTCCAGAACTTAGAAGTTCACCTTCTTGGGAATTGAATTATTAGTGGAATTGTGTTCAATGGAATCACACTGGAGAGAGGAATTCTGATTTTGTTAGTTTTGATCTGCGCTCCCTCCCTCTCTTACTTCCAACTACCAAATACACTCCTACACATGGCAACAGATTCTATGAGCATAAGAATTATCTTTTTTAATAAAACACTTTCCCCACAAACACTACCAGTTGATTTGCTCATTAGGCTCATTGTCTAATACAAGTCATGACTATTTGGATATGTGCTTATTTTCATGCTTGACATAAGGTCATTGGTCTGGAACAATTTTAATGTGATCCTTCCCAGAGCAAGAAGTTAGACCTGTTCAAGATGTCTTCTATGTCCAAGATTGTCTGGTTCTATAAAATGACTCATTCAGCTCAGCTAAGAACATTAGCCTCAGGAGTGGTCTGATTTTTTATCTTAATGATTAATTAAATAAATGTGCACTTCAAGTAATGGTGGTGAAAAACAACAAAAACCATGTAATTTTAAGTAGTACTTGAACTCCAGAACTTCATTTCTGTATATTACACAATCTTGAGTATGTTAAGCTTGGTCTCTTAAGCTTCACATTACTAAGGCATTTTTACTTACTCCCCTCCAAAAAAAGAAAATGGACTCTTCTGATTTCTATGTTTCCGTCAAATGATACTGTGAATGGATATTCACTATGATCAAACCTTCAATCTGTTCCCCATACCTATCAACTAAAAGCTTTAAATTACACTTTTGAAATATCAGTCATATATGTTCTTTCCTTTCTATGTATACTATCATTATGTTAGTACAGACCCTAACTTCTAATCACCTAAAATGTTGCAATATTCTTCTTCTAGATGTTCTCACTACTAGTTTCTCTTCCTACATTCTCTCCTCCTTCCACCCCATCTACCTTTATACCATTGTCAGGTTATTTTCCCATACATACAATTTTTTTCAAGTCAATTCTCATCTCAAAGATCTTTGGTGTACCCCTATTATCTACCCTCTAAGAAATTCAATGTCAGTTTGACAAACAAATCCAAATAAAATATAGCATTTCTCTTGTCTAGATTTGATAGTACTCTGCATCATTTTGTGCTCCTTTCTGGACAGAATAAACCACTTCCTTCCATAGAAACCCATGCTCTATCATATTCATCCTATCTCCTATCATTGGCATATATTGACCCCTAAATTCTGCATTATGAAATCCCCATTATCCTTCAAGGCCCAATTCAAATGCTGTGATGGACAGAGTACTGGACTTATAGTCAGGAAGACTTGTGCTCAAGGCCCACTTTAGACATGTTGTAGCTGCATGAATGGGGAAATAAAGTAAGCTCCCTATGCATCCATTGACTCATCTTTAAAATAAGACTTCACAAGGCAGCAAGAATATATGAAACAAAATTTAAAAAATGAAAAATTTCAGGAGAATATGAAACACCAAAGATCTGGAGAACAGAGCTAGAAGAGACAATTTAAGAATTACTGGTTTACCAGAACATCATGATAAAAGAAAAAGTTTAGACATCTTCCTACAAGAAATTATCAGAGACAACTGCCCTGACATTCTGGAATAAGAGGGAAAAGTAGAAATTGAAAGAATCCACAGACCACCTCCTACATTTAATCCACAACTGACAACTTCCAGGAATATTATAACCAAATTTAAAAACTACAAGACCAAGGAAAAAATATTACAAGCTGCTAAAAAGAAGTCATTCAGATATCAGGGAACCACCGTTAGGATAACAAAGGATCTGGCTGCATCTACAGTGAAGGACCAGAAGGCATGGAACATAATATTCTGGAAAGCAAGAGAACTAGGTCTACAACCAAGAATCAACTATCCAGCAAAACTGACTATATTATTGCAGGGGAAAGTATGGTCATTCAATAAAATTGAGGACTTCCAAGCATTCATCAAGAAAAAACTGGACATAGAGAGTGTGCTGCCCAAAAACAGAACTTAAGAGAATGGGGGGAGGGGGGAAATCTTTTTTTAAGGGACCCAATAAGTTCAATCAACTTGTATCCCAAGAAGAAAAGAAGATATTGGCAAATATTAAAAATTATTATTACCAATAGGTAACTAGAAGAAGTTTACATAGAGGGAACGGTGGCAAACTATATAGGCTGAAATGTTTATATATATATATATATATATATGTATGTATGTATGTATGTATAAATATATACAAAACTGGGGGGAGAATAAGGTAATATTAAGAAAAATGGGAAAGCAAACAAAATGGAGCAAATTTATATTCCATAAAGAAGCACGTAGGGCCAACAGGGAAGAATAATAATACACTTTACGGGTAAAGAGGAGGTTGGAGAGAGGAAATATTTAATACTTAAGTGCATTGAAATCATTAAAGAGAGAAGAACAATCAGATCCATTGGGGCAGAGAACTGATTCACACCCTATAGAGAAGTAGAAGGGTAACAAAAGGACTGGTGGAGAGGGAAGTAACACTAGGAAGGGAGAGTTAGGGGGGGAGGGGGTAGCTTAAAAATATCCTAAAGAAGAATAAGAGGGGAATAAGAAGGGAGAGGGGAGAAAGGGAAGTACAATAAGGGAGGGGATTAGGGGAACTAATTAAAAAAAACACTGGTATAGAAAGAAATAATTAAAGAAGAAAGGACAGGACAAAGAGAGAGAATCAAAATGTCTGGGAATAAACAATGAGATGAACTCGCCCATAAAAGGGAAGTAAAATGAGGGAGTTAGACTCAATGACCTCTGGCATTCTTTTCAGCTCTATACCTGTGATTCTTTCCAGGTGGGTAAACACACTAGCCTTGAAAGAGGGCCTTGCTGGCGCAGGACTCAGGGAGTTGAACACAGATACCAGGAAGGTGGCTGGGGGAGAAAGGCAGAGAAACACAGGAAAAATGCTCAGAAAATGGCGGCTTAGATGGAGCAAAACTTCAGAACTAATTGCCTTACAACTTCGAGATAAAAAACAAAGAGCTTTAAGAGGAAAGAAAACAAAAACAAAAAAACAAAACGGGATAGAGCAGAGGTACCCTACTGCTGGACAGCTCAATGAAAACACTCCATCCTGCCTCCACCTTTTTCTCTGGAGGTTTTAGCCTCAGGGCACATTAAACACTACAGACTAACCCAGTCCAGGCTTAATCCCATCAACTGAACAGACAAGAAGTCTTCAGAGGGCAGGGAAACTCCAAAAACACCTCCCCCATAGACTGCAGAGAAAGTAACTACAAATCTCCATTGCCAGCTGGGGAAAGATCTTTCATCAAAGCTCATTAAATCCATCTGTTTAAATGAGAAGAACAGAGAAGGAAAAAATATGAGTAAACAACAGAAAAAGAGAAAAGAAATTACAACTGACAGCTTCTTTCCAGGAAGCAAAAAAAGAGCAAATGAAATAGAAGAAGACCAGGAAGCTCCAGCAAATTGGACACAGGCTTTGGAAGATCTCAAAATTCAATTAACTCAAGAACTTCAGGAACTTGAAAAGCAACCAAGAGAGGCTGAAGACAATTGGAAAAAGGAAATACATGAACTAAAACAAGAAAATAAGGTATTAAAAGCCAAAATTGACCAGCTCAAAAATGAAGCAAAGAAGGCAAAAGATGATCTACAAAGAAAATCAGATCAGAAGGAGAAGGATGACCAAAAAGCCAAGGATGAAATTCAGTCTTTAAAAAATAGAACTCAACTAGAAGCAAATGACTTCACAAGGCAGCAAGACTATATAAAGCAAAACATGAAAAATTTGAGGAAAATATGAAATATCTCCTTGACACAACCAAAGATCTTGAAAACACATCTATACCTGTGATTCTATTAATCCCTGAAGTATTTATAAGGGAAACTTCCATTTCTAACCACAAAGAAGTCTTCCATCCTCCAGGACTGAGAATGAGAGGCCTCACAGATGTTAGGTCTTCCACTATATACATCTTCAAAGTACCTCTGTGGGTTTTAAAATGTATCCTGGCTGGAGACTACATTTCACAGCATGCCCCAGGGGTCCTTACCCCTACTTCCTGGTGTGGGATTGGTCTTAAATGGACCTATCCCATGGTAGGGGAGGGACCATGGCCACTACTTCCAGGCATAGGATTGGTCTTGAATTGGACCAATCCCATTGAGGGGCCATATTCCCTACTTCTATATAATGACCAATCCTGTGCCTAGGAGAGAACTTTGAATCAGATGACATTCAGAGTATTTGGGAAGTTAGTTAATTTTAGCAGGGGTTGGGGGGTTGGGGAGGGAGGGGAACTTTGGATGTTTTCTTTTTAATAAAGTTTTTTAAAAGGTTAAAAGGGGTAGAATTTTTTCTTTTAGCAATTCTCATCTCACTTCACAAGCTTTGCCCCCAAGATAGTCTTATAAATCATGAAGCCCCACATAAAAAGAGGTACTATTATTATCTTCCACAGAAATTCTATTCTGATGCCCTAGAGGGGCTAAGGATTTTTAAAACAATGCTACCAGAGTTCAAGCTATGTTGGAACCTGCCAAACCAGAAGAGTTTCAAATTCCACTAACTAAGAATGCAAATTCCATTATGCATCTGCCATCTGAGAGCTAGTCTTGTTCATTCCAAAGACACTTGTTTCTAGCTGGGCTATATGTAAAGCTTTGAATTGTTTTAAGCATGCCCAGTCACTCAATCATCCGCTAAGGTATGAAGAGGCTTTGACTTGTATCAGTAAAGGGAATGCTCAGACAAATGAAATCATGACTTCCTGAAGCATTATGCATAGTTAACTATAAATAATATGAAGAAATATGTACAAAAACATAGTATGAACAGTTTACTACACAAACAAAAAGAGGTCCAGAAAGTGGATGAAGTAAAATAAAATAACCAAAATATGAGTGGATATATGACATATATCAACAAAAACATATATATTTATTGTCGGCTAAGAATCTTATTGGGGTGTATGCATCAGAACCCCAAGAAGGTAAGGGCAGTTGAAGACTGTTGAAGCCAGGGTATAAAAGGGGGAATCTCAAACAGAGGACTCACTTTGGGTTTTGGAGAGCTAGAGGGAGGCAGATGGTGCATACCTGATACTCCTAGGCCTAGCAAACCTCAAACCTGCTGATCCTTGTGCTTTCAAACCCTGCAGCCATATTTGATATCCAGCCCTGACAGACCTTGATTACAATTGTTAATGAAAGACCTTGTTGGCAATTCATATAGCCTGATCCTCAATCTTTCAAGACTTTCAATCACCATCATCAATAGACCCTCAAGAGATTGCTTATTTACTTAATTAGATAGGATTAAGAGCTTTAGTTAAGGAAGGAAGAAGAAGTTTCAATGGGGAGGCTTACAGCTCTGCCAGGGTTAAGTCTTCCACTAGTGTCAACTGATTATCAACAGATATCCTAACCTCTCTCTCCTTCATTTTCCTTCCTTCCCCTTTGATTCATTTTGTTATTAAAAGAAATATAGCAATAAGTCAGATAGCGATTGAGTCATTCCATCTAAATATTCAAAGAAAGACATAGCCAATGGTCTTACCAGAAAGGTCCACCATCTCCATCTATTGTGGCAGTTGAGCCAGAGAAGTCTGCTGTGTGAGGCTTTTCAGATACATCAATTATCCTTGGCTGCGAACTTCACACACTACCAAGAAACCTCTCTTCCCATGGGGATACACTTTCCTTCAACTAATCCAGTGTGTTAGGAGAGTTTTTACTTATTCCTCATAGGGAAATCTCTGGCCTGTGTCTTCAAGTAAATTCAGCAGGCCCTGCACTGACTAGAGAAGGAATTCCAACTGCTTTTGTACCCATCCCCCTCACAAGGCTGAGAGCCTGCAGCTTGCTGTTCTTACACCATATACCTGAAACCTTATCCAAAGCTTCTATTGCCATTCCTCCCAGAATTATACATCATTTTGTGTTTATAAATGCTTATATTTGGTTTTCCGGGTTAAGATGGCAGCAGAGTAAAAAGCAGCGCTTAACCTCTCCTGACCAAAACATACAGGACTTCTCAAGGGGGCATAAAAACAAACCCAGTCAAACAGAGGGACCCCACAACAGGGTGCAGTGTGGAAGGACGTGGAATCGGAAAATTTGCATGCTATAAAGCGGTGAAACAGCTCTTGCTAAATTGCGGACTGAGCAATCCCCCCCCCCCAAACACACACATACACCACCTGCAGCGCCGAAGTCAGGTAAAAGAAATAGAGCAAGTTTCTACCACCCATCGAGTCATTAGCATCTCCAGGGCCTGTTCCTGAGAGCAGCAAGATTTGGGACCCCAAAAAGCTGAGGAACCCACACTAACTCTGAGCGCAGACGCAGAACGCAGGCACGGGTGGAGATGCAGGAGGAGGCGGACACAGACGGGAGTGAAGGCTCTGAAACCCTGAGTGTGGAACTAGTGCAGACGGGTATATCACTATGGAAGGTGTTCCCTGAGACTTGTAAAGGAGCCTCCTGCAGAGGATCAAGCAAGAGGGTCCACCAGGGAGCTTGACCTTGGAAAAAACCAGACCTCAGACCTCAGGAGCCAAAAGACTGCAGAAAAAACCTGAGCGCAAGGATAAAGCTGAGAAGCTGCTGGGCTAACGATGGCTACCCAGAACCAGGAAGTCCAGAAGAGAGAGAAAAAGATTAACAACAAGAAAAAGAAATCTTTAACACTTGACAACTTTTACACAGAGAAAATCCAGACTACCGAGCAATCAGAAGAGGAGAAAAAACAAGCAATCACATCCGAACCATCCCAAGATAATCAAAACTGGTCACAAGCTCTTGCAATGTTCAAAACTGAAATGACGAGAAAGTTGGAAAAGATTTGGTCAGAGAAATGGAAAGTAGCTCAAAAGGAAATCAGGGAAGAAAATAACAGTTTAAAAGGCAGAATTTCGCAATTGGAAAGTGAGGCAAGTCAACTGAAGATCAGAAATGACCAGATTGAAAAGGAAAACCAAAAGATTATATCTGAAAACCAAAAGATTATAGCCGAAAACCAAAAGATTATAGTCGAAAACCAAAAGATTATAGCCGAAAACCAGTCCTTAAAGGCTAGACTTGAACAATTAGAAGCTAATGATCTCTCAAGACAACAAGAACAAATAAAACAAAGCCAAAAGATTGAAAAAAATAGAAGGAAACATGAAATATCTCAATAAGAAAGTGACAGACCAAGAAAACTGGTCTAGAAGAAACAATTTGAGAATCATTGGTCTCCCTGAAAAGGGTGAAATTAATAGAAATTTGGACTCCATACTAAAAGAAATTATTCAGCAAAATTGCCCTGAAGTTCTACAACAAGAGGGCAATATAGACATTGAAAGGATCCATATATCACCATCGACATTCGATCCAGATAAGAAAACGCCCAGGAATATAATAGTGAAATTCAAGAGCTTCCAAGTAAAAGAAAAAAATCTTACAAGAAGCCAGAAAGAGACAATTCAAATACCAAGGAGCACCAAACAGGATCACACAGGATCTGGCAGCCTCCACGCTAAAAGACCGCAAAGCTTGGAATATGATATTCAGAAAGGCAAGAGAGCTGGGCCTGCAACCACAGATCAACTACCTATCAAAATTGACTATATACTTCCAGGGGAAAGTATGGGCATTCAACAAAATTGAAGATTTCCAAGTATTTGCACAGAAAAGACCAGGGCTGAATGGAAAGTTTGAAATCCAACCACAAAAATCGAGAGAAACATGAAAAGGTAAATAAGATACAGAGGGGAAAGAGAGAAAACTCATAATTTTTAAAATTTTCCTTTTTAAGGGCCTAAGTAAGATCTAATTATCTGTATTCCTATGTGGAGAAATGCTGTGTATAATTCTCTGTAGTGAACTCTATTCACTATTAAGTATTCACTATTATAGTGGTCAAATGGGGAGAGGGTGGAGTGCTGAATGGTCTAAGATGATATGGCGGGTGGGAAAGAGGAGGGTGAATGGAGGGGGACACCAGAGAAACTTGAGAGAATAAGAAAAATAGGATAATCTATTACACAAAAAGAGGGCATGGGATGGGGAGGGGACAAATACTATTATAAGAAGGAGAGGAAGAGAGCATTAAGAGGTAATTTTTAAACCTTACTCTCAGAGTAATCAACTTGGAGAGAGAAGAGTAGCTATACTATCCATTGGAATATAAAACTCTTATCTAATCCTACTGAGAAAGTCAGAAGGGATAAACCAAGGGGAGCAGGGGAGAGGGGAGGTCAAAAAAGGGAGGGGAGAAGAAGGGGGAGGGAATTTATTAAGCCTTCGAAACTAAAAGAGGGGAACAACAAGGGAGAGGGTAGAAAGGGAAGTTAATCAAGGGAGGGGATAAGGGATACCAGCTTAATAGCAAACCACTGGCTTAAAAGGAAATAGGTTAAGAAGAAGGGGTAGGAATAGGGGAGAATACAAAAATGTCAGTGAATGCACAGCTGATAATTATAACGCTGAATGTGAATGGGATGAACTCTCACATAAAACGGAAGCAAATAGCAGAGTGGATTAGAAACCAAAATCCCACCATATGTTGTCTACAAGAAATACACATGAGGCGGGTGGACATACACAAGTTTAAAGTTCAGGGCTTGAACAAAATCTTTTGGGCATCAAATGAGAAAAAGAAGGCAGGAGTGGCTATTGTGATTTCTGACAAAGCCAAAGTAAAAATAGATATGATTAAAAAAGACAGGGAAGGTCATTATATCCTGATTAAAGGCAGTATAAACAATGAGGAAATAACACTGCTCAATATGTATGCACCAAGTAGCATAGCAACCACATTCTTAAAGGAGAAACTGGCAGAGCTCAAGAAGGAAATAGATAGTAAAACCATACTAGTGGGAGATCTAAATATTCCTCTTTCAGATCTAGATAAATCAAACCAAAAAATAAATAAGAAAGAGGTAATAGAGGTGAATGAAGTCCTAGAAAAATTAGATTTAATTGATATATGGAGAAAAATAAATAGGAACACAAAGGAATACACCTTCTTTTCAGCTGCACATGGTATATTCACAAAGATTGACCATGTAATAGGGCATAGAATCATTGCAAACAAATGCAAAAGAGCAGAAATAATAAATGTAACCTTCTCAGATCATAATGCAATAAAAATAACAATTAGTAAGGGCGCCTAGACAGCAAATCAAAAACTAATTGGAAATTAAATAACATGATTCTCCAAAACCAATTTGTCAAAGAAGAAATCATAGAAACAATCAAAAATTTCATTGAAGAGAATGACAATGATGAGACATCCTACCAAACTCTAAGGGATGCGGCCAAGGCAGTACTCAGGGGGAAATTCATATCCTTGAGTGCATATATTAACAAATTAAGGAGGGCAGAGATTAATGAATTGGGCATGCAACTCAAAAAATTAGAAAGTGAGCAAATTAAAAACCCCCAGATGAAAACTAAATTAGAAATACTAAAAATCAAGGGAGAAATCAATAAAATTGAAAGTAAAAGAACTATTGAATTAATAAATAAGACTAGAAGCTGGTACTTTGAAAAAACAGATAAAACAGACAAAGTACTGGTCAATCTAATAAAAAAAGGAAAGAAGAAAACCAAATTTACGGTATCAAAGATGAAAAGGGAGACCTCACCTCTAATGCAGGCGAAATTAAGGCAATCATTAAAAACTATTTTGCCCAACTATATGGCAATAAATATAACAATTTAAGAAATATGGATGAATATTTACAAAAATATAAAGTGCCTAGATTATCAGCAGAGGAAATAGAATACCTAAATAATCCTATATCAGAAAAAGAAATTGAACAAGTCATCAAAGAACTCCCCAAGAAAAAATCGCCAGGGCCTGATTGATTCAAAAGTGAATTCTATTAGACATTCAAAGAGCAACTAATCCCAATACAATACAAATTATTTGATATGATAAGCAAAGAAGGAGTCCTACCAAGTTCCTTTTATGACACAAATATGGTACTGATTCCAAAGCCAGGGAGATCAAAAACAGAGAAAGAAAACTACAGACCAATCTCCCTAATGAACATAGATGCAAAAATCTTACATAGAATATTAGCAAAGAGACTCCAGCAAGTAATTAAGAAGATCATCCACCATGATCAGGTGGGATTTATACCAGGAATGCAAGGATGGTTCAACATTAGGAAAACCATCCACATAATTGACCATATCAACAATCTAACAAACAAAAATCACATGATTATCTCAATAGATGCTGAAAAAGCCTTTGAAAAAATAGAGCATCCATTCCTATTGAAAACACTGAAAAGTATAGGAATAGAAGGACCTTTCCTAAAAATAATAAACAGTATATACCTAAAACCATCAACAAACATCATATGCAATGGGGATAAATTAGAAGCCTTCCCAATAAGATCAGGTGTGAAACAAGGATGCCCTTTATCACCTCTATTATTCAACATAGTACTAGAAACACTAGCAGTAGCAATTAGAGAAGAAAAAGAAATCGAATGTATCAAAATAGACAAGGAGGAGACTAAGCTATCTCTCTTTGCAGACGATATGATGGTATACTTAAAAAATCCTAGAGAATCAACTAAGAAGCTTGCTGAAATAACCAACAACTTTAGCAAAGTAGCAGGATACAAAATAAATGCACATAAATCATCAGCATTTCTATACATTTCCAACACATTAGAGCAGCAAGAGGTAGAAAGAGAAACACCATTTAAAATTATCCTAGACAATATAAAATACTTAGGAATATATCTACCAAAACAAACACAGCAATTATATGAAAACACCTACAAAACACTTTCCAAAGAAATAAAACTGGATCTAAACAACTGGAAAGCCACTGGTTGCTCATGGGTAGGACGAGCTAATATAATAAAAATGACCATTCTACCCAAATTAATTTACCTATTTAGTGCCATACCTATCAAACTACCAAAAAACTTCTTTACTGAATTAGAAAAAAGTATAACAAATTTCATTTGGAATAACAAAAGATCAATAATATCAAGGGAAATAATGAAAAAAAATGTGAAGGAAGGGGGCCTAGCAGTACCAGATTGTAGCAATCCAGGTATACATTAATCGTGATATTATTTTAAGAAGTATTCAAAAACTTAATTCTTATAATGCTGATTGATCCCTGCAATCTTGAGTCAAATTGAATGTTGACCTTGCCAAATCCCTAGCCCTTCCCTAAGGCTACACCCCAGAAGAGAGTCAGTTATCTCAGTCTCCTTACTTTTCCTTCAATGATCAATTAACATAGGTATCAAACATCAGTAGATGCCTTAGGCCATATCCACCCTGGATCCTGATCTTAGCTCTACTTATTGTTTTAGGCAGTTTGCATTTTATGATGATTACCTCATAATGTTAATGTATCAGGCCACCAGCCTCTCCCCTTCCCCCCATACTGTTGTAACCCCAATAAAAGTGACAAGACATCAGTTGGCAAGAGAGCTCTTGACCATCAGAGCTCCTAACCATGAAGCTCTTGACCATCAGAGCTTACTCGCTGTCTGTCTACCTTATGCCAAAACTTTCTGTGTCTGCGTGTCTTTATTCTCTCCTTATGTTCTCTTTCCATTAATCCTTAACCCATAACCCATTTTTACTCAGTCCTTGGTTCCCCTTTCTAAGTGTCCAACCCACTAGGAATCTTTGTGAAGCTGCTGGACGGCTTCACAGATATTAAACTATACTATAAAGCAGCAGTCATCAAAACAATATGGTACTGGCTAAGAGACAGAGAGGAGGATCAGTGGAATAGACTTGGGGTAAATGACATCAGCAAGACAGTGTATGATAAACCCAAAGAGCCCAACTTTTGGGACATGAATCCACTATTTGGCAAAAACTACTGGGAAATTTGGAAAACAATATGGGAGAGATTAGGTTTAGATCAACATCTCACACCCTACACCAAGATAAATTCAGAATAGGTGAATGACTTGAATATAAAGAGGAAAACTATAAATAAATAAAGTGAACACAGAATAGTATAGTTATCCGATCTTTGGGAAAGGAAAGTATTTAAAACCAAGCAAGAGTTAGAGAAAATTACAAAATGTAAATTAAATGGTTTTGATTATATTAAGCTAAAAAGCTTTTGTACAAACAAAAACAATGTAGTCAAAATCAGGAGGGAAACAACAAATTGGGAAAAAATCTTTATAACGAAAAACTCTGACAGGGGTCTAATTACTCAAATATACAAGGAGTTAAATCAATTGTATAAAAAATCAAGCCATTCCCCAATTGATAAATGGGCAAGAGACATGAATAGGCAATTTTCAGGTAAAGAAATCAAAAGTACCAATAAGCACATGAGAAAGTGCTCTAAATCTCTAATAATTAGAGAAATGCAAATCAAAACAACTCTGAGGTATCACCTCACACCTAGCAGATTGGCTAAAATGAAAGAAGGGGAGAGTAATGAATGCTGGAGGGGATGTGGCAAAATTGGGACATTAATGCATTGCTGGTGGAGTTGTGAAACTGATCCAACCATTCTGGCTGGCAATTTGGAACTATGCTCAAAGGGCTATAAAAGACTGCCTGCCCCTTGATCCAGCTATACCATTGTTGGGTGTGTACCCCAAAGAGATCATAGATAAACAGACTTGTAAGAAAATATTTATAGCTGTGCTTTTTGTGGTGGCAAAAAACTGGAAAAGGAAGGTATGTCTTTCAATTGGGGAATGGCTGAACAAATTGTGGTATATGCTGGTGATGGAATACTATTGTGCTAAAAGGAATAACAAACTGGAGAAGTTCCAGGTGAACTGGAAAGACCTCCAGGAACTGATGCAGAGTGAAAGGAGCAGAGCCAGAAGAACACTGTACACAGAGATTGATATACTAAGGTAAAATCGAATGCAATGGACCTCTGTACCAGCAGCAATACAATGACCCAGGACAATTCTGAGGGATTTATGGTAAAGACACTACCCACATCCAGAGGAAGGACAGCAGGAGAGGAAACATATAAGAAAAACAGCTGCTTGAACGCAAGGGTTGGGGTGGACATGATTGAGGATGTGGACTCGAAACTACCACACCACTGCAACTACGAACATTTTGGAAATAGGTCTTGATCAAGGACACATGATAAAACCAGTGGAAATGTGTGTCAGCCATGGGTGGGGGGAATGTGGTGGGGGAAGGGGAAAGTAGGGGCATGAATTATGTAACCATGTTAAAAATGAATATTAATAAATGTTTAAAATTTAAAAAATAAATGCTTATATTTATTGTATGTATAGTATGTATGTATACATATACATATGTGTGAATGAATATTTATAAATAGATAGATGGATACTCTATTTCCATCTCTAGAATAAAAGCTCCTTGATTGTATGAATTGTTTCATTTTGTCATTGTATCCCAGCCTCAAAGTCTAATATAGGGCATAGCATGTAGTGGGATTTTTTTTTTTTTTAAATAAAATCCTTACCTTCCATCTTGTAGTCAATACTGTGTATTGGCTCCAAGGCAAAAGAGTGGTAAGGGCTACGCAATGGGGGTTAAGTGACTTGTCCATGGTCACACAGCTGGGAAGTTTCTGAGGCCATACTTGAACCTAGGACCTCCCATCTTTAGGCCATCTCTCAATCCACTGAGGTACCCAGCAACTCCCCATGTAGTGGGATCTTAACCAAAATGAAAAAGGGGAGCGGGAAGAAGGAAATGAAGAGAGAAGAGATACTTCTACGCATACATGCATATATTTATAACAGTATTATGGCAATATCATTAATAATAAATCAAAAAGTTCTAGCTAGTTCAGTGTATAAATAACATGCCCTCTATTTGCATTATTGTTTCAATGATACCTTTTCATTACGTATATTGTAAATATACTTTATATTTTTTGATGATTGCAATGATGCAAATTATAAAGCAAAAATTAACCTTGTGAAATAAGTATTGTCCACATCTTATGAGATGAACAAATAGAGGGATAGAGTAGTGAAATATGAAGTATTATTTTACAGAGGCCAGACTGGAACTCTAGATTCTAATTTTAAATCCAGTTGTTATTTTCATTAATCTGGCCTGAGAAATTTTGGTTAAAATAAAAAAGTATCATATTATTTTACTTCATCTCCCATGCCACCTGAAGGTTAACATTTCACTAGTTCTCTCTGTCTCTGTCTCTGTCATTCTCCCTCTTTCTATCTCCTGCCTCTGCCTCTTCCTCTTCCTCCTCCTCTGTCTCTCTCTAATATTTTTAGAGTGTTCCTTTAGAGGCACGAAAGCTGATTTAACAATGAGGAGAGCCTCTGCCAAACTGTAATAATAATGAAAGGCAGCAACCAATGTTATGATAGAATGGAGGAGAGAGAGTCTATGATGGTGAGACTCTCTTCTAGCTCTCCCCTCCCACTGATTATATACTGGGAGACTCTGAGGGGGTGTCACCCCTAAACTGTGTGACCTGGATGGTCATGCCACTCCACAGGAGTTGGAGGCAAGGCTTCCTTATAAGATGAGGTATGGGGGGCAGCTGGGTAGCTCAGTGGAGTGAGAGTCAGGCCTAGAGACAGGAGGTCCTAGGTTCAAACCCGGCCTCAGCCACTTCCCAGCTGTGTGACCCTGGGCAAGTCACTTCCCCATTGCCCACCCTTACCAATCTTCCACCTATGAGACAATACACCAAAGTACAAGGGTTTAAAAAAAAAAAAAGATGAGATATGTGGTACCCCAATCCAATTCTGAATGAGGGCAGGGTTCCCGCAAGACTCCCCCAAGGTCAGTCAACTTCACAGCGGGTTGTCTGGCTCCAAGATGGAGGCAGCCAGACCAAGCTGTGATTCGCCTCCCCCTTGTTGTCTCTCAGGCACTCTGGAATGCTATCTGACTAATGAATGATTTTTATTATTCACAATTTAGGGGTTGGGGAAAGGGGTAAAGGGCAGAGGGATTTTGAGGTGCCCTATTCTCTATTTCTATGGGGTCCATCACTCGGATGGGAACCTTTGGGGTTCTCACTAACAAGCTTCTTCCCTTGCCTCTTCTCCTTCTGTTTCTATTTCTATGTCTATTTCTAGCCTTTCTATAATTGTAAGTTAGACCAGAAAGGATCTCTCAGCAAGGTTGGGTAATGAGGAAAGGAGACTAAGAGATCACTCCCAAAATGGAGTCCAAAAACTTAGCTGACTCTATGGTTGAAGCATTGCTGGATGATAAGCAATGGGATGCCTTTGACCAGGGAATCAGGGTTTCAATGTCCAAGGAAAGATCCTCAGGAAGTCCTCAGGACTGAATCTGAGCTGGGATGTCTTCTTCCTCTCTCAGTCCTCCTCCTGAAGCCCCCTCTCCTACTTCATCCTCCTCTGAACCATTTCCCAGAATTCCCTCTGGTCTCAACTGCCAGTAACTGTCACCAACTGTCAGCCACTCCTTCTCTGGCTCCTTTTGTCCCACCCCTCTTGCACAAATCCCATCCTTACACTGGGAATACTAGGAAAGGATGGTTGAGGCTACTTTCTGGAATGTTCATATTCCTTGATAGATTAATATGCATCCACTATGCCTAAGAAAGTAGTACCCATAAGGATTGAATAAAGGAAAGGTGTTAGTAGTATGTAAATATTTAAAAGATCTAAGATGAAGAAAAAAGTAATAAGAAAACTGGCATTCCAATATTACATGTTCGTCATATCTCAGAACCAAAGTCAATGCTAATATTTATTTTTATTGACAAAGTCAAATTTCCTAGTACCTCTTTAAAAGAACTAAGGTAAAGATGTAATATATAGGGCTGACATGAGTGGATTTCACAGTGTGTTGCATATATTTTAAGAAATTAAGATTACTCGGTTTGGGCAAAAATGGGGAACAGAAGGCATTTCAGAGAGAAACATGGACAAGCCAGTCATTTTTTTAGAAGGAATCATGTTGAATTTATTACAAAATTCTTTTTAAAAAAGAAGTTACATATAATACACATTATAGTTTTAGATATCATCTTTTTCTAATTTTGCATATGGAAATGTTCTGTGGTTTCTTTCTTGGTGTTCATTACACTGATGTTAAAATTTTAAATTTCAGTAGATGGACCCAAGATGATAAGAGTAGAGGCAAGGAAAACTCAAACCCCTCTGAGAATCCTCTCCAACCAACATTAAAATAATACTTCAAAATAAATACTGGAGTGACAGAACAAATAAGGAGATGGAGTAAGGCAATTTTCCTATAGAATACAATTTGAAAGGAAGGCAGGGAGGATCTGCTTTACTAGGGTGAGAGGGGAGCATAGCCCACAGTAAGGCTGCACCAAGGAGTACCAGCACAAGTCAACCTCAAGCCTCCTGCAACCTACATATGCCGATCCAGGTTCTGAATGTAGGCCCAAGCCAACTTTGAAATCCTGAAATCCTACCTAAGCCAACAGCAGAGTCCCCAACACCCACCCCTTGAAGTTCCAAGCTCTAGCACAAGCATACAGTGAGGCTTTCAAGCCCCTAGAACAAAGCAATCTGCCATCCACCTGCCTGGTATAGGAACAAAGTGATGTTCCAAGACCCTGCCTGAATCCATGGTGAGGCTTCAAGCCCCAGTGCAAAGCAGTCAGCAGTGAACCTAGCTAGTGTTAGCCCAAGAAGAGGGCCAGAGTCCTTGCCCAAGCCTATATTGAGGTCTCCAAGCTTTAGGGGAAGGCAGTCCTAAAGTTTTTAAAAGCAAAACACTTGTTGAGATGGACACAGTGAAAGGAGAAAGAGCAGGATCAAAAAGGGAAATAAGATGGAAGGGAATACAAAGTTGGTATTCATAACTGCAAATGTGAACTGGATGAACTCACTCATAAAATGGAAGCAGATAACTGAGTAAATTAGAGGTAGAATCATAAGATACATTGTTTACAAGAAACACATTTAAGGCAGGAAATCACATAGACTAAATGTAAAGGACTAGAGAACTTATTGTGCTTCAGGTGAAGTAAAAAATAAAAAGGAATAGCAATTATGATCTCAGACAAATTTGTATCAAAAATAGATTTAATTAAAAGAGTTAAGGAAGGAAATTACATTTTGATAAAACATACTATAGACAATGAAGTAATATCAATACTAAACATATGTTTGCCAAATGGTATAGTTTCAAAATTTTTAAAGGAGAAATTAAATGAGGTTTAAGAGGAAATAGACAGTAAAACTATATCTAGGGGAACCTCAACTTTCTCTTTTCAGATTTAGATAAATTGAACCAAAAAATAAAAAGAAAGTGAAGAGAGTGAATGGATTTCCGAAAAGCTAGATTTAATAGATCTCTAGAGAAAATTGAATGGGAATAGAAAAGAATATACCTTCAGTAGTACATGGCACCTGCACAAAAACTGACCATGTATTACGGCATCAACATTCACAATCAAAAACAAAAAAAGTAGAAATAATAAATGCATTCTTTCCAGATCATAATGTAATAAAAATGATAATCAATAAATGTTCCTAGAAAAATAAATAAAAATTAATTAGAAACTAAATAATCTAATTCTAAAAAAGGGGTAGATAAAAGAACAAATTATAGATGTAATCTATAATTTCATTAAAGAGAATGATAATGAGGAAACAATATATCAAAATTCATGGGATACAACCAAAACAGTACTTAGGAGAAAATGTACATCTCTAAATGCTTACATCAATAAAATAAAGAAAATGCAGATAATAAATTAGAAATGTGTCTAAAAACTAGAAAAATATAGAAATCCCCAAATAAAGACTAAACTGAAAATACTAAAAATCAAAGGAGAACTTAACAAAAATGGAAATAAGAGAACTGTTGAATTAATAAATAAGACTAGGAATTGAGTTTGTGAAAAACAATAAAATAGAACATTTAATTAATTTGATTTAAAAAAGGAAAGAAGAAAATAAAAAATGAAAAGGGTGAATTTGCCACCAATGAGAGGAAATTGAAGCAGTCATTAGACGCTATTTTGCCCAATTTATATGACATTATATCTGAAAATCTAAGTGCAATGGATGAAAATTTATAAAAATCAAATTGACCAGATTAACAAAAGAGAAAATAAAGTATTTAAGGATGTAAGGATGAAGGGTGAGGAAAAAGAGCACAGAATGTTGCTTGAGGGGAGAATGAAACAACAACATCAGTTGGAGACAGTGGGGAACTCTGGGAAGGATCCCAGAGGAAGGGGATTTTTGGTTTGGAGAACTCAAGAAGGGAGGTAGCCGTAAGCTTGCTCTGGACAAACCAAAGCTAGCCTGTGGATTTCCCCAAATGGATGTGAATTCTGAAACCCTGTTTCTCTGTCAGCAGCCATATTACTACCATCAAGACAAAGAGAATCTTGACCATTGGGGAGTCAGGACTCTATCTTGGAGTGGACCCCAAATCTCCTCTTCCTCACCCTTGCCTTATTGAGAGACCCTATTGGAACATAATTATAATTTAGTATATAGGCAGGAACTAGAGATAGAGGGAAGGGAAGGAGAGGCTTTGGGTGGTAGCCTGAATTGGCTCCCCAAGGTGAAGGACCTTGGGCTAGATACTCAGGGCGACCTAATTCCCTCTGTCCACCACCCTCATCAATAACTCTGATTATCCTAATAAAACAAATAGCAGTCAGATAGCAAGATCTGGATTTTAATATGAGCAAAGAGGGGAAGGGAGTCTCATAGCATTTGCCTGGCTAAAACCATCTTAGAGCCAGACCTCTGCAGAGCCATATACTGGATGGGGGGAGGCTTGAGTTGACCCAGGCTCTGAGCCAGGCCAGACAGGGTTTCCACATACCTCATCTTCTGTAAAAGCCTTTCCTCTAATTACTGAGGACCAGCACACCCTCTCCGGAATACCACCATACCAGAGAAACCCCCTTACTTGCTTGGTATTAGTGGCACAATATAGGGAGGGTAGAGAGATTCACTGTTCTAGCTCATCTCCCTTTACCACCAAACTCCTTCCTGATTGGGTCATTAATACAAGTAATCCTATTTCAGAAAAAGAAATGAAAAAGCCACAAATGAATTCCATAAGAAAAAATCTCCAAACCCAGATGGATTCACAAATAAATTCTATCAAACATTTAAAGAACAATTAATCCCAATACTATCAAAGCTATCTGGGGAAACTGGCAAAGAAGGAGTCCTACTAAATTCTTTTTATGTTACAAATATGGTACCAATGCCTAAGCCAGGAAGAGCAAAAAAGAGAGAGAGAAAATTATAAGCCAATTTCATTAATTAGTATAGAGGCAAAAAAATTTAAATAAAATACTAGCAAGGAGACTACAGCAATATATTACAAGCATCATTCACTTTAACCAGGTGGGATTTATATTAGGAATGCAGGGTTGGTTTAATATTAGGAAAACTACTTAATCATTCTTAATTATATCAAAAACCAAACCAATAGAAATCACATGATTATCTCAATAGATGTAAAAAAAAAACCTTCAACAAAATACAATGTGTATTCCTATTAAAAACATTGGGAAACACAGGAATAAATGAGGCTTTCATTAAAATGACTAGTTTCTATCTAAAAAAAATCAGGAAGTATCATCTGCAATGGGGATAAGTTAGAAGCCTTCTTGAAAAGATGAGGGGTAAGCTAGGATGCCGTTTTCACCACCAATATTTAATCTTTTATTTGAAAAAGAAATTTAAAAATTAAAGTAGGCAAAAAGAAGAAACTAAACTATCACTGTTTGTATTTGATATTAGGGTATAGTTAGAGAATCAAACAAAAAAACTAGTCAAAATAATTTCAGCAAAGTTGTAGGATACAAAATACATTCACATAAATGATCAGTATTTCTATATATTACCAATAAAATCTAGCAGTAAGAGAAAAAAGAGGAATTCCATTAAAAATAACTCTAGACTCATTGGTTTAGAACCTATGGCACAGTTTTGTAGCCCTTTGGGCAGAGTACCCCACTATTATAGATTAATTTCCAACTCTACTAACAATGCTTTTTAAAAAGTGTCTACTTTTTACCACATCCCCTACAACATTTATCACTTTACTGACATATTAGCCCATCCGATAGGTATGAGGTGGTACCTTAAAGTTTTTTTCCTTTGCATTTATCAGATCAAGAGGGATTGAGAACATTTTTTTCATATGATTTTTGATAGTTTTGGTTTCTTCATTTGAAAACTGCTTGTTCATATCTTTTGATCATTTGTCAATCAGAGAATGAGTTGTATTCTTATAAATTTGAGAAATTAGACCTCTATCAGAGATATTAGCCATAATTTCCTTTTCTAGTTTGTTGCTTCCTTTCCAATATTGGTTCATTGATTTTGTTTGTACAAATACTTTTAAATTTAACTTAGTCAAAATTATTCATTGTTGTCTAACCTATTCCATTGATCTGCCATTCTATTTCTTAGCCAATACCAGACTGTGTCCCAAAGAGATCATAAAAAAAGGGGAAAGGATCTACTTGTACAAAAATTTTTATATCAGCTCTTTTTGTAACAGCAAAGAATCGGATTGGATGTCCATCAGTTGGAGAATGGTTGAACAAATTGTGGTACATTATGTTGATAGAATACTATTGTTCTATAAGAAACAATATCAGGATGATTTCAGAAAAAGTTGGAAAGACAAACATGAACTTATGCAAAGTGAAATAAGAAGGACCAGGAGAACATTGTACACAATAATAGCAATATTATATGATGATCAATTGTGAAAGACTTAGCTACTCTCAGCAATACAATGATCCAGGACATTTTTAAAGGACTTACGACAAAGTGTGCTCTCCACCTCCAGAAAAAGAACTATTGGAATCAGAAGGAAGATTAAAACTTACTATTTTTCACATTAGTTAATCTATATTCTTATTTGGAGGTTTTCTTACAACAACCAATTTGGGGGTTCTCTTATAACAATAACCAGTATGGAAGGATTTTTACATGATAACACATGTATAACCCAGATCAAATTGCCTACCCTCTCCATGGTGGGGAAAAGAAAAAGATGGAGGGAGCTGATTTTGATCTTACATGTAATTGGGGAAATAAATTATCTTTTAAAAAATAAATTTTAAGAAACTATTAAATTTAAAAATTTTAGTAACACAACTTCTGTGAAGAAATGACCAAATATTCAAGTTGTCTCCAATGTCTTAAGGCAGTTTTTAGTTTATATAGTTTTAATTTCTTAAAACTGCCTCAAAATTTGGGGGACAACCAATATTCACATATAAATTTAACATAGGAATAATTATTAAGTAACAACTCTTGGGAAAAATCATATAATTATATTTATGATGACATTTTAACAAAGAAATACAAATATATAGTCAGTGTAGTGACTATAATAGACAGTATAAGCGATATTTCATACCCTGGATGTTATATGTAAATTTTCATCTCAGATGGAGCTGGAAACTGAAAGAGAAAACAAAATGGAGAATGAGAACTGGAGAAAGAGAGACAAGCAGATAGAGAGAGAAAATGAGCTTTCAATAAATATGATTTCTAAGCCTGAAATATTTCCAGTGACCATTTAGAAATTCACTTTAATGTTAATTAAAATAGAAGAATACCTCAGAATATCTTGGATGTTTCATAACAGATTGAGAAGTCAATAAAATTTTCTCCTCTAATATTCTTTTAAGGAAAGTCTCAAGTAAGCTTTGGTAATCTATACAATTGATGATTCAAAGGAGAAAAAAAAAAAGCTTTGTTAACCAGGCCTGAATAGATATGACAAATAATAGATCATCTTTTTTTTAGTCATTTTGTATTGTCATTTATCGAACAGTTCCTGCTTCAACCCCACTATTTCTTTTAATAAGGAATGATTAGAAAGTTTTTGAAAGTTTAATGGTAACTGATAGATAGAAAGAATTTGATAAATAGGTATTAGCCTGGTAAGGAAGTTTCCTTATATAATTTCCTATTGACATATTCTTTAAATCTAATTCGTTTTAGAAATTACTAACTTATCTGAGGCTTACTGACACTTTTATACAAATTTTTAAGGCTAAATGTTCAATAGCTTATCCTGAAAGCTAATTATGGCAGTCTAAATTGAAAGTGATGTTCAAATCTTTTCTAAGGATATGTTTTCTTCTAGATTTGAAGCACCAGAATTTCATTATTCTCTACCTGTGCAGATCACAATCATTTTTATAACTTAAGTAGACGGTCTTCCAGAATTGTTGTAGGGGAAAATATTACCCTCCTTCTGCCAAAGTGCTGATGAATCTTTATGAACTTGGCAATGTTGGTCCTCAGATGACAGAAACAATGCATCACTTGGCCTATGCTCAAAACCTTTCCAGCTTGATAAGACTTACCAGCACTTATTTAGGGGGCTACTCAGTCTTTAAGCAATCACGATACTTATCACACCATGATGAAGCATGACAATATCATGTCAGTGAGCCAGTTGCTGAAACAGAGATTAAGTCCAACTCTCAGTTATTCCCCATGACAAAAAGCAGGAAGAAACATGAGTACTGTAATTGAAATTCACAGATAATCAGAACATCTTTTTATCAACATTTTTAACCTCTTCTCTCCCTTGACTTAATTTTCTTTTCCAAAACTGCTTGTTAACAGAGAACTGAAATTCAAGATAATTGAGAAAGAAGCAAAATCAAATGACTGTCATCAACAAGATCAAACACCCAGATTAAATATATCATCAGATGAAGGAGGGAAAGACTAAATATTTGTGAGCAGAGGAATGGTACCATCAAACCTCTGTCTTAAAGAGTATTAACTTGTAAATGGGTGGGGAAAAATGATTTGAACATAGGAAAGACTGGAAGCCAAGAGACCAGCTACACAGCTATTTGTTCCTACCATCATTATGCCATGTTCCTGTCCTCCAAATTTCCCTTCTAACTTGAAACTCCACCTTTTACTTTGGTGAAAATTCATAACAACTTGCCCAATAGAAACCCATTACTTTAGTGTTATGATTATAATAGCAGATAGTTTGGAGAAGCAGATAAATGTTTTCAGGACCAAATAGTGCTTTAAGTTAAGAGCCAGAGACTGACAGGCTACAGTGAGGAAAGGAGGGGGTAAAACACTCCTGGATCTCAAAACCCCTCCCCCTCTAACTGTTTCTGCTTCAGTTGGTAATGAAGACAGGAATAGGATTCTTCTGGTAAGTTTGTCTTATGGCTGAAACCCCAATAGTGTTCCTTTTCATTAATTATATTCCTCTCAGGTCAGTTAGAGGAGATATAACAGCTAGTTATCTAACTGTTGAGGACAGAGGAGATCTTAAACTGGCAGCCAACAGGATTCAAACTAAATATACAGACTGAATTGTAAATATCTTCCAAATAATTATCAGGCACAGCTTTGAAGGTAAAAAGTTATATTAGGAATTAACAAGGAAAATTAGAGAAAGTTAATGAAGGTATTTGAATAAAGGAAAGGTGACCCTAAATTGTTAAATTGATGACCCTTCCCCCTCCTCACTGGAGGAGAGGAAGCATTTAACTAAAACTGGCTCTCTTGCTATTGATAAATATTTTACTCTCTAATCACTAAGTAATTATATAATTATATTAATGAAGAATAGTAATGACAAATAGGCTAACCCTATGAGTAGAAATCACTAGCTTATACTACAATGGTTTCTCAGGAGAAACCCCAAGTCAGGAGAATCAAGCAGAGTGTCTGCTTACATCCAATCCCACAAATTAACTGTCTCCAACCCTTCTCAACTGCCCCTCACCCAAAGTTCTCCAGGGGGGTCCCCTGGAATTCTGGGTGAGGCTCTCCCTCTACCTTTGCAGGGATTCCATGCTTTGCATCTGCACACAACATTAGTCCTTGGCCATGTTGTCCCATCTTTCTTCTGCTTTCTGTTTCTAACACTGGGAATAGCAGTTAAATCAATACCACCATTCCACTTCAAATTAATTTCCCTATGACTCCACTTATCAACCTTGTGACTTCCCCAATCTAAATACCCTTCTCTGGCTACCACTTCCCTCCCTGTGTTAACTTCCTTCATTAGGCAATAACTTCCTTGAAGGCAGGGACTGTCTTGGTTGTGCTGGCACTGTTATTTTTCAATCACATATGACTCTTTGTGATCTCATTTGGGGTTTTCCTGGCAAAGATACAGACAGTTTGCCATTGCCATTTTTGTGTCCAGCTCATTTTACAGATGAAGAAACTGAGACAGGGTTAAGAGATTTGCCTAAGGTCATGCAACTACTAAATATATGAGGTCAGATTTAAACTCAGAAAAATGAATCTTCTTGATTCCAGGACTGGTATTCTATCCACTGCATCACCTACTTGCCTTTGACAGGCACATAATAAGTGCTTAGTAAATGTTTTTTTCATTCATTCATTCTTTCATACTCATAATGCTTATTATGTCCTATAGGAATGGACAAAGAAACCAAAATAATATGACTCATTACCATGAGAATTAGCAAAGTAAAATATCAGGGATTAATGGTTTGGCAACCTGAAAGACATGTAGCCACTGAATCTAAATCATGAGTCAATAATCATATATTACATTGTGATACATAAAAAGAAAATTTAAAAAAGAAATCTCTTGTTATATTAGAAGAGGCAAAGCATCTGGGACTAAAGAAAGGAGTTCCTGGGTTCAAATCTGGCCTAAGACACTTCCCAGCTATGTTACCCTGGGCAAGTCACTTAATCCCCATTGCCTAGCCTTTACTATTCTTCTGCCTTGGAACCAATATACAGTGTTGGTTCTAAAATGGAAGGTAGGAACTCACCTGCACTCTTCCAAATTTCCTCCAACTTTAAAATAATGCCTCAAATTAAATTCTGTATTGGCAGAACCAAGAAAAGGTAAAGGTGAAACAATGTTTAAATCCAGGACAACATAGGAGGTTCGCAGAAAAGGTCTGTTACACCAGATTGTGGATTATCAAATCTTGAGGTAAGCATAAGCCCAACAATGCCAAGAGGTGGCAACTATTGTAGCAGCAGCAGCAGTTGTTTGAAGAGCTTTTAACCCATAGATAATAAGAAGATTATGGAACTAGTCAGAAAAAGATTACAAGGGATTCTTTGCTAGTCCTGGGTTCAGGACCTTTTTGCTTTACCCAAATACAGTTCTGGGGGAAGAGAAGCATCTAGAGGGGAGCAGGGGTCATAGTTATATGACAAAAGTTCTAGTATTTACAGGAGGAAAGCAGGAGACCAAGGTACCTTGCTGAATAAAAACCACAGCATAGCCAGGAGAGCAATAACCACACCTCTTCTTAGATCTTACCACTTTGGAAATAATGAAAACTTACAAATTCTCTGGAACTAGTTTGGAGAACAGCAGCATGAAAAAATATTAAGCTTGGCATAATGTTCTACTTATCCTAGAAGCAGAACCCCACTTAAAAAAAAAGTTTAAAGTAAAAAAAATAGGCTGGAAAAATGAATAAACAAATGAAAAAGAATTTTACCATAAAAGTTACTATGATGACAGGGAAGATTAAGATACCAACTCAGAAGACAATGTCCCAAAAACCCTAAAGGAAGCCTTAAGGAAAAATGTGAATTGGACACAAGCCTGACAAGAATTCCCTGAAGGGCTCAAAAAAGATTTAAAAAATCAAACAAGATAGGTAGAGGAAAAATTGAGAAAAGAAATGGGAGTGACAAGAAAATCTTGAAAAGAAAAACAATAATTTCCTAAAAGTGGCACAAAAAAATGCAAAGAAAATAACAACTTCGTAACCAGGATTATCTAAATGGTAAAATGTGATACAAAAAAGAACTCCTTGAAAAAGTAGAATTACCCAAATGGATAAATAAATTAAAGTTTTATTGAAGAAAATGATTTTAAAAAAATTACAATTAGACAAGTAGAAACTAATGATTCCATAAGGCACCAAGAAAGAACAAAATGAAGTTGAAATTTAAAAAAAATATAGAAGAAAATGTGAAATATCTCATTGGAAAAACAACTGATCAAGAAAATAGATCTAAGGGAGATAATTTAAGAATGATTAGACCACCTGAATGCCATGATAAAAAAAAAAAGCTAGAAATAATATTTCAAGAAATTATCAAGAATAACTGAACTCATATCCTAGAAACATAAGGTGAAGTAGAAATTGAAAGACTACTGCTCATCTATGGGAAGAGATACCAAAAGGAAAACTCTAACGTATATTAAAAGCAAATTCCAGAGCTCACAGGTCAACGAGAAAATATTCTAAGTAGCCAGAAATAATTCAAATACCATGGAGCCACAGTCAGGATCACACATGATTTAGTATCTTCCATACTAAAGGAGTAGAGGGCTCAGAATATGATATTTCATAAGACAAAGGAGATAGAATTATAATAGATGCAGAAGAATTGTTTGACAAAATATACTGCTTAAAAAAAGAAAACACTAGAAAGGATAGGAATAAATGGAGTTTTCCTTAAAATGATAAGTAATATCTTTTTGAAACTTCTAGAATTATCTGTAATGGAGATGAACCAAAAGCCTTCCCATTAAGATCATGGATGAAGCAAAGTGGCCCATTATCACCACTATATTCAATATTATATGAGAAATACCAGCTATAGTAATAAGGGAAGAAAAATCAAAGGAATTAGAATAAACAATGAGGAAATGAAACTATCATTTTTTGAAGATGCTATAATGGCATTCAGTTTTTAAAATTTGATGAAAAAAATTAATGGCTTTAGCAACATTGCCACAATAAAAAAGAAACCCACAAAAATAATTAGTATTTCTATATACTAACAACAAAGCCCAACAAGAAGAGATAGAAAAAGAAATTACATTTAAAATTACTGAAGACAATATAAAATATCTGGGAGTCTACCTTCCAAGACAAACCCACAATCTATATAAACACAATAACAAAACATTTTTCATATAATAAAGTCACATCTAAACATTTGGAAAAATATTAATTGCTCATTAATAGGCAATTGAATCAATGAAAAAAAGGTGGTAAAGGAAGGTACTCTGATAGTATCAGATCTCCACCTATGTTAGGAAGCAGCAATCAATTTTTTTTTAATATTAGTACTAGCTAAGAAATAGGATGGTAGATCAGTGGAATAGTTTGGTGCAAAATAAAAAGTAGAAAATCATCATAGTAACCTAGTGTTTGATAAAATCAAGGAGTCAAACTTTTGGTATAAGAACTATTTGACATAAATTTCTGGGAAAATTGGAAAGCATTTTGGTAGAAGCTAGTTACAGACCAACATTTCATAGCATATATCAAGATAGAACCAATATGGATGCATTATTTAGACATAAAAGGTGAAATCTTAAGCAAATTAGGGGAGCATGGAAAATTTTTCCTGTCAGATCTATGATAACCAAACAAAAGACAGAATATTAAAAGATGTAAAATGGATCATTTTAATTAAATTAAATTAATGCATATTAATTAATTAATTAATTAATTAACATTAAATTAAGAGTTTGCACAAACAAAACCAATGCAGTCAAGATAAGGAGAAAAGCATGAAACTTGATGAGGGGAGGAATTTTTTATATCATGCTTCTCTGAAAAAGTCTTCACTTCTCAGATGTGAGTCAAATTTGTAAGAATACAAAACATTTCTCAGTTTATAAATGGCCAAAAGATATGAACAGGAAGTTTTTAGACAAAGAAATCAAAGCTATCAATAATCATATACAAATGTTCTAAATCACTATTGATTAAAGAAACACAAATTAGAATAATTCTGAGGTACTAGCTCGTATCTATTGATTGACTAAAGTGACAGAAAAGGAAAATGATAAATATGGGAGGAGATATGGAAAAAGTAGAGCACTGATGGATTGCTGGTGGAGTTATGAAATGATCCAACCATTCTAGAGAGCAAATTTGAATAATATCCAAAGGGTTATAAAACTGTACAGTACCTTTGCTCCAGTAATACCACTACTAAGCATATTTTCCAAAAGAGATCGAGGAAAAATGAAAAGGACTTGTGCCTACAAAAATATTTATAGCTGTTCTTTTTGTGGTATTAAAGAATTGGAAACTGATGTGATTCCCATCAGTTGGGGAATGACTGAACAAATTATGGTATATGATTGTGATGAAATACTATTTTTTATGTCATAAGAAATGATAAGCTGAATGCTTTCAGAAAAACTTAGAAAGACACATGAACTGATTCAAAGTGAAAAGAACAGAACCAAGAGCAGTGTACACAATAAGAGTAATATCCTATCTTATGGTAATTAACTAATGACTAAGCTTTTCTTGAGCAATATAATGGTCCAAGATAATTCCTAAGAACTTATGATGAAAAGTATAATCCACTCCAGAGAAAGAACTGGTAGAATCTGAACAAAGATTGAACCATACTTTTTTTTGGTTTTCTTTATTTTTTAGGCTTTTTTTGGCTTGTATTTTCTTTTTTTTTTTCTTTTTTCTTTTTTTTTTTTTTTAGATTGGAAAATAATTTCAATTTATTGAAAATCCACCAGCTCTGTATTAGTCTGGAAACATTATGCAGCTTCTTCCTTAGCCACACAGTCCTTTTTGAGTGGTCCCATGAAAGCTTTCTTCTCCTCCACGGTCTGGAAGCGACCATGGCCAAATTTGGAGGTGGTATCAATAAACTTCAAGTCAATCTTCTCCAGGGCACGACGCTTGGTCTGTACCAGCAGAGACTTTCTCAGGGTGGTCCCAACAACACAACCTTTGAGCATGATAAAGTCATTGGCCACTTCACCATAGTGGACAAAGCCTCCCAGAGGGTTGATGCTCTTGTCAGACAGGTCATAATCAGTTGATGCGTTGTTTTTTATCAGCTTGCCATCCTTGATCTGGTAGCCCTGACCAATCTTATAGATCTTTTTGTTGATCTCAGTGCGGTGATGGTAGCCCTTCTGACCGGCTCGAGCCACAGAGAAGGCAACACGGGCAGGATGCCAAGCTCCAATACAGGCCACTTTACGCAGGCCTCTGTGAGTCTTTCGGGCAGCTTCTTTGTATGCCAGCGGCTGGTGACACCTTTGTAACCCTTGCCCTTGGTCACACCAATGACATCAATCATCTCATCTTGTCCAAATACGGTGGACACAGGCACCTGCTGTTCCAGCTTTTCACGGGCCCAGTCCAGTTTCTCAGATACACTACCACCGTTCACCTGGATCTCCATCAGGTGAGACTTCTTTTGTCTCAAAGGGAGCAAGCGCATCTGGGTGTGAGCAATGACTCAGATGACCTGGCAGTATTTCTTCATGCTATTGAAGTCTTTCTCCAGTTGCTTCTTGCCATCATCATCCTGCCATTTCTTGCAGTACTTGGTGAAAGCCTTCTTCTTGGACTTATGCCAGTTCTTATAGAATCGTCTCTTACACTCATCACTGATGTGCTCAGCAAAGATGGTTTTGAAGCTCCGGAGGCCTCTGGGGGTTTGTACGTAGCCTACAATACCCACAATGACCATGGGGGGTATCTCTACGATGGTGACAGCCTCAACAACTTCCTTCTTGTTCACCTTTGAGCCAGGTCTGTCCACCTCTCGAACTATGTGGGTCATGCCTGCCTTATAGCCCAGAAAGGCTGTCAGGTGGATAGGCTTGCTGGGATCATCTTTAGGGAAGCTCTTCACCTTTCCCCGGTGCCTGCTGCTTCGCTTTCGAGGCAAGAAGCCCAGAGACCCATGTCTGGGAGCAGAGAACTTCCGGTGAGACGTGATGCTAACGCCTCCGAGGCGAGCTGGAAGACTGTATTTTCTTTTGCAACATAACTAATTTGGAAATGTTTTGCATGACTTCACTTATATTATCTACATGTTTGCTTTTTCTACATTTCTAAATCTATATTGCTTGATTGTTCAAGGAGGCATGAGGGCAGAAATGGCAGGGAGAGAATTTGGAAATCAAACTTTTAAAAAATGAATCTTAAAAATATTTACATGTAATTGAGAAAAAATAAAGAGGAAAAATATGGAAGCAATAGGTAAAATGTCAAGGTAGAAAAAAGTCTATACTTTCAGAAGTAAGGAGGAGGAATAGGAAAAAGAGAAGAATATAAACTTGTTGAGACTAAGAATAATTTTTTGCCTTATTAATTGCATTTTATTGAATTGAATATAGAAGAGTTGCTGTGCTTTGCTAAGGTCTGGCATGTATCAGAAATTGAAATAGCTTTAGATAATCAGGCAGAGTGAGCAGGCATATAGGGCATAAGGGGACCAACTTGCACCCTTTATTGCCCATTGGAAATGAGGCCCATCCAACCACATATGGACAGATTCTATGAGCAGTAATCAACCTCCTCATTGATTATTGATCCCATGATCCCAGCACTAGAGTTGGCTGTGTTATTTCCAAGGCAGATGTCCTGAGGTTCACATTATTTCAGGCAGAATTTTCCATTTTTTCTTAAACATTCTTTATCAAGCTTACACCTTGCCTGCCATTATCTAACATTCTTCCCTCTATCTTCTCCTCTTGGGATTTTTGTGTGTCTTGCATAGCTTCATTGGCTCTGTCACAGGGTGGTCCTATCTGTGGAAGATTTCATTGTGGAGACCCAATCCTCTCAGTGTGTGCATTAACATGGAAAATTAGCAAAACAGGTCAGCTGAACCACAAATAGGGCATAAATCTCATCCTACAGGGTGTCTACAGCCAGCATCTAAAAGCAAGGAGGCCCCAAGTCTTTAGACTCCTAATCTTAAAAATGGTCTTTGTACTGCAGCTCTAGATATGAATGTGTTGACAGGAGGGAGAACAAGAGAACCAAGTGGGACATTGTTGTACAAAACCACCATCACAGCTCCGGGAAAGTCTGTTTACTTCAGTAGCTTTCCCTGGTGTGTCTATGTTTAAACTCTCCTGGGCTGTGTATGTCACTATAAAAATCTCAGTGCCTATGCTACAAGTTGTTTGAGGTCTTATTCACAGTATTCCAAAAGGATACCTAATGACTACTCTGTGCCTCAAGTTTAGAGATGTTTGCACTTCATGTTATTCTAATCTTAGTCAAATCAAAGAATCCTGGCAACTACCCATATTTGCCTTAGCAAGTAATAATTTTTTTAAAAAATTTTCCATACAATTTTTTCTATACAGAAATTTTTAATTTTTTTCAATACAATTCTTAATATTTATTTTCTGACATTTTACAATCCATCTTCTCTCCCTCCTTCCCACTTCTCTCTCTTCCAAGGAAGGTAATGTGATATAAGTTGAACATATATATTATCATATAATATACATTTACACATATTTCAATGTTTGTCAAGACACACACTGCTTATATTAGAGAAAAATTCATAGAGGAAATAAAGTGAAGAATAGTAGACTTCAATCTGTACTTGGAGTCTTTTTCTTTTCTATTTTTTCTATTGGTGGGCTTTTTTTTTTTTTTTTTTTTTTTTTTTTTTTTTTTTTACTATGAGTCCATTGGATTTGTCTTGAATCTTTGACTTGTTGATAATAGTTAAGTCATTCACTGTGGATCATCATACATTATTGTTGTTTTTGTGTACATCATTCTCTGGTTCTGCTTGCTTCACTTGGCATTGCATCACTTCATATAAGTTTTTTCAGGTTTTTTGCGATCATCTTGTTTGTCATTTATTATGGTATGAAAATATTCTATTACAATTATATACCACAAATTGTTCAACCATTCCCCAATTGATGGACATTTCCTTCAGTTTCTAGCTCTTTGCCACTGTTAGCTGGGTTTTTGGGAACCCCAAGTTTGACCCTATCCCCGGAGAACTTGAGGGAAGTCCCAGACTGACCCATTTCAGACTAAACAATAGACCTTAAAGTACTTAATGAATCCCACTTAGGGTGGAACTAGTAGATAGTCAAATGTTAAGTACCCTTGTGTTCTTAGTAGTTTCTCCCTTTCTATCAAAGTTCTCTCCCAGGTAGCCCAGCCCTAGGCTGGACCCTTTCCTTTTGTATCCATTATAAAGTGTCAACCTCTCCTTGATAAGCCTTTCTCAGACTTCTCATTTCCTTGTAACCAATCAATCATACTTCCCTGTCCTTAGTTCCCCCAAAAGTATATAAGTCCCCAAGTTCTATTATTCTTGGGAGAATCATCTCACATGGTGATTCTCACAGAGATACAGTTCCCAGAGTCCCAGAGCCCTTGGCTCTGTATGGTTTTTAGGAGCTTGACTCTGTGTGGCTGATGAATATTGAACACTATCTCTTTCCTGATTAAAGATTTGGTTTTGCTGACTATTTAAGTAGTTCTGTGTTTTTCCAGGTTGAAACCACCACAAAAAGGGCAGCCATAAATAGTTTTTCTATGAATATGTTTTTTTCCCCTCTCTTTAATTTCTTTAGGATACAGACTGAGTAGTGGTTTTTCTGGGTCAAAATGTATGCACAATTTTATGCCTCATTGGGCATTGTTCCACATTTCTCTCCAGAGTGGTTATATCAGTTCAAAGCTCCACCAACAATGTATTGATGTCCCAACTTTTCCATATTCCCTCCAACATTTATCATTTCCTTTTTTTTAGCATATTATTTTTCTAGTATCTTTATCACCTTCCTACATATCTTGCTCACTCTGCCTAGTAGAATCCCATACTAATCAGATGCCATTTCCCAAAATAGAACTTTCCTAATCTTCCCAGTTTTTAGAATTCTTCCTTCATATGAAACTTTTTTTGGTGTGAATTTTGTATACCTCCAATAACAAAATGTAAGCCCTTTGAGGGCAGGGCAGAAACTATTTCATTTTTGTCTTTGTATTGTCAACATTGGAATCTAGAAGTCCCCCAAAATGTAACCTAGTAAGACCCCCAGCTTACATAGCTTGAAGGTGAAAGCAGTTGTCACTACAGTTTCTCCCTTAGGGAAAGTCCAACTTCACTAGTCTCAGCATATCAAAAGACTTTAAAGTAGTTTAAGTGGGGATAACTAATCTGATCAAGTGTTAAGTATCTCTTTTGTCCTAGTGGTTTCTCCCCTTAGGCCAAAGTACTTTAGAGGTGGCCAAGTCTTTGGTTGGGTCTTTCCTTTTGTGTCCATTGTAAAGCATCAACCTCTCACTGTGATTCCTGCCTGGAACTCCTCATTTTCCTTTGTTACCATTGTAAAGCCAATCAACTATCCCTCTCATCCTTAGGCCCCATGTTCCCCAGGACAGGTATTTAAGCTTCCCAACTTTAATGGCTCCTTGGAATTGTCTAATCTAGTACAGTTGGTGTTCCCAGGGGTCAGTGACCACAGCAAGCAGAGTTCCAGTCCTCAGAACTCTGCATGGGTGTGTGGTGAGCAGCTGTACATGGAGGTCTAATGTAGCACTGTACCCCTTTCCTTAATTTAAGAGTTGTTTTTCTGACTATTTAATAGTCCATTGTTTTTCCTAGTTAACAGTATATTTATAGCTTAACTCATCATCTAGGACTTAGTAAACATTAATAAATGTCTTTAGCTGAGTGGATACCCCTTTATTGGAGGTCTTCAAGGAAAATCTGGTTAAACATGTATTGGGTATAGAATAAATTTTTTTTCATATATATGTTTAACTAGAAGATCTCTAAAGTCTCTTCTATTTCTGAAACTCTGGGATTCTCTAATCAATCTAATTTTCCCACCTTACTTTCCAAAGGGGAAAAATATTGGGGAATATTTCTTGGGAAGTGGCACTGGGTTTTGCTTCTTCTGTGCACCCTAAGAAAAAATCTGGAGAAAGGCACCTAATGCTCTCAGATTCCAAGCAATTTAATTCCTATCATTATAAAACTGTGAAAGTGAAAGATAACAGATGGAAAGTCCTAATGCCACATGAAGAATTGAAGTAAAACATATGCTAATAACAACAATCTGACTATGTGGACATCAAATTTTTAAGAAAGACTTGGAAGAAGTGTTTCATACTTGAAACAAACTGACCTCCTAGAATGTAGAATGTAATATTGGAAAGTAAAAAGACAGTACCTCCAGATAAACCCACAGAACTTATTCATATAAACCCAGAACAGAGGATCAGATGTAATCAGAGTAATGCTGAACTGAAAACCAATTGTATTTTGTGTCTTTGCATATTTGGGATTGAAAACAGAGTCTTGATAATAGTGATTTATTTATCACTGTTTATTTAATTCGACAACATTTTAAACAGGGAGACAGTGAGGTTTTTATGTCATTCAAAATACAGGAAAAAAAGCAAATGACAAGCTAAAAGAAATTCATCATTAAGGTCAGAACTAGGCAAGATAGGTAGGCTAAAAAATTGTCTTGCCTCTTTAGTTTACCTTTTGTTCCACCTCAAAATCATTTGCATGTCAAGTCAGAGAGGATTTCAGTACTGTTTAAGCCTAAACTCCTAGTTATACAGTGTGTATATCTTTGTTTGCTTATTGTCTCCTTCATTAGCCTGTTAACTCCTTGAAAACAAGAAATGTTTTTTGGCTTTTTAAAAAATATATATACCTACTGCTTAGCACTGTGGTTGGTTTAGAGTAGGTACTTACAATTTTTAAGGAAAGGTTTTGATCTCTACTCAGACAGAAAGATTAAAAAAGGAAAGCTATAATCTTAGACCAAGGAACATCTGCTTGGCTTTTGTTAGCTGGATGTAGTGGCTATAACAAAAGAGATTTCATAGACCACCTTTATGAGGAATAGGTTGTAGCCACTATTCCTTAGCATACTGAAGTTGAGTTGGTCTGCTTGGTTCTGAATGAGAGCAAGAAAGCTAGTATCAGAGAACAAGACTGAGCTGAGCATCACAGCCACCAGTGATGTGGCACCACACTAATAGAAAAGCAGGCCAAGCTAGAACAGCACAATGACATGATCACAAGCCATGGATATTCTGAAACATGCAGGTGTCACTCCTCAATCTATATGCACTGGTTACGTATGTTGTAAGGGTACACACATGTGCCTTCATATGTGATCCCATAATCTATGGGGCTTGTTTTTGTGTAAAAATGTATCCTAAGTTTATGAGGGAAGTGGTTTACTATAATTTTTCTTAGTATACCATTTCATTAAATGTTTTTGCTTGAAATGACTCTCTTGGGATGTCCAAAGGAAAAAGTAAACACTAATGAGAGCTTATGAGCTATGATTTTTGAGTATGTATATATCCACAGATACTTTGAGCCTAGGATAACTATTCTAGATGACTCATCTGTGAGAATAAGGTGCTCTGGTGTAAGGAATTAAATTTTATGCTTGGACTAAATATATAAGAATTCTAAAATAAAACTGTGGTCGCAAATTTTAAAATATTATAGCTCAAGTCAAATTGATTTTCAATAGTTTTATTTACAAGGAGGTAGGAAAAGTGAAAGTAGAGGAATGTAAAAGAAGGTAGAAAAAATGTCTGGCCCATCTCCCCAGTGTTGCTCTAGATCCTGGGTTAAGCCAGCCAGGGCTCATTAATCCCTCACCTGGAGGACTCAGTGGTAAATTAAACAAGGGTTCAACCCACATGGCCTCCTCCAAGAAAGGGAGGCCACTCCAGAACTAATCTCTCTAGAAGTCAGGAAAGGAGGGTCAGTTTTTCACTTACTCAAGCTGAAGCTCCAAAGGGAGAAGATCCAGGAGCAGTCTTACCAGAAGTAGTCCAAGATCTAGAGTCTCAGGTCCAAGTAGCTCCAAGCCGCAGTCCCCATCCAAGTTCCTCCAACCAAAAATTCAGGACCAAGACTCCTTGGACAGGAAGTTAATCACCGTTTAAAGTCCTTTCCTCCTGTCCCTTCCTCCACTTTATGGGGACCAATTGCAGTCCTTAAATTTGCTTAGCACTGCCCAGGGGGTGGTGAGTCACTTCTGGAGTTGTCACCCACTTTAGTAAGTGGCTTGAGGACCTTCCCTACTTAGTGTTAAGTAAGGATGTCTAGCTTTTGGTTGATTAAATTTAAAAGTAGGTAAGGGGAGAGGCAATCCCATCTTCACACTAGGTGCTATACAAAAGCTCAGCTCCCACAAAGAAAAAGATAAGAATATTACTGATTATAGTAAGGTGACAAAGAAGTTTCCTCAGTAAAGATTTAGTAATTTTTTTTCTACCTAGAGAAAAGTATTAGCTATTATAGTTTAAAATTACCAAAAGCAGGGGGAAATATTTAGAATAATATTCATTAAAGAAAATGCTATAAATAAAGGTACTAAAATTAGAGCTTGAGAAGATATATACTAACTCCGTATGTCAGTATACTTCCCATTACCTAAGAGCAGAATCTGTTATCAGAAGAACATGAAGATGTTAGCAATTTTTTAAATGTTGGCAAACTATCCAAAAGCCATCATACTTTCTCATCATTAACATGGGAAAGGAAGAAGGTCAAATAACATGAAGAATGTATGCATCATGAGCATGAACCAAATAACTTTTCCCACATTTTACTGAGTGCATGTTTATCATTAACATTTGACTAGAACTATTCAGCAAGGTGAAAGTACTGTGGGGAATTTCTTGAATGGAAAAAGTAACAGGCAACTATAATTATTTCCCCCAATTCTTTATTTCAGACAAAACTAAGGCACAGAAAGAATGAATGGTTTGCCCTTCATTATACAACTTTGTTATTCGGGCATTTCATTCATATCTGATTCTTTATGACCCCAATTTGGCATTTTCTTGGCAGATATTGTACTGATTTGCCATTTCCTTCTCCAGGTCATTTCATAGATGAGGAAGGTAAATTGGCTTAAGTGACTTGAGAAGTCACACAGTTAGTAATTATCTGAGGCTAGATTTGAACTCAGTAAGATGAGTCTTTCTGAGTCCAGTCCCAGGGTTCTATCTACCTGGCTGCCCCAACTAGTATTTGTCAGAAATGTATTTTAAGATAGGTCTCTGTTAATTCTAATGTTCTATTATGTCCTTCTGGCTTTTGATAATAGATAGGACATTACAAGACTCACTAGGAAGGTTAAAACTTTCTTCTACATGTGAGAGTTTTTCAGCCACATGAAGGTGTCCTTCTGTCAGGTTATGAAAACAATGAAGAAAGCCAACTGTCAAAATAAGAATCAGCCACAAGAAAACACAATTTTGAGCTGTGATATCTATTTGGCAGGTTCTGAACCACAGGCTCCTAAAGCTTTCCCTTTTCAAGAGTGGTCTTCACATTGGGACAAATATGAGAGGCAGGTGGAGAACAGTAGAAAGAGCTCTGAACCAGCCAGGAGACATGAATTTGAGACTTGGCTCTGCTGTTGGACCTTGAGGAAGTCATTATGCTTCAGTCTGATTTTTTCATTTGTAAAAGGAGACATCATTATACGGTAGAAAGAATGCTAGTTTTGGAGAATCCAAGTTTAAATCCTGGCTCTGTCAGCTATGATCTATGATCTTGGGTAAGGCACCTTTCCTAGGCCTCAGTTTCTTCATTTGAAAAATTAGGGGATTGGATTAAAGGACCTAAGAGCACCCATTCTACCCTTAAATCTAGGATCCTATGATAATAACATTTACATACCACCTGACCCACAGCATTGTTGAAAGGAAATTGCTTAGCAAACTGTAAAATGCTTTATAAGTATGAATAATTACCTGGATGAAAAGTGAAAATATAATCAATCATCCAGATATATCTAAATATCCAGATGTGTTGCCTCTTATAGACAAAACACAGCTTTGGATTGAATTGCAGCCCTGAATACTTTCATATACAAGGTACTGTACATAAAACTCACTCAGTTATAATCTAAAAGGAGGAATCTAGGAAATTAATGGGATGGTGGGAAAGAGGATTTTTTGAAGGTTAAACATTTTCTTTAAACATGACTAAGAATAAACCTAAACCTTTCCCGAAGATTGAATATGCTTGGGAACTCAGAGTTAAGTAGTCGTTGCCTCTTGACTTCCTGACTTCTACTTCAATTTCAACTGGGGTCTGAGATATTAAAATATTTGCCACAAAAAAATGTTCACATTGTTTCCTCCATCTGGCTGCAGTCAAAAAGCACCACAGACATGAGAGGAAATCTGAGCTCATAACATTTCACATGAACTGTTTCATGCAATTGGAATAGGGATGTGTTATTTCAAGGATATTACTGGGATGGGGGGGGGAATTTCAGTAAGGGGTTCCCTCACATAATCATAGACTTTGAAGTTAGAAGGGACCTCAGATGCCATCTTATTCGACTTATACCTGAACCTGAACCATCTCCATACCTTTTGGATCTATCATCTTTTTACCTACTGGCTCAGGTAGATTTTACTCTTTAGCCTTTTTTCTCATTTATCTTCTTTACCTCAAATTTTTCTGGAATGGATCACATAGTTGAACCAAACTGACTACTTACCCCTCTACATACATCTTTTAATATACCTTTCCTAACTTCTTCAAAAAATTGCCCTCACTCTCATTCCTACACTCTCTTACCTGCAATCTCTCTCTAAGTACCAGTTCTCTCTGCTTCCTACAGACATGTTCATGTCTTCACCATCATTAAAAATTCTCATCTGATCTTAGCATGCTTGCTAGCTATCATGCTATAGTGCTCTTCCCCTTTATGACTAAACTTCTTGAGAAAATCATCTGCATTTGATAATTCCTCTTCTCTTTTTATTCACATCTAAACCCTTTGTTAAATTGTACCCATCATGTCTATCTCTTCATGACCCTATTTTGGATTTTTTTGGCAAATATACTGGGATGGCTTTCCATTTTCTTCTCCATCTCATTTTACAGATGCAGAACTGAGGCAAGCAGGGTGAAGTGATTTATCCAAAGTCACTGGTTTTGTGAATATCTGCTACTGGATTGAGCTTATGAAAATTAGTGTTCCCAGTTACAGCCCAAGGCTCTATCCATTGCATTATGTAGCTGTCCCAAGTTCTTTTTCTATCTGGCTTCAGTCTCATCATTAACCTGACATTGTCTTCTCCAAAGTTACTAATGATCTCTTATTTGCTCATCTAATGGTCTCTCCTTGACACTCATTCTTCTTGTCATTTGAATAGCATTTGACAAATGTCTATGACCTTTTCTTCTTACGTACTCTCTCCTCTCAAGGTTGTCACAGAATTGTTCTCTCCTTGTTCTCTTTCTGTTTGATCAATCTTTCTTAACATACTTTTCTAGTTTTTTTTCCATGCATATCATATCCCTAATTATGGTTGCCCACTCAAGACTCCATCCTGAGTTGGCTTCTTTTTCATCCTTTTTTTTTATTCTTGATGATCTCATCAATTCTTATGAATCTAATTAATTTCTATGCAGATGATTCTCAGATCTCTATGTCTAATCTGGTTTTCCCCCTTAGCTACAGACATGTCTCTCTAATTGCCTTTAGACAGTTTGAACCAGATGCCTATTTGGCATCTCAAACTCAACATACACAAAACAGAACTAATTGTTTCCCAAAAAAATCTTCCTTCCCCCATTTTGAATGTTCTCTTTACTGCCAAGAACACTAACGTCATCCCAGTAACCCAAAGTGACAAATAGCATCATCTGTATATTCACACTATCATTCATACATTTCCTTCTCTCCACTCATAATTCCACAATGCTGTAAAGTCCTTTTGGCTGATCTCCCTGCACAAGTATCTCCTCACTCTAGGTTACCCTTTGTTTAGCTACTAAAGTGGTTTACCTGAATCATAGGTCTGATTAGGTCACTCACTGCCCTCCTCAATAAATTCTAGTGCTGTGTTGGTGAAACTATGGCATGTGTGCCGGGGGGGGGGGCTCTCTTACCCCTCTCCACATGTACCTGGAGACATTTCTCACATGACCCTCCCCTCTGCCCAGCATCCCAATGGGAGCACTTCCTCCCTCCCCTGTTTGGGGTAAGGTGAGGTGGGGGCTCGCATGTGTTATGATGGTTGCAGTTTGGTACTTGGTCTCTAAGGTCTCTAAAAGGTTTGCCATCACTGCTTTAGTAGCTTCCTAGCATCTCTAGGATCAAATCCTATTTGAGGCATTCAAAATTCATCATAATCTACCCTACACACACACACACACACACACACACACACACACACACACACACACACACACACACACACACACATTTACTCACTCACTCATGTATTCTGGCTTCCTTAATGTTTCTTGTTTAGATATTCCATCTCCTGATTCTGTATATATTCACTGGCTCTTCCCTATGCCTGGGATGGTCTTCTTCTTCACTGCTTTCTCCTGGCTTTCCTAGCTCCTTCGAGTGAAAGCTAAAATCCCTCATTCTATAAGATTTTTCTAGACACCCTTAATTCTAGTGCCTTCCCTCTATTTACCTCCACTTTATTGTGCATATATTTTATTTGTATATAATCTTTTAATGTTGTCCTCTTCATTAGACTGTGAGCTCCTTTAGAGTAGGGACTGACTTTCATCTTCACCTTCACTTTCACCTGGTGCTTAACTCAGTGTCTGAAATATAACAGGTTTTTAATAAATGTTTATTGTTTGCCTAACTTTACATACTTTACAATTCAATTACACTTACCTACTTGTAGTTCCTCAAACATGACTCTTTATCTCTGTACCTTACCTAGTCCAGAATGCTCAGTTCCCCTCATAGCTACTTCTCAGAATACCTGAATTTTTTTTAACACCTAGATCAATTCCAGTTTTCTAACATAGACATTTCCAGTCACTTCTAATATCTCTCCTTTCATATTACCTTATTTTTATTCTGTTTACTAAGTATAGGTATCTAGTTACTTATACATTGTCTTCATCTATTTCTTCTCCCATTAGAATGTATGTGTTTGGGGGCGGGGGGAAGGAAATGTTTTGCCTTTCTTTAAATACCCAATAGTAGTAGAATATCTGGTACATTGTAAGTAGTTTTTAATTGCTTTTTGAATGACTGATTTATTATTCTCTAAGTGTGACCCATAATTTCCTGGTTCCATGTGGTTAACCTATTGTCTTTATCTTAAATGACCTTTCCAAACATCTCTGCCTCTCAAAAATCTTCCAAGTCTTTCAAGGATTAGCTCAAATACCTTTTCAGTGTTGGAGACCCATGTTCAAATTCCAGCTACTACATTTACCAGTCCCAGGACTGTGTGGAAGTCACTTAGCCTATCAGAGCCTCTGATTCCTCATCTCTGAAATGGGGGGAATAATATTTACACTGTATACCTCATGAGATTATTGAGTGAGAAAAATATTTTATAACGTTTAAAGTGGTACAGTATGTATTATTATCATTGTTATCTTCCTCAGTCTTGTCATTTTCCAGGCCTATCTCCTATACTAATTAAAATTTGTGGAATATTGATGCAAAATTCATAGCTCTATTGAAAATCTCACTGTCTAAATTTCTATATGATATGAGTGACTTCAGTTTAGCTACCAGGCTAATTAAATGCCATTCAACAAATACTAAGAGGTAGTTATAATATAATGGAAAGGAAGACACATAAAGGGATACAAATGTTAGGTAACTGTCTTTCTATTTTAGTTGGTTCTATCAGAGTAAGGAAGTCCTGATTTCATGCCCCAACTCTGACATATACTGGCTGTTTGATCATAGGCTAATTATCTAATATCTCATTACCCTCCAGGCAACTCTAAGATTATAAATTTCAGAATAAGTGCCAATCTACATTGATAGAGAGAATATTCCCATTAGGAGTCATCTATACCAATTAAATCCTAGATATAAATTAAAATTTTTTTCAAGTGTCAGTTATCCTCACTTTTAAAGACATGCAACAAGAGACCCCAGGGAGAAAGAGAAAATTAGCATCCCAGAAACTATGATATCAGATTTGTCTTAAAGCATGTGTATTGTCATTATTTAATAAGCATTGTTAGGCCCATGGGACAATACCCTACACAAGAGGAATGGAATCCAGATGATAGAAAATGACATTTTGAGAAATCTCCCAATTAATTCAGAAAAAAACACATATGAATGCAAATCAATTAAATGTTCATAATCTAAACATTTAAAAAATTTTAAATATTTATGATTATATTATTTTAGGCAAATGTAAAACTTTTTACAGATGGCCACCTGAATAACCAAACCTATTCTCCTAGGCTTGACTGCTAGTAGCCTTAATATTTAGTATCTTTAATTCCTTCTACCCTTAATTTTTATTAGTTCTATTTAGAATGGCTGCTAAAACTCTCCTACGAACTTGGTGATGAAGCACATTTAAAATTTCAACTTGCTCATTCTGAGTAAGCTTTAATGGTTAATCCTCAGAGAATTCTCTTTGCTACTTTCCCATGTTCTCTAACCCCACTGCCCCACCTGTGCTGTGGCAGCTGTCACCACATGCCCTTTGTCTGAAAATCTTATGTAAACTTGAACCCTTAACTACTTTAGGCCTTCAAGGAGAATATATCCCACTTCACATTTGGGTCCACCAATTTTCATAGTGCATGATGGGACAGTGGGGGATGAGGGAGAATAAATGGGAATCTTCTAACTGAATTATTGTCTGACCATATACCCTTATATCCTATGCTTGTATCAATAAACCATTCTGACCCATCTTAGTGATGCTTTCTGTTATTCATCTGAATTCCACTCCAAATATGCAGGACACAATCTCTTTGCAACTCAGCAGATGATTTCATGAATTCCTGTGGTCAAAAATTCATTACCTGGTAGCCATTATTTTTATGATGAAAGTTAATTAGGCTGGTCCTCTGATAACAGTCCTTTGCCAAGCCCATGCTTCTTGAAGCCTTTCCAGTTTGGTAGGATCTGACAGAGATCTCTTGGTTATCATAGCCTTTGGAAGTTCAAACTCAAAGCTATGACATGCTTAGACCTCCAAAGAGGAATTTAGTGGAGTAGATAACAAACTCATCATTTCTCTCCATAAGACAAAATGGGCTCCTTTTTCCTTCTTCATTATTTCTGTCAAAAATATGTACAATACTTTTGGTTCTTTTTTCTTCAGTCTCAATATTTCAGGTGTCAACAATTATAGTCATTTCTTTATATGCAATATTTTCTAATCACTCTATAAGTATTTCATTTTGTGCAAGAGAATTCTTTACTCTATTATCTATTTTGAGTTAACACTAACTTAAGTACCCCCACTTACTAGACTGAAGACAAGATTAACTCTCCTTTGTCTACTTTTAAATTGAATCAACAAAAGATTGAACACCCTACTTAATACTAGGTGAGAAGCTAGCAAGGTACTTAGAAAATTCACACCCTTAGAAATTCAATCAATCAGGAAACTGTGAATGTTTTTAATGAGAACTTAACCTTCAAAAGGTGAGAAGTTTATTCTACAGACACTGCCCCCTGAGCAGTGCTAGACAATTTGGAAACTGTGATTGGCCCCTGTGAAGAGGGGAAGGGACAAGAACTCACCATAAAAGCAAGCCTCAAAATCCTTCCAGGCAGATTGTCTTTGAGAAAATAGTCTGAAGGGATTGTCATCTGGAAGTAGTCTTCTGGCTGGAGACTGAGGCTTGGGTCTTGTCTTGGAGCTCGGCTTCAACTTGGACTCTGACTCTTGGACTACTTTGTTGGCTGAGCAAAAAGCTGACTCCTTTCCTAGTTTCTGAAGAGTCTAGCTTCCATCTTGGAAGGCCACATGGTTACTAACTACCAGCCTTCCTGGTTGAGAGCTAATTAATCCCTGCCTGGATTAAGAAGACCCAGAGTAAAACATTTAGGTTGTCAGGAGAGATAACCTCTAACTTCTTCATATTTCTCTACTTTATTGTTTCTTCTCCATTTTGTAAATAAATTTCAGACTTGAGATATAATAAATATTGGTGACCATATAATTTCATATAATTATTATCCAACCATTAATTTTAACCCTTACAATTTATGGGACATCTACTATGTGTCTTTCATTACAGTGGATACTGAGGTTACAAAGGCAAAAACAAAATTATCCTTGCTGTTAAGGAATTTAAATTCTATTGGGGGAACTAATGATTATGCATAACTATAGGTATATATACATATATAATACAAAGTTATTAAATACAAATTAGTTAATGCAAATAAACAAAGCAGCTAAAACAAACTATGCTAGGAATTGGGGGTATTAGGAAAGGCTTCATGTAGACAATAGATCTTTAGCTGAGTTTTGAAAAAAGTAAAGGATTCTGTAGAACAAAAGTAAGGAGAGAATACATTCCAGGCATGAGAGATAACCAATGCCAAGACACAGAGACAGAAGAAAAGTATCTGTCTCTTAAATCCCTCCTGAGAGTCATATTTAGACAATATATATAACATATTGATGAGCATGGGAACATATTGATCATATGTGGGTATATACATATCTTAAACTAATTTCAATATATTATACTCTATGGATATGTCATGGAATGCTATAATCTCTGGGCAAATTAAAATTGTGGGTCACAAAGAGCAATGGAAAATGTATTTTTGGCACAAGCTGTAGAATATTAACAATGAATTGTATGCAAAAATTAATGTATCATACACATGCATACATAAAATGAGAGAGATGTAGGGTAGGAAAGACAGATGGGATTATCATTTAATTAAAACAAGAATACACCTTACATTGATATCTACATTACATCAAGATACCTAAAGGAAGGGCCCCAGCATATTGGATGGCAGTTTATGAAAATTTTAGGTAAAAGAGAACAAGAGTCTAACAATGAAATAAATAACCTGATTGGTTTCATATCTGCACATTTGAAAGGACTAATATCAATAAGACCATGGATCCATCAAATTATGAAATAATGATAAAATTATTCTAGGTTTCCAAGGATCTATCATTTTACAGAAATATTTCCTCCAATGATACAGCGTGCAACATATCCATGCTTTCTCATCGCAGTCCATGTTTTCTATTAAATTCCTAGAACAACTTATCCATTGTGCTGGAGGGTTTCCTCTAAGTCTTTTTAAACATTTTAACATGACATAATGTAATTTTAACATAATAGCAATATTGTTATTGCTGCTGGATTTTTTAAAACAATAATGTTTCTATTATTAGGTCAAAGTACATAGTACCTCAAAGGAGTATAACTTTAAGTCTATTGTTTTTCCTTTATATAATTCCATAGCTAAAAATTATGCCCTGGGAATCAGGATGTTAAGGAAGTTGAACAAGTTACTAGAAAGAGTAGATAAGCATGAACTGAATCTGTAAAAGTAGCTGGTTACTTGTATAAGAGCAATGTCAAATACAAAGTCTGAGGATGAGTTATGGTTAATGGTAAATATTAAATACAACCAGATGAATTGGGTTGGAGGAAGGGTGCACTGTTAGGGACAAGAGGAAGATAAAAAAGGGGATAAGAATCATTTCAGTAGTGAATACTATGACTATAATGGACTTACGAAGAGAAAGAAAAACTACTTAGCTTTCATTTCACTTCTATTTTCTTTATGAAGGAGAATGGCTTTTAGGTTGATAAGAGTAGAACATAAGTGGTTTACAGACATACAGCAAAACTAAGAAGATTTTAAGAGCGCACCCACTCACAATGATAACTTAAAGTGGTCAAACCTGGATGTACTCTATGTTCAGAATACTCAAAAAACTAATAGATCACTAAAAATTCAGTATTGATTCATAAAAAAAATAGGTGATAATGGGGCCAACTGGGTGACTCAGTAGTTTGAAAGCCAAGCCTAGAGACAGTAGATCATGGATTCAAATTTGGCCTCAGAACATTCCCTATATTTGTGACCCTCATGGGCAAGTTACTTAACTCCCACTGAGTAACTTTTGCTGCTCTTCAGTCTTGGAACCAATACACAGTACTGATTCTAAAGCAGAAGGTAAGGGTTAAAAAAATAGGTAATACCAGATTAACAATATGTCTTATTTTGACAGAGCTATTAGACTGCAAATTAGAAAAAATGTCATAGGAATAGAATAATCATATCTCAATAAAACATTTAAAACAATCTTTCAGAATATCCTTGTAGACAAAATGGAGAATTATAGTCAATTAGATTTATAATGACTTTGGATAATGTGCCAGACAACTCCACCAACTACTAATTAACTGCCACCTATAGGGCAGGCAAATCAGCCTGATTGAAGCAGTTGTATCCCCTCCCAAATCCATAAACTATTTCAGAATATCCTTGTGCACAAGATGGAGAGATGTAGTCAATTAATTAAACTCAGAATGACCTTGATCAAAAAGAAAAAGATTAACCTGTTGGACCAAAAGTAAGTCTCTTGTGGAATGCCCAAGAGATCTGTCTTTGATCTTGTGTTGTTTAACCCATTTATTGATGATTTGGGTGAATGGCTAGATGGTATGCTTATCGAATTTGAAGATGACAAGTAACTGGGATGGACTGCTAATAAAATAAATGATAGATAAGATCCAAAATTTGTCAACCAGTTATAATTATTAGTTACTTAGCAAGATGAAATTAGGTAGGGATAAATCTCAAGTTTCATACTTGGGGGCCAAAATATTATCTTCATAAACATCTAGTCATGGGGCAATTAGGTGGCTCAATGGATAGAAAACCAGGCCTAGAGATAGGAGGTTCTGGGTTTAAATCTGACCTTAGACAATTCCTAGCTGTATGACTCAGGGCAATCTACTTAACCTCAATTGTGTAACCTTTACAACTCTTCTGCCTTGGAACCAATACTCAATAGGGTGTAAAAAAATATCCATGGAAGTCATTGTTCAATAATGTCCAAAAACATTTTGCATTTTTAGTAGATTGCTAGCTCAAACCAAGAAAACTCCATGACATGATATTAGACTTTAAGTTGCATAAAAGCATAGGGTCCAGAGAGAAGAAAATGAGAGGCCCATTGTATGCTGTTCCAGTCAAAGACACATCAAATACACTATTTATGAGTCAGAGTACTGCATTTTGTAAGGACATTGACAAGTTGGAGGAGGATAATAAGAAGATGGGATGTCCTGGATCACTTGAAGGAACTAGATATGCTTGGCGTAGAGAAGATGTTTCCCTAGAGAAGAGCAACATATACTGTCTCAAAATGCTTAAAAGACTGCCTTATGAGAGAGGTATTAGACCTGTTTTTCTTGCCCCCAGAGAACATAAATGAGCAATGAATGCATAGCGCAGAGATAGATTTTGGCTTTTTATGAGGAAAAACTTCCTAAGAATAACAGCTGTCCAAAAATTGGATTGCCCCAGGATGTAATGAGTTTCCTAATGCTGAAACTATTGAAGCAAAGACTAGGGATACTTTAGAGAATGCTTCTATTTGGGTATTTATTGAACTTATTGGCCTTTTGATGCTTCATTCTATTCAAAAAGGCTAGTAATACTCTATAACTGCTGGAAAATAGCAATTCCAGTTACTCATATTTCAGGTTTTCACGCAATGTCCCTCATTTCTGGCCTGAGAACTTTTGAATTCTTTAGGTATCTGTAGTTTAACAAATTCAATCCGAACAGTTCAAGAGTAGATCATTTTCATATTGGAGGCAAAGGGAATGAGTTGTGTCTGATCTTGGTCCATCCCTCCTTCATTTGAACCTAAAGATAATTTGGTGGATGCATATAACTCTCAACTAAAATAATCATGATTCATAGTTTCATTATTTTTTTGAAGTCTCATCTGATTGATTATTCTTATGCTGTCACATCAGTAGTCTAATATGAATTTCAAAAACTGATTAGATAATTGTTTCTGAGATTAATGAAAATTCTGATGAATGTCTTGTGCTAGTGAGCCAAGTAGAGATAAAAATCCACAGGATTCCCTGACTCTTCAAAGTTCTTTTACAAATGTTTTCTTTGATAAACCTTTATTTTTTTTTTAACATTTATTAATATTCATTTTTAACATGGTTACATGATTCATGCTCCACCTTTCCCCTTCAACCCCCGCCCCCGCACCCCCCCCCCACCCTTGGCCGATGCGCGTTTCCACTAGTTTTGTCATGTGTCCTTGAACAAGACCAATTTCCAAGTTGTTGGTAGTTGCATTGGTGTGGTAATTTCGAGTCTACACCCTCAGTCATGTCCACCCCGACCCATGCGTTCAAGCAGTTGTTTTTCTTATATGTTTCCTCTCCTGCAGTCCTTCCTCTCAATGTGGGTAGCGTCTTTACCATAAATCCCTCAGAATTGTCCTGGGTCATTGTATTGCTGCTGGAACAGAGGTCCATTACATTCAATTTTACCACAGTATATCAGTCTCTGTGTATAGAGTTCTTCTGGCTCTGCTCCTTTCGCTCTGCATCAGTTCCCGGAGGTCTCTCCAGTTCGCCTGGAACTTCTCCAGTTTATTATTCCTTTTAGCACAATAGTATTCCATCACCTGCATATACCACAGTTTGTTCAGCCATTCCCCAAATGAAGGACATACCCTCCTTTTCCAATTTGTTGCCACCACAAAAAGCGCAGCTATGAATATTTTCGTACAAGTCTGTTTGATAAACCTTTATTTTAAAGGACACCTCAAACTGTATCTCAGATGTCCCTTTGCCTCCAGGGGATCATAGAACCATGATTAAAGACAGAGGTCTCTAATTCTAAGAAGCAGCATGGTAGTATAGAAAGAGACCAGGATTTGGAGTCAGCAGACCAGGCTTGGCTCTGTCAGTTCATACCTATATTACCCTAGGCAAATGATACAAACTTCCTTGAAACTCCATTTCCCCAAAGGTAAACTAAGGAATTAAATTTAATGAACTCTAAGATTTCTTTCAGTTCTAAATCCTTCATCAAGTCATGATTATTTTTCATGGCAATAAAATCTGAGAAATGTTCTTTACCTCATGAGAATCTTGGTTCTACCATCATCCCAGAGAATATTTTTCTTTATAACCATCAGAGAATGAATGAATGAAGCATTTATTAAGAACTTACTCTATGCAAAACACAGTGCTAAGCTGGGGATACAAATAGAAAAACTAGATAAACCATGATCTCAAGGAGCTCATATTTTAATGGAGGAAACCATATATTTGGAAAGTTTCAGCTTGCAAATGAAATGGAAAGGTCCAGTGACTTTTGTGTGTAGTGGCAAAGTAGATAATTCTGACTCTAATATCATTTCCAATGATAAAATCATATCATTTTCTATGCTGAACCATTTGACAGTGCCAAGGAATTTGGTAGTAAAAACTTTCTTTTCTGAGTCTTCAATAGATATGGCTAGGAGCACCTCTAGAAGTGGTTGCAAGGCTACTTCTTCAAACAACTTGCTTCCCAGGAAGATGACTCTGGGAACTGGTTTGGAAGCATTACTATACCCACAGTTCATGAGTTCAGGGTCCTAGGCTATCTCCATTTGGACTTGAGATAAGATAATAACCAAGGTGATGGTGCTCAGACTTGACTGGCACCATGCTGGCTCCTATCACTCCCTCAGGCTATGCCACTGCTTTGATTAGGCTGCTTTGCCTGTTCTGTGTGTGATAGTTAATTAGTAGTAGGTGGAGATATCTACACCATTCTCCAAAGTTGTGTCCCTATATGATGGCTAAAAGAGGTGGACTGGAAACAGAACCTTGGATTCAATTCCCCCAGAGCTTTTATGCATATTTAGTTGCCTGTGGAAGCAGCTGATACACAACTGTTGGTAGTGGTGAGGAGAAAGGTAGGGTCTCTCTCCATAATGATATCTCCTTTCAATGATGGCTACAAAGGCTGGGTTGGAAGCAGGTCTGGTGGCTTGGAAAGCACTATTCTGAAGGTTTTTGGTTTCCAGGTCCTGAGTTTTCCCCATCAGGATCTGAGAGAAAATGGAAGTGAAGGAGTGGTGATTTGAATTAGCTGGCACATGCTGCCTCCTCATTCTTTCATTCGCTTGTGCTTGCTCTCTCTCTCTCTATCTCTATCTCTCTCTCTCTCTCTCTCTCTCTCTCTCTCTCTCTCTCTCTGTCTCTGTCTCTCTCTGTCTCTGTCTCTCTCTGTCTCTGTCTCTCTCTTTCTCTTTCTCTCTTTCTCTCTCTCTCTTGCTCTCTCTCTCTCTCTCTTTCTTTGTTTCTATCTCTCTGTCTTTCACTCCCTTTCAGTCTGTCTTACTAATTCATGAAAAATGATTACCATTTCCCATGTTAAGTTAGGCCTTTTAAATCTTCTGAGAATCATAACTCTCCCCATTTTCTGAAGTCATTCCATCCTATAAGGCTCCTTATCCCAGGAGAATCATAATTCCTTCATCTTCTGGTATAACCTTGACCACCTCCTCCCTCCTTGAGGGCTCTGTAGCTTCTGAAGAACTCGGCCTTAGAAAATATCAAGCAGTGATGCCTATGCTACAGATGACCTTCCTTGTATGTCTGCAGTAAAGAGTCTATGATAGTACAAAGCTAAGGTCACCTCAGACATTTGGAGAAAGCTCGTAATGTCCCCAGAGAGTTGCAAGAACAATCAGCCCCTTGGTCAGGAAATAAGAGGAAGTGCCAACTCAGTGGAAATTTATTTATTACATGCTTAGAGGCTGCTGAAATAACAAAAAGTCTGACTTAACAGGCCAACTGGCTCTTCACAAAGGCAGGGGGGATCTGGCTCACATGAGGGCACAGTGGACAGCATTGAAACAGAGGGTTACAGAGCATTTTTTTAAAGCCACTCCCATCAAAGAAGGAAAAAGTCTATGTGGTAATATAAATTAAATTAGGCATCAATGAGAAACTTTCCTTGACCCAACTCCTAGCAGGAAATCTGCTCAGTGTAGCCCTTGGCGCCAAGCAGGTTAGGAGCTCCTGCGTCAGTACTAATGCATTTTTCATGACTACATTGTGAGGGGAAATCCCTTTTCCCAGGTTCAAAGAGTTAAAATAAGCAAGAATATATGCTACAGTGGCTAGCTCCCAGGAGTTACTAGAGGAGACTAGGTTCTGTTCTGTCAAACCTGAAGAAAATAGAAAACTCAAGTTCCAAACACCTTTATCAAACCTACTTTCTTTCATTTCTTTACTTTTGTTTTCTAAGAATCAGAGCTCTGGATTGCAAAAATTCCCAGTGAGCTATAACTTTTTTGCCTCCTTTTGTGTTCCCAGTACTTAGCAGGTGTTTAAAACTTTTTTTATTGATTAACTGATTGGGCTGACAACTCAGGTCACAGAGGCAAATCTGAAAATGTACTTAAACATTTAGCTGGGAAGAGGAGGTTGAGTGGGAGGTTTCATATCTTTCTCTTATCTCCTTGGAGTTAAATTTGGTTTATTGTCTCCTGAATTGTACATCTCTTGTAAAATTTTCTGGGAAGTTGCCTTTTCCACTCTGCCTTTCAGAGGATTTTGTGGGTTGATGTAATGGACCTGAAATCCAGAAAACCTGGATTCAAATCCTGCCTGAGACATTACCATAGACATGTTCCTCAAATGCTTTGGACTTCAGTTTAATTTTTAAAGTAAAAGGGTTAAACTTCTTCACAATGGCCCCATCTAATTCCAACCCTATCTCTTTTACCTTTTCTTCTACTCCTGTTTTTATTATGGTGGACAACAATCCAATAAACATTTATTAAGTACCCATTATACACCAGGAACTAGGTATACAATTATAAAAAAGAAAGCCAGTCCTTGCCCTCAAAGAGCTCACAATCTAAAGTTTTACAATTTAAAAAACTGGGGAAAAGGATAAAATAAAAATCATCAATTAAATACCAAATTGGAAATCCTAAAAATTAAAGGAGAGATTAATAAATTGAGTGTTAGAAAACCATCAAATTAATAAATGGAACTAAGGATTGATTTCATGAAAAAACTAACAAAATAGATAAACCATTGGTTAATATGCTTTTTAAAAACAGAAAAGAAAACCAAATCGCTAGTACCAAAAATGAAAAGGGTAAATTTACCACTCATGAAAATGAAATCATAGCAATTATTAGGAGTTATTTTGCCCAATTGTATGCCAACAAATTTTTAAAAATTAAGTGCAATGGAAGAATACTTACAAAAATACAAAATGGTCAGGCTAAAAGAGGAGGAAAAAGAACATCCAGAAGAATCTATTTAAGAAGAAGGAAATTAACAGGTCATAAATGAACTTCCTTAGAAAAGTCATCAGGATGAGATGGATTTACTAGTAAATTTTACCAAATAGTCAAAGATCATAAAATTCTAACATTAAATAAATTATTTAGAATAATTGGTAAAGAAAGAGTCCTGCTAAACTTCTTTTATGATACCTATTGTAGGAACAGTAAAAACAAAGAAAACTATAAGCTAATTTTATTAATAAATATAGATGCAAAAATCCTAAGTAAAATATTACCCAGGAGACTACAACAATACATATCAAAAAATTATACATTATGATCAGACATGATTTGTACCAAGTATGCATGGATAGTTTAATAAAAAAAGGAAAACTATTAACATACTTGGTCACATCAACTAAAATGTAACAAAAATCAAGATCTTATCAATAGATACAGAAAAAGTTTTTGACAAAATACAACACTCATTCCTATTAAAAACATTAAAAGCATAGGATTTTTTTTCTTTGAATAAAAAGTATATATTTAAAACCATCAGCAAATATTATTTGTAATAGTAATAAGTTAAAATCATTCCCTATAAGATTAGGAAGAAACAAGGATGCCCTTCATAATAATGTTAGAAATTCTTGTAATAGCACTAAAAGTAATAATAGAAAAAGAAATTGAAGGATTTAGAATGGAAAAAGAGGTAATAAAACTACCTCTTTTTGAAGACAACATGATGATAAAGGAAGTCCTAAAGATTCAATTAAAAAATTATCAAGAATTTTAACCAAGTAGCAGGACATAAAATAAACTCATATAAATCATCAACATTTTGATATATCACCAACAATATCCCCCAAGAAGAGAAGACCCATTTAAACTAACCACAGATAGAATAAAATATATAGGAGCACATCTTCCAAAACCAACCCAGAAACTATGTGAATATAATTATAAAATACTTTTTATACAAATGAAGTCAGATTTATTCATTGTTCATAGGTGGGCAGAGCCAATATAATTAAAATGCACATTCTGCCTAAACTCATCTACTATTTCAATGCCATTCTCATTAAATTACTAAAATATTATTTTAAAGTAGGAAATATAATGATAAAATTCATTTAGAAAAACAAAAGATCAAGAATACCAAAGGAATTAATGAAAAGATGTAAAAGAAAGCAGTATAGCAGTACTAGATTTTGAACTATGTTATAAAGCAGTAATCATATAAACTATCTGGTACTAGCTAAGAAATAGAAAAGTAGATCAGTTGAAAAGAAGAAACATAAAACAAACAGCTGTAAAAGATTATATAACTTTGTGTTTGACAAAAGTCAAGATCCAAGTTTTTGGAATAAGAATTCACTCTTTGGTAGAAATTGTTGGGAAAACTGGAAAGCGATCTGGCAAAAACTACATATAGACTGATACATTACACCATTTACTAATATAAGATCAAAATGGATACATGGCCTAATCATAAAAGGAAACATAATCAAATTCAAAGATCAAGGAATATATTATGTTTCAGATTTATTGATAGGAGAACAATTTATGAATAAACAAGAGATAACTATAAGATATAAAATGGATAAATCCAAATACATTAAATTGAAAAAACTTTGTACAAATAAAAGGGATATAGCCAAGGTTGGAAGGAAAGCAGTAAGTTGGAAAAACATTTTTAGAGACAATTTGTCAGATTAAGGTCTCATATCTAAGCTACATAGAGAACTTTGTCAAATATATATAAGAATATAAACCATTCTCTAATTGATAAATGGTCACAAGATATGAACAGAGTTTTTAAATGAAGAAATAAAAGTTATGTATAAATACATGAAAAAATGCTCTAAATCATTATCAATTAGAGAAATGCAAATAAAAACAATTCTTAGATATCTCGACCTATTAGACTGACTAAGATGAAAGAAAGGTAAAATGACAAATATCTGAGGGCAGATAGGAAAATATAGGTTATAGGATGAGGGTACTAATACACTATTTGTCTTATACACTTTTAATACCAATAGCTAGCATTTATATAATACTTTAAGGAAGGTTTGCAAAGCACTTTACAAGTTTATTTTTTCATTTTATTTTCATTATGATCCTAAAGAGCAGATGTTATTATCACTCCATTGTATAGATAAGGAAATTAAAATAAGAAGAAATTCAATGATTTATCTAGGGTCATACTTATCCAAGGCACAATTTCAAATTAGGTCTTCCCACTCCCAGATTTATAGCTCTATTAATGGGTCCCTGATCTGTTTTAATCCATGAAAGCCTTTTAATTGATTTTATTTCTAAATAAAAAGGCAGTGTGGCATTGTAGGAATTCTGAGATGAATTAATAAGTATTCACTTAGCACCTAATATGCACCATGCACTATTAAAAATATATAAATAACAAAAATTAAACAACCTTGCTAATGTGATACTTTCAACCAAGGGAAACAAGATTTTATATCTATATCTATATCTATATAGATATATATACACATATATGATATAATATCAATACAATCAAGGGGAAGATACTAACAGCTAGAAAAGAATGATATCAGGTGACACGTGAGTTATCTTAAGGACAAGTGTTATGTAAATATTAGGTGCCATTATTTTTTTGAATAAGATGCCTACTTAATATATAGTTTTGATGTGGTTAGTTTGAATATTCTTCCCCCCCCCCCTTTTCCAGATGAGCAAACTGGCTTAAGGAGACAGAATCAGTCAAAAAGAATTTATTAAACATTTAATATTTGTCAGGCACTGTGCTAAATTATGGGGGTATCCAAAAAGGCTAAGAAAAGCTGTCCCTGCCCTCAATAAGATTACATTCCAAAGAGGGGACAACATGGAAACAACCATGAAAAGACAAGAAATATAGAAGTGAAATTGAAAGATAGTCTCAGAAGAAAAGCAATGAGAATTGAAGACTAAGAAGAGGATTTGGAATACAGGGAAAGGCCTCATGCAAAAGAATATGGGATTTGATATCAGTTTTGAGGGAATCAAAGAGATGAAGGGAAGGACTTGATTAGGAACACATAGGTTAAAAAGTATCAGATTCAGAATTTAGATCTCTCCTTATGGACTCCAAGGACAATACTTGTAAAACAACTGCAGCTTTCTCAAACATAAAGGCTGGCCTGGCTACTACTTACATTATACTCCGTAATAGAAGACTTAAAAAACTCTTTTCACGGAGTCAAATTTAGACTTGTCAGGAAAGACTTCTCCAAAATTGGAATTTTCAGAACTGTAATAGACTGATTGAAAGAAAGAGGAGAGTGTATCACTCTTGTTCAACATATCTTCATCACACCTATTTTCTATTTGCAACTTCTGGATTCCCTTTTCCTAGAGATCTTCACACTAAAACCAAAAGACCACTCCTTTAGAGAGGTTGGAGACAGGAGTCATGCTCATATAGAAGTGGATCAGATTCAAGTCAATTTAACAGATGATTATTGATTACCTATTCTACATTGGAAGTGAGCCACTGGTTAAGAAGATAATATCTAAGACTATGATTTGAATTTCTGGACCATAAGAACCAATATGGTTTCACCAAGAATGGATCATAGTAAGTGACTCATTTCTTTTCTAACATAAATAATAAAATGGTAGATTAGAGAAATTCTGTTTAAAGTAGTTTCCCTAATTTTAGCAAAGCATATGATCAAATATTTGATGCTCTTATTGTGTTAAAGACATAAAGAATGGGCTGGACAAATATACAATTGTTTCAACAAATTGTATTCAGGACTGGTTAAAAGAATAGCCATTAGTGTTTGATGTCATATTGGAGAGAAAGGCCCTAGTTGGGTGTCAAAGGAACTTACTATTTTCATCGCTGTCTTGGATAAAGGCATTGATATTATATGTATCAACTTTTCTGGTGATGCAGAGCTGAGAAGGATAGATTGCATATCATATTATTGAGCCAAAATTCAAAACAGATCTTGATAGTCTAGAACACTGGATGAAATCTATTAAGATGAAATTTTATAGGAATAAATATAAAGACCTTTATATGAGTCAAAAAATGACCTCATAAGTTTAAGGCCAGGGAGATAGAGAAACTGAAGTTTATTTGCAAAAGGTCTGAGAGTTTTAATGGACTCTAAAATTAATATTTGTCCACAATGTGATACAGCAAACAAAAACAGTTAATGTGATATTGGGCTGTATTATATAATATAAAGATTCCAAAGATAATGATAACTTTACTATTCTCTGCAATGGTCAGACTACTTCAAGAGGAGTATGTATAGTTCTGGGTACCACAGTTTAAAAAGGACCTTGATAAGTTGGAAAGGATGTAAAAGAGAGTGTTCAGATTAGCTACAGGCCTCAGAATTGTATCATACAAGAACCAGTAGATGAAGCTGGAGAATTTTAGTATGAAGAAGAGACAACACAGAACAGGACTTTATAACCATCTTGAGGTATTTGAAGCTATCTCATGAGAGAGGTAATATTAGAATTGAGCTATCTGTTCTTGAAGGTTATACCTAGGAGCAATAACTGGAAGATATAAAGATGTATATTTAGACTTAAAGAAAAAGGGGGAAAACTTATGAAAAATTTAAAGAGTAGAATGGGCTGTCTTGAAAGGTAGTGGATTTTTACTAGTTCTTCAAGCTAAGGCAGGATGTCTACCTGTTGAGGGTATTTTAATGTGTTGGGTTAGTTGGTCACTGAGATCTCTTTTAAATCTGAAAATTGCCTCTATAGTAAGCACATTCTTCAAGTAATTCTGGGGTCAATAAAGACTACAGTTTCTGAAAAGTTCAACTTAGGTAACACTCAAAGGGCAATAAAGACAGACATGGTGGTAAAAGAGGACTGTATAATATTATCTGCCAAAATTTATGCAAGAAAAGATCACAAAGAATGTGATCAGAGATGTTTTAACAGAAAAGGACCATGGAGCATTCGTGCAGGCAGAGCAATCTGAGCAAATACATTGAATGAGTATTCTAGTAATATCCAAACAATATCCATACAAAGATTGATTCATTTTGCTCTTCCTAACATCTCTAACATCTAAACTAACACACATAAGACATTCAATCAATGCTTGTTGATTGGTCAAAAAACAGGCTCATGTTTGCCTCAGAAGAAGGAATACTAAAGTTTGTGTAAGGCTTTGTGCTATGTGCTAGGAATATAAAGCTCAAAATGAAATAGCCTTTTTCCTCAAGGAACTTATATTCTATTAGTCTCTATACTATACATACACACACACACACACACACACACACACACACACACACACACAAACTTTAAGATTTTCTAATTCCATATCTTCTTGTGCCTATTTATAGCCAATGTTCTCAGGCTGGACTTCTCTACTACCAGTAGTTGACTGGAAGTTAAGCTGACACTAAGAAGTGATTTCTCACTGCCACCATGGAATGACTCCACGTAGCTCAATGCATAAGATCTCCAAAACAATATTCCTGTTAGAAGCAAAACAGTCTGATCACTATGTAAGACACTCTGAGGAGAAATAGAATATGATGAACAATGATTTTTTTTTAATTTAGAATATTTTTCCATGTGTAAGGATAAGTGATAAGGGATAGGGAAAAAATGCATGGATTGTCTTTACTTATCCTTACACATGGTTACTTGGTTCAAAATCTCTCCCTTACCCCTACCCCCCACTCTTTTCTTCCCCTTCCCAAAGCTGACAAGCAATTCCACTGGGTTATACATGTATCATTGCTCAAAACCCATTTCCATGTTATTCATATTTGCAGTAGTGCGATTTTTTAAAATACCAAAACCCCTATCGATTTGTGTGATTGATCACACAATGTTTTTCTTCTGCATTTCTGCTCCCACAGTTCTTTCTCTGAATGTGGATAGTGTTCTTTCTCATAAGTTCCTCTGGGTTTCCTGGGTTGTCCATTGCTGCTAGTAGAAAAGTCTGTTATATTTGATTATGCCATAATGTATCAATCTCTGTGTACCATGTTCTCCTGGTTCTACTCCTTTTACTTTGCATCAATTCATAGAGGTCTTTCCATGAACAATGATTTTTCTTCCATTCAAAAGCTTAGCTAAGACCAGCCTGCTTTGCCAAGATTTGCTAAGTAATTTGATAAGAGTAAACATGGCTCTTTAATTTGACAAACTTATTTTAACCACTATTTAGGAAAAAGGCATGATGCTATGGATACAAAGAAGTAATAAAACAGTCTTTGGGTCTTTGCTCTGCTGATAGATAGATGGATGGATGGATGGATGGATGGATTGATGATAGATAGATAAAAACACAACATAACAGTGTTTATTTGTGGTTTTCTAAATCAACATGTGGTTTCAGAGATCCATTTTTATTTGAGTTTTATACTCCTGCCTTAGATGACGATAAATGAGTTAAAGATGATTTAATAAATTATTAAATAGTTAAAGATGTACACAAAAATTTAAAAAATCAAAATCTCTATTTTCAAAGAGGACCAGTCACAGGGTAATGTCCTGACTTGAAAGTCATTTGGATTTAAGTGAAGCAGCGTTGTGCAAAGTCATTGAAGTAGCAGAACAAAAGTCAAGACAATTGTCAATGGCCTAGAATACAATGAATGACCTTAACATTTTTGATGTCTGACCAAGTTCTAGCCACTTTCATATCCATTGGAATAAATTTCTCTCATCTGCCCATTCCACTGATGGAAGTCTTCTCATGTTTGAGATAAACATCCCCCTAACTCAATGATGGGTTCAAGACTAGCCAATTATCCTCAAGCTTGCTTTAGCCCATCTGCTGAGATAGTTTTAGTAGGATAAAATCTATTTACATATACTTATGATAATGTTCATATCTAACTTTAAGGTTTCCAAAACATTTTCAATCTAATTCAACAAATATTTGTTTAGAGCTTCTGTTGGTAAGAAGCAATAGCTCTACAAAATGCATAGTAATAGTATCATTATTCTCATTCTACAAATGAAGAAGAGGAGATTTGAAATGAATAAATGAATGAAAAGTAATTTGCTAGTGCTTATTTCATGGCAGAGGTTGTCACTTGTTCATAGTCACACAGCTAGGAAGAATTATCAGTGATAGAGTGAAACCCAGGTCTTTGTTCAAACCCAGTGGTCCTTTAATAGTACCATAATCTACTTCATACCTTTATGTACCCCTACCTTATTTCTCCTTTTTTTTAAAATTTCTCTAACTTTCTACATAGATGACTCTTCATCTTGATTGTTTTAAAGTATATCCTAAATATTTTAATAGTAATATTATGATATGATAATAATGATTATGATATGGCCTTTTGAGCATGTAAAAGAAAAAAAGTAAAATATTATAAATTACTTTATAATAAATACATATTTGCAAGATGAGTGGCTGTGAATTGGAGAAGAAATAGATAAGGATACAGACAGAAATTAAAATAAAGACAGAAGAGAAGAAAGACTGAGAGAGAGACAGGGACAGTCAGATAGAGGCAGAGGACAAAAGACAGAAGAGAGGAAAGGGGGAAAAAGAGATATATCAATAGAGAGAACAAAAGAGAGAGAGGGAGAGAGAGACAGATACATATCAATAGAGAGAACAAAAGAGAGAGAGAGAGAGAGAGACAGAGACAGAGAGAGAGAGAGAAAAGAAGCAGAGAAGAAGGAAACAGATAGAAAAAAGAGAAAACAGAGACAGGGAGCTCAAATTTTTCATTCTTGAGCAAAGGTCTTCAGTTGTTTGTTTTTTTTTTTTTTAATGTGGTATTCTTAGGCATCACAACACCTGCTTTTCAAAGCTTTCTTTAATTCAATGATCAGAGCAAAAGCTCAATCCACAGTGCTGGTGAATAGCTCTGAAGCTTTTCTAAATGTGGACTGTACCTCAAAATCACAAAGATGTTGGGCAATGACACTTCAATTTATATCCCATGGCCTGGGACCCACATCTTTGCAATAAAACAAGAAATAATGGTCCCAAATGTAGATGAGCCTGAGGAGACGATGATAAAAACACATCAGGAACAGCCTTGAGAGACAGCATTGGCCCAGTGGCACAGCCCACACAGACAATCTATTAGCAGCTAGAGGAGAAGGTCAAGCCGTATTCTTTACAATACACAATCCACACTTGTGTTTGTCTAGGATGTCACAAAGGGCCAAAGAAAATAACTCACTCTGCGGGAAGTCTCAATGATCCTCTCTCACAGCACCGGCTACAGAGCTAACTCTTCCACTGAGAGCTGCATTTAATTTTGTCTCCTTCCCACTTCTTTGCTCCTCCTAAAGAAACTCCAATTGTTCCCTAAAAGCTAAAAGCACAAGCTACAGAGGAATATATTTCCATTACTTCCAGTCCTCAAGGTAATTTTTTCTAGTATTCTCTATCCTCCCTCAGCCTCCCCTTCCCACAAATACAGCTCAAATACTGATTTGTGAATTTGTAAACTCTCCTCACTCTTTTAAAGAGATGGTAACATACCTGTCAAGTCTGTTTGGAGTTTGCCCAAACTATGTCAGGCCAGACCTTGAATTTGGCTCTGTTATCTCTGTTTGAAATATTTTAACTCTGTTATGAAATAGGACAAGCTAGGGGAAGGGATGGAGTGGAGAGGGGAGTATATGTGTGTGTATTGGAGAGGAAGGGAGTTTGAATCTCCTATAACGTGTTCCTAGGTAATTTGCTGTTGATTAAATTTACAGGATTTATCCTGCTGCCAAATATTATTTCTTATTATTTCAGCATACAGAGAAATAACATGGCTAGATTTCAGAATTTAAACTAGGTTTCTGCTGTCTATGTAACCGGTTGTATCATTTTGTTTCACAACACTCTGAAAACATATATCAGTTAAATCAAAATTTGGGGAATAATTTTTTTATTTGGTGACATTTAAGGGCCTCTATGCATGATGGAAATAAACCATCAATGACCTTGTTTTATGATACCAAGCCTCTTTTCCATTTTTTTCTCATTTGATTCCTGTTTCCACAGTCATGTTCATAAAGAGAATTTGTTCCATTGATTGCCGGGAGTCCAGATTCCACCTCCACCCCCTACATCCCTGCATAGATTTCTAGTCTAAAATCGCACAAGGTCCTTTATCTTTAAAACTCTCTTAATGATTTGTAAAGCTTAGATTTGCCTGTTTCCCAAGAGTCAGTAGATAGTTATGGGTAACTCTAGGGTAAAAGACATTCCAAAGCTAAAGGGCAGGCAACTGAAAATTAATGAAGGGAGAAAGTCTTGAAGGTCTCTTAGCCAATCAGCACCGCCAGCCTAATAGGATCCCCTCACCAAAAAATATGTGTGCTTTAGGGCCAAAGAAAAAGTGTGAATGAATCTGGGAGCAGTCTCAACTGTGGAGGCAAAGGGGGAGAGAAGAGACAAGCTCAGATCAAATCCAAGTAAGACTGAGGTGTACAGACTGGGGTGGGCTGGCCAAACCTTATACCTGAGAGATATTTTAAACTAAGTTGTCCTTTTTCCTTCCAAATTTGTTTTACAATTCAGCCTTTCATTTGGCAAGCAGACCAATCTGCTAGCTCCAAAGCTGATTGGCCCTTGATCCTAATTAGAGAAAAGCTGCTGGAATTCTTAGCTTGGAGGTGGTTCACATTCCTGGAAGAGACTGGGATTTCGCACAATGCCTCTGGGAACTTGCCTTTGTCTTGGCAATGCAGAGAACTAATTCCCAGAACAGCTACAGAATGCTTGTATTTCATATTTTGCCTATAACATTACAGGCATACTTTCCCCCTTAAGATAAAATTTTAAATTTGTCCACATACTTCAGTGCAGCTCATAAAGAGTGGCAGCCCATGCCTACTAGTTCATCTCAAATCCATCACTTCAAATCCTCTTGGCCAGTGAGTGGTTCACCTGTTTAGCAACCACACCTTTCCCTACCTGCTGTACTGGATATGTTAATAATCAGAAGCTATTTTTCATACCACACGCCCACATGGGGCCCAGAGATGTAGGGAAAGGGATAAAGTGTTTTCCAAGGTGAATTACCATGGTGAATTTTTGCTCATAATTCAACTCAACAACCATTGATATCTGCAAGGTACTGTGCATACTGTGTTACAACCAATAACCCTCTCAAGGAACATACAATACAGTAGCATAGATGGGGGGTGTATATATACAAATATAAGAACTATAATAACAATAATAATAATATCTAGCATTTATGTAGCACTTTAAGCATTGCACTTGTATGCTGGGTAGAAATAAACCCATCAATGATCTTGTTTTATAGTACCATATCTCTTTTCCATTTTTTTCCTAATTTGATTCCTGTTTCCATCATCATGTTCATAAAGAGAATGGCTAATTCAGTTGGTTGCTGAGAGCCCAGATTCCCCCACCACCTCTGCATTTTCTTTTTCTTTTTTCTTTTTTTCAAACCCTTACCTTCTGCCTTAGAATCAATACTGTGTATTTGTTTCAAGGCAGAAGAGTTGTAAGAGCTAGGCAATGGGGGTTAAGTGACTTGCCCAGGGTCACACATGTAGGTGTCTGATGAGGCCAGATTTGAACCCAGGACCTCTCATCTCTGGGTCTGGCTCTCAATCAGCAGAGCCACCTAGCTGTCCCCACCTCTGCCTTTTATGAAATGTCATTTCATTCATTTACCTCTCTGCAGCTTTTGACACTGTGGATCACTCCTTGATACTTTCTTCTCTCTACTTTTTCAGGATACTATTCTCTCTTGGTTTTCCTCCAATATATCATATGTTAATTGGGGATAACAATATTTCCTCTAGTGATGTTATGAAGATTCTGCTTTGAAAAGTTTTAAATGATATAAAAATGGAAGCTATTATTATAGCTATCAACCCTAGTCCTAGAGATATCAAGGCAACAGTAATAAATCAAGGAGGGTGGAGTGAGTACCATTTCAAAGACAGAAGAAAAACCAATAGACATAAGCCTTTATGGAGTTTAAACTCTTTGCTAACGTTCCTTTCTTCCTGGACTTCTCAGCTTACCTTTTCTTCTCTATCTGTTTTTTCTTTTCCCTTTCCCTCTATAAAATGCTGTCTGAGCTCTGTTTCTAGAATAAAGTCTGGACACCATTGGAATAGATTCAATTTCATTCAACTCAATTCAATTCAATGAAAATGTATTAAGTTTCTAGAGGAGAGAGAGAAGAGAAGAGAAGAGAAGAGAAGAGAAGAGAAGAGAAGAGGAGAGGAGAGGAGAGGAGAGGAGAGGAGAGGAGAGGAGAGGAGAGGAGAGGAGAGGAGAGGAGAGG